>NC_091125.1:101589120-101947870 GCF_040183065.1 Periplaneta americana | reverse complement strand
CCCACCTTTATTGTTTTACTCAAGATTGAAACAATATTTACTTAGTAATTAATTTCAGCTAATTTAAAATTAAGTTATTTTATATTGATCACAGAATAACCTATGCTTGATTTCTTTCAATTTTAACTCATTTTATATTATTTAGCCCTACATGAAATAATACTTTTCCTTGCTTCTTCCACGACTAATAGGCCTACCATAGCTTCCCTGAAGGTACATCGGACGTCGTCATGCATGGATAAATGATTAGCAAAACCACTGGCCGTCGATAATTTGGCTCTAAGGGTTTTTATAATATCGTCGATCAAACCAGACCACAGGGCAAAAATGAGTGTCATGGCGTTTTTTCTTCTCGACATTTCTATAACATATTAAAACATCTGAGAATACCACAATGTATACCAATATGTATTTCTAAAGTAATCGGATACTAAAAATCTGTAGAGAAAGTGATGTTGAATATACTTATCCACTGGGGCAGGAGAAATTATTTTATTCAACCCCGTGCCAAAAGTAATGTTGTTTACACAATTACCTATGTTAGGATTATATTATATTAGTTACGACAAATGAGACATATTATTGTAACTCATTTCTACATCAATAAAATTAACTAATGTTTTTAATGTTGCTACTGGGAATGTGCATACCGTGTTCCAAATACAGAAATTATATCTCACCATTTATCGAAACAATTTCAAAATTCTGTGTTCGAAGAGTAATTGCTTGTTTTACATGTGCATAATAATATGGCACACTTTTTATTTCACTGTTCGGAAAGTTGATTGGTTTATGAAGCAAATCCCTTAACAACTAAATCATTCGCTCCTCTCATGTCATCAATTTAATTCATGTCCATTTTAAATTTCTGTATCTCGTACTGTTACATTAACAGACTCATTAAATGGATGGATTTGTAACAAACTACGTTATAAATCGACATTTTTCCGCTCTTCTCTATCAGACGCATCAGCAATAGCTATCGGGGTAAAATCTGAATTTTAAAAATCAAGTGATGAGGGGACTGGGCATGCAATTTTCCATTAGTTCATGTATAAAGATAACTTTTATATGGAAAACAATCGTTAGAGAAAATCGCGAAGAATTTGGAAAAGCCCAGGAAGAAATGTAGACTCTTCTTTACTTCTTCAGACGAAAAAATCATTTGGGAAAGCTCCAGCAGGAGAATTTTTATGGATTAATGGATTATCATTTTTCCTCCTACGCCAAGTAATATTCAAAATGCAACTGAAACTTGTTTCAGAACACTTAAAATTCAATTAACTTATTAACGTAATTATTTTTTAATTTACTTACTAACATCACTTAATATCTACTTCAAAGTTTTTCTTCTTACTATAAATAAATTGTTAATAGACGGTTGATCACTGAATACGGGTAGAATTTCAAGTTCTTTTATATAATAATAATAATAATAATAATAATAATAATAATAATAATAATAATAATAATAATAATAATAATTTATTCCTAGAACACAGATAAATTTCATACAGGGTGGAACATAAGGCAGTACATTAATTGTAGGATGTGAGTCCTTAAAATATAACGAACAAAAAAGTCTAATATCATTTTGCTCGTTTTTGCGAGGTTTTTGGAGAAATAATATTTTTATGCCGATATTTCGAGCGCGAATTTTACGAATACTGTTTAAAATGCGCTGTACGTTCAACTGCACACTAATGCAATGTAAACATCACAACAGCTGATCAGTTGCGAGTATAGTCCGCGTCACCGTTTATGGCATGTGAAATAAGTAATGGGAACGTTAAGCGCTAGTACCTTACCTTTAGCGTAGTCAGTCTGACAACTGTGTTTGACAAATGGCTGAGGTGGCGTGTATATAAAGTGGTACCACTCTCAGCTGCACTAGCAACATGCTCACAAACTAGACACTATACTCTAGGACATACGCCAAAAACGCTGGCGCCAGCTATACTACACAAACCGTCTGCTGTATCGACAGCGATGCCAGATTTTTAGACATTCTGTACGTGACTCGATAGTCAATGTTTCCAAAGTTTCTTCAATCGATTAATTCGTTATCAGTGAATTTTCTAATTAAAATACTGCTGCAACATGAACATAACAAACGTTCTCTTCTTGTTATACAAGAAATTATACCGTATTTTAAATGGTATTCGTAAAATTCGCGATCGAAATGTCGGCATAAAAGTATTATTTCTTCAGAAACTTTGCAAAAACGAGCAAAATGGTATTAGACTTTTTTTGTTCGTTATATTTTAAGGAATCACATCGTACAATTAATGTACTACCTTATGTTCCACCCTGTATATAAATATCACTCTAGCACCCCCAGAAAGAGCACACAGACTCTACTTGTGGGTGCACTCTCAGGGGCATTCCACAAAATTTTAAGACATTTTATTAATTAATGTAATAACAAGTAAAAAAAGGAATAGAGAAACACAGATATTACAGTAATTGCAATTATTTTATATTTTCTCCCTATACAACGATTTTTAATTGATTTTTTTAAATAGGAGCATTAGCAAATTGAATGTTTGATAATTTCGCTGTTATCTTGTTATAGAACCTTGGATCGAAGTTGCTACTGTGATTATAAGCTACAGCACAGCTCTTGGCCATGATACCTACTTTTGTCCAAGGTTATATATAATAAAATAATTGAAAAATACCCAAATATGGAAAATGTTAGATTCAGAAATTTCAAAAATAGCGTTAGGAATTTAACTTTTAAAGAATATATATTGATTTAATATGTATGTATGTATGTATGTATATGTATATATATATATATATATATATATATATATATATATATATATATATATATTTGTAAGAGTTAAATTGTTAAATATAAATTGCATTTTTAAGGTTAATTTATTCCTATAATTTTTTTCCTTGGCCCACTTTGTGTCAAACAATTATCTTTGTTTGTGTTAAGTATGTGTTTAGATAACTCCCTGAGCACGAGGTTTACTCCTTCAGAGAAAAATTAAGACTATTTTTGTACATGTTATTTTACTAACAATAAATAAACAACATTTAGGGTCTGCTGATCCTATGAGTACAATGTGGTAACGCTGCAAAGTAATGACTTCCTCAAAAAGTTTGTTATGACATCAAGCTGGTGAGGATGTTGCAAATAAATTAGGCCATTCCTACAATTTGCTTGTTGGTGAAAGACTCGGATTTCTTTAGGTTTACTTTTAAATATTATCAATAACGTTATTTGAGTGAATTTCGTTCAAACTACTAGCATAGTTCATGGCGATTAATGCGTGAAAGGAAAACATGTACAACATAATATAATTTAACAAAGTTTTAAACTTTTAAAAGACTATTCCGTTTACCTTTACTTCTCTCACCACCAGAATGCTCGTGTAAAAATCAAAGTCAAAAGATTCTTTTTTCCTGTATGTGTAATAAAGCTACTCAGAGAAACATGGAATGAAACGTGAACTGAGATTGCAATGCAATAGTCTCGTGATGCATGATGTAAATAAATCGCTGCAGCGTAATGGTAAATAACATAGTGTATGTACGTAGTGTGGAAATAATCTGGTGACCGCTTTTCAAGATTTTATATTTGTATAAAAAATCTGGATGCTGTAGGTTGGGAATTCTATAACTACCACATTATGCAAAATGTTATTAAAATTAATATAGGCCTAGATTGTTTGAAATTATATTTTATCTAATAGGCATATAGGCCTACAGTGATATAAGATGATACCACAGTCTACTATATACAGTCACGAAGCTTGAGTTTTGAGGGTGCTAGAAACAATAGACTGTGAGGGTACTATTTTGCATTGCCTGTAATGAGGCGATATTAGCGATCCTAGAGGTGAGCAACTATCTAATGTTTGCATATTTACTACGTATTGAGCTTCGCGACTGTATATACTAGACTGTGATGATACTATATTTTCTTATATCTCATTGAAAAATATGCATGCCGCTTTACAACTGAATTGTTTTGAACTTACCATTCGGAGCGAGGGGATGTCAACCGAAATTCACGTATAAGACTCTAAAAATCTCTTAATAATTCCTTTTTGAGATCTACAGAATGTTGCGATGGAAATTCTGAAGTCTCTCTGGAAGTACTGTTTATTATATTATATTATATTATATTATATTATATTATATTATATTATATTATATTATATTATATTATATTATATTATATTATATTATATTATATTATATTATATTATATTATATTATATTATATTATATTATATTATATTATATTATATTATATTATATTATATTTATATTATATTATATTATATTACATTACATTACAAATTACGTATCACTTCTTTTATTTCTCAGGCGGATAATGCTGTGATAAAAAGAACAGTGAAGATTAATGTTGCTGTCTTTTTCACCGTTTGTTAGCAAATGATGTACACAATAGAGCTTGTATTTAATCCTCTTTACTTAACAGCTCTCTGCGAGCGGGCATCTGTGTGTCGAGGGAAATGTGTATATAACTTTTATCAGACAATGTTGAGAACCGGGTTCATTATGAAGTGGATGTTGTATCGTTGATTTACATAGTTGAAGATTACCGATGTGTGTTTAAACGAAGACACCAAGTAAGCCGCTTCCATTATCCTTTTGATGCCATTCCATTTTCCAGAAACTCCTTCCATGTCACAGTATAAATTTGTGAACGTCAACTAGTGCATAGGCCTATTTATTCGTATGGAAAGAAGTGATTGAAGTTTTCAGGTTTCATCTTTGCATAGTTTTTTATGTTATCTGTTTTGAGTGACGATAATAATAATAATAATAATAATAATAATAATAATAATAATAATAATAAAAGGGAATTAATTACTCGAGATAGTTAGCAATATTTTGAATTTACATGAAGTAAGAAACTGCAGTGAATTTAGGGAAATACTCTCGAAAAAACAGATGTGAGTTCAGAGTGCACTGGCAACCACGTAGAGAATAAAAAAATAATAAGGTATTCTTTCGTAAGGTATGGATTACAAAATAGCGAAAATGCCCGTAATGTATTGTATATCTAGATGCTTTGTTTCCGTTTGTCTTATAATTTTCGTCAATATTAATAACAAAGCGGCAGGTACTTAAACATCCACCAGAAAATTACGAATATAATTTCCTCGTTTTATTTTCATTTGTTCAGTTTTTCTACCACTGTAGATTGCCATATAAAACATGGAATAACAAGAGCAAAACGTGACTTCAACAATATAACAATAAAATAGCCAACAAGTAAAATATTAAATTCACAGAGTTACATGAATACACTGAAGCAGAAACGAATTTTGTGTTACAAAAAGGAATTAGTTACTCAAGGCAGTCAGCAAAAATTTAATTTGCATGAAGTTAGAAACTGCAGAAGTTAGACAAGTAGATGTACTATCATCTTGCTCTAGAATATGCCCTTAGGAAAGTCCAGGAAAACAGAAAGGGCTTGGAATTGAAAGGATTACATCACTGCTTGAAGCCACGGCTATCCTGTACTTCCACTGTCACTACTCTGCTAATCACTGAAACTTATGATCGGTATTTATATTTTAACGTATATGAAGGCACGGCTGTCCTGTACTTCCACTGCCACTACTCTGCTAATCACTGAAACGTATGATCGGTGTTTATATTTTAACGTATATGAAGCCACGGCTGTCCTGTACTTTCACTGCCACTACTCTGCTAATCACTGAAACTTATGATCGGTGTTTATATTTTAACGTATATGAAGCCACGGCTGTCCTGTACTTCCACTGCCACTACTCTGCTAATCACTGAAACGTATGATCGGTGTTTATATTTTAACGTATATGAAGCCACGGCTGTCCTGTACTTTCACTGCCACTACTCTGCTAATCACTGAAACTTATGATCGGTGTTTATATTTTAACGTATATGAAGCCACGGCTGTCCTGTACTTCCACTGCCACTACTCTGCTAATCACTGAAACTTATGATCGGTATTTATATTTTAACGTATATGAAGCCACGGCTGTCCTGTACTTCCACTGCCACTACTCTGCTAATCACTGAAACTTATGATCGGTGTTTATATTTTAACGTATATGAAGCCACGGCTGTCCTGTACTTCCACTGCCACTACTCTGCTAATCACTGAAACTTATGATCGGTATTTATATTTTAACGTATATGAAGCCACGGCTGTCCTGTACTTCCACTGCCACTACTCTGCTAATCACTGAAACTTATGATCGGTATTTATATTTTAACGTATATGAAGCCACGGCTGTCCTGTACTTCCACTGCCACTACTCTGCTAATCACTGAAACTTATGATCGGTGTTTATATTTTAACGTAGATAGAGCCACGGGTCATGATTGATTATTATAGGTGGCGTTATAGGCAATAACAACTACCTCATCCCCGTTGTTGATATTTGAACACTTCCACTATTGTGCTACATGATCGATAAACACCCCTACTGACGTGTTTATATTTGTACTTGGGAAACCTACTGACGTTGATATTTTAACATGAGGAACCTACTGACGTTGTAGCTATTTGAACATGGGGAACCTACTGAAGTTGTTGATATTTGAACATGGGGAACGTACTGACGTTGTAGCTATTTGAACATGGGGAACCTACTGACGTTGTTGATATTTTAACATGGGGAACCTACTGACGTTGTTGATATTTGAACATGGGGAACCTACTGACGTTGTTGATATTTGAACATTGGGAACCTACTGAAGTTGTTGATATTTGAACATGGGGAACGTACTGACGTTGATATTTTAACATGGGGAACCTACTGACGTTGTAGCTATTTGAACATGGGGAACTTACTGACGTTGTTGATATTTGAACATGGGGAACCTACTGACGTTGTTGATATTTGAACATTGGGAACATACTGACGTTGTTGATATTTTAACATGGGGAACCTACTGACGTTGTTGATATTTTAACATGGGGAACCTACTGACGTTGTTGATATTTGAACATTGGGAACCTACTGAAGTTGTTGATATTTGAACATGGGGAACGTACTGACGTTGATATTTTAACATGGGGAACCTACTGACGTTGTAGCTATTTGAACATGGGGAACCTACTGACGTTGTTGATATTTGAACATGGGGAATCTACTGACGTTGTTGATATTTGAACATTGGGAACATACTGACGTTGTTGATATTTTAACATGGGGAACCTACTGACGTTGTTGATATTTGAACATTGGGAACCTACTGACGTTGTTGATATTTGAACATGGGGAACCTATTGAAGTTGTTGATATGTGAACATGGGGAACCTACTGACATTGTTCATATTTGAACATGGGGAACCTACTGACATTGATATTTTAACATGGGGAACCTTCTGACGTTGTAGCTCTTTGAACATGGGGAACCTACTGACGTTGTTAATCATATTTGAGCATGGGGAACCTACTGATGTTGTTGGTATTTGAACATGAGGAACCTACTGAAGTTGTTGATATTTGAACATGGGGAACCTACTAACATTGTTGATATTTTGTTTGGGAACCAACTGAAGAATAGCGAGCTGAACCGGCCTCAGTGTACTGATGATGGGATAGTATTTCCCGAAACATGTTTAGCAAATAAATTTTAATTGTGTTGAATGTGTTTTTTAATACCGTTTGATTTTAATATAATATATATTTTAAAGTATTTTATAAACCTTAATTAGATTCCAATTCAAAGACTCCAATCAAAATATGTCCTAATTCTTATGCATCCGGCTAAAAACTAATATAATTTTTACTTTGTCCCTGTGTTAGCAATATGGGTTCCACGTCCAATTAAAATGCATGTAACGTGTGGTTTCAATATTTAACGTTATTTTGTTTTGATAAACCAGGAGAATGTTTTAAAAGCACGCCCCAGTGATAGATTTCGTGGATCACAATAGAAGCTCATTATTGTTCTGGTCGCTGCTGAATGCTGTTGGTCAACAATCAAAACACGCGCTTGTTATCCCCTGCTGTAACGCGCAGGAAACAACAGGCTTCCCATGTGTGACGTAGCCTGTATTGTGCAGGACTTTCATTCCATCCCTGGCATAAATAACAACCGCATGTTGTTATTCTACATCAAATATACAGCGAGCTTGCACAGTGATACAATATTCAATTATTAACATAAAACATATGGCTTTCACAATCCTTGAATCGTGGTGCAGATTTTGATATTTGAAACCTGTATTAAATGCTATATATAAACCGTGCTGTATCAATAGCACACTACCTCATTAAACATGTCATGTAGTCGTTAAAAAATCACTGTCGTGAGTAAATGTATAATAATAATAATAATAATAATAATAATAATAATAATAATAATAATAATAATAATAATAATACAATTAAGATAATAATAATAATAATGTAGTTGGTTTATTACTGTCATGAGGATTTGAAAATATACTACAGACATACATATTGGGTACATACATACATACATACATACATACATACATACATACATACATATATAACTACATACATACATAACTACATAGATACATATCTACATACATACATACATAACTACATAGATACATATCTACATACATACATACGTACATACATACATACATACATACATACATACATACATACATACATACATACATACATACATACAAGACAAACTAGTGCACAAATACCATAAGAACTTGATCAAATTTACTAACAATATACAGTTTGACAAATTGCAATGAAAGAAAAGTACAAAATTCATCCGTCTATATTGCCTATAAAGTAATTCTTAGAACAATATAAAGTAATTATATGAACATAGTTTAAGGTAAACCAATGCATGTAGTATTACTCCACAGTAATGGAGCATTCAGACTGTAAAAAAAATACATACATACATACAGTACGATTATTTACTCCTGTCAGTCGCCGGCGATCTGCGCCTTGGTCAGGAGAATCCATTTAGTTACGCCAAGGGGTATTTGGGTTATTCACTCGCTTGCCTTCGGAGCGATCGGATGTCATACGTTCGTTAGAGCGGTGTGTTTCCAGTAAAATTAAGCAGTACTGCATTCCTTTACCGACCGCTCGCCCTTATCTCTACTCCGGAATTCTCCCCACTTCTCCTATTACTTGCCCTCTTTCGCGTCGCTGAGCTGTCAGGACTAAATAATCGGCCTGAACATACATACATACATGCATACATGCATACATACATACATACACACACACATACACACACATACATACATACATACATACATACATACATACATACATACATACATACATACATACATACATACATACATACATACATACATACATACATACATACATAAGTGTTCTGCCTAAAGGCAGGACTATCACTGCAAACCCCTATATTGTTGCTTGTAACTTCTCAGAATTTTCTCTTAAATCAATAAAGTGAATAGTTATTCTGACATAGACAAATTAATTGAAACAATTTTTAAAAATCTTCATCAAATCTCTATTACGAAAGCCCATCCTTACACGTTGTGAAACGTAGCTTCAGGCTGCATAATATTACTGCACGAACTATAGGTTAATTTAAGATGTAGTTAGTTAATAGTTTGAATAATGGCGATGCCTTCTCAATCAGAACTACCAAGGCTCTATTTTCAAGTACCGCACTATTCGGGAACTCGCGTATGTAAAGTACAATTTTGACACAATATCAACAACAATTACAAAAGTAGAAGAATCTGGTGTTAATCTCTGTCTTCAGCTTGTGAAAATTACGAAAAAGGAGTTAAAGGCTACACTTGGTAAAGTTGGTTAGCATGTTGCGGTGAAGTTCTGTGTGCTAAGTCGACAACGTTCGATTAAGATGAGACTAAATTCAACACCAATGATTTTATTTTTAATATGCTCCAATAACATCCTGCAATATTAAACGTAGGTTTTTGCCGTTATCAATGTATGCTCACAGAAAATAGATAAGAGGTTTCATTTGAAAACTTCAAATGTATGTGATTTGCTACTGCAATTCTGTATGACGCTGCATTATTGTGTAATGCAGTCTTTCTTTGTATTATGTTTATTGAAATGTTAATATGACTTGAATATTAAATAAATGAAAAATTAACAGTGCAGATTAATACTTCAATAAGTGCTCTGTTTTTAAGATATTGAATAAAATTCCATTTTGAACTAAGGATAATATTTTTAAAAAGTCAGAAATTTTAAATTCATATTTTTACAGTTTCTGAGGTCATAAATGCTTGCTTTTTGTAATACTTTTCGGTCATAAAATCCGGGTCCTTATTATAGCAATGATATTAATGATAATAATAATATTCTGAAAGTAAATGTTATATAAAGTTACAGGAGAAGAGGAAAAGTTACACAACGCACAACTGCACGCATTGTATTCTTCACCGAACATAATTACGAACATTAAATCCAGGCGTTTGAGATGGGCTGGGCATGTAACACGTATAGAGGAATCCAGAAATGCATATGAATGTTAGTTGGGAGGCCAGAGCGAAAAAAACCTTTGGGGAGACCGAGACGTATTGGAGGATAATATTAAAATGGATATGAGGGAGGTGGAATATGATGGTAGGGACTGAATTACTCTTGCTCAGGGTAGGGACTGATGGCGGGCTTATGTGAGGGCGGCAATGAATCTATTATTTATTATTGGGTTATTTTACGACGCTGTATCAACATCTAGGTTATTTAGCGTCTGAATGATATGAAGGTGATAATGCCGGTGAAATGAGTCCGAGGTCCAGCACCGAAAGTTACCCAGCATTTGCTCGTATTGGGTTGAGGGAAAACCCCGGAAAAAACCTCAACCAGGTAACTTGTCTCGACCGGGATTCGAACCCGGGCCACCTGGTTTCGCGGCCAGACGCGCTGACCGTTACTCCACAGGTGTGGACTGGCAATGAATCTCCGGCTTCTCTAGAAACCATAAGTAATTAAGTAAGTAAATGTTATTTACAGTAAAATATCAGTAAAAAAGCAAGCCACTAGCTTGTTATGAGCAGGCTTCGGTCTAGGGACACAGAGTAACCGGTATGAGGTTTAGAGTACACGGAATATAAATGACGTCATGACCCGTGTGGAAGGGTGACTGCAACAGCACAGGTGGGTCCGTAATGTGCATTACTGTTGTGTGTATTGCTGCTTGGCTGCGGTACGTGTAACAGGCTTCGGCATAGGGATACCTGGTTGAAGGTTAGAATTCACGTTAAAACTTTAATGGTATACATTTGTCTACATAGGGATGTACTGTATACACTGCATCTCTACAGGGTGAAATATATTTTGTGCAGAACTGTGACGGACTGTTTACATGTTGAGACACGAAGTAACGACGCGCTCCATCTCCCACTCCACTCGACCAACACAACACTATCGTCCGTGAGTTCTGAACTTCATGCGTTTCTGTACCCAGGACCGAAGCTTGGTTATGAGTATCCTTTCAGTTTCTTTTAAGCGATAAAATATCAGGCACACTACATTACGATAGAAATTCTGAAATATAATATGTTGACTGCTTCTTTTGATATCCGAACTCTTGCAAAAAACTGCGTTTGAAGTGCAACTGTAGAGAGTACAACAGAAGAGGAAGGGCTGTGGGGATGGGTACATGTACAAAACAGGTGTTAATTAATATGACTGAGCAGCGAATTGTAGTCCTAATTGTTAATTCCGCAACATTCGACTAATTATAAAGCGAAATTTCACTTTGATGTTAAGCAATTACGAAATATCTTGATAACGTTTGTGTGAGACTGCGAACCGCTTGTTAGTAGAGTGAGCTTGAGGAGCAACGAACTAAAAACCCGCAATTCCTAGGGAAGCATACAGTTCAGGTATCCAGAGATCAGGCATTCTCAATATTCACCCTAAGCTGAACTACTGGACTTGTAATTTCATATTTTTCTTCACACAATCTGCATTTTATTTGTACGCACTCAGTATCAATTTTTCAGTGTCCATTGTAGTCTCTTCATTTTGATTAAAATTTTGCTGACAATAAATGCTTGTCAGTAATCCACATTAAAAGATCCGGACTTCGAGAATCTGTATTAATATCATCATCATCATCATCATCATCATCATCATCATCACCACCACCAGACTTAGTGTATTAATTCTGTATTGCTCGTTAAGGTCTCATGGAAAGTTGAATTGTTGTAAACGAACATGTAGCCGACATTTCATTACCAATACATGCCCCTTTTTCCAAACTTTAGAATGAGATATTAAAAAATTCAATGTTAGAATTTTTATAAACACAAGACTGGAAACTAACAGACGAAAACATACGGCAGACATTGAGAGCAGACGAATTGTTAAAAAATACAGAAAAATAATGCAGTAACAAGTGTAAGTACAGCTCTTATATAGACGGTATCAACACTTTGAACGTATTTATTTTATTCCATGATACGTAGACAATTATACCCATTGTAATATTTTTATTTCAGGCGATTATGTTTATAATATACGCTGTTGGCGCTGATCAATTTGAAAATAAAGGACCAATGAGCATGGACTCTTTGCGCGTCATCAGCTAACTAGCCATTTGATTGACTAATGAAAATGAGATCACCTATAGAGCAGGGTTGGGCAGAATTATGCACTCTGTGCTTGCACGGTGTACTACGAGATAAGTGTGCTTATAGAGTGCACGAAAACCGGTTATTCAAGTTGCGGTGCGTACTGTATGTTTCAAAAGAAAATGTTATTCTACCAAAATAAATAGGAACACAAAGTAATGAAACACTTCCTTAAACACAAAACAAAACATGTCTGTTGCACATTAATTCATATTACTCAATTTCTCAAGATTTGGAGAAACTGTATTAGCACAAGCTATGCGAAGAACTGCCGTTAAAAGCCCATCATTTCTTGTTTGAGATTTGTTTATTTACGTAATAGAAAATAACTGTTCACATCTATAAGTGCAACTAAATAAACACAAAACTTTCTCACACAGCTTATGCAGGTTGGGAAAGCGTCCTCTTGGGAATCCGTCATAAAACTGCATAAGACTCGACCTTGAATCATATTTCGCTCGCATCTCTCAATCACATCGCAGTTCAATCAATTCACACTATAATGAAGGGGGGACGTTATCAATAATCAGTTGGAATCAAAACATATAGCAAAAATACGCAAATCCATTTCCAGGCAATCTAAATCGTGGAACCTTGATGTAAATTCCTCTAATAGTAATAGACCGGATAGAATACATGCATACATTTCGAAATTTTCATTGTTCAAAATTCTATGCACTTAGATAATGATGGGAAATGATATATTTCGCCCTCTTGCATTTGACGTATCCATAACAGCAATTTCTCCTTAAAAGCTGCTATTCTATCTGTAAATTGTGTATTAAGAATTTATTTTCCCTGAAGTCTTAAATTTATCTCATTCAAAAGCCGTATAAGATCTGTTATGGCTGCTGGCACACTACAGCCCGCTGCAGCGCTCGCACTTGGAATTCCCCGTGCGCACGGAGGGCAAATGCACTCAAACGCCCATCGCTGCTATAGAGTGTATAGAAGCCTTGCTCTCATACCAGAGGAACTAACAAACTACCTAAATGTACCTAACAACAATGAAATTGTTACCATAGTAACTTAAGCATAGTGATTCTGCATAAAACAAATTACATATTTCATAAAAAATATGCTCTTCGGATGATAATAATAGTAATATGCGTTACAACAGCGATATGTTGAAGTTTTCATGTTCGAGGTAAAGTTTGAAAAAGCGAAACATAGTTGAGCTTTTTTAATTTCCGAGAATTGAAAGAAAACATACCGCTCGTGTATCGTACATTATTTTGTGCGAAGATCGTTTATTACATACCTGAAAGAGGAATTTCTAATTAGTTACAATGAAATCTCCATCTTGGTTTCTGTTCAATGACGGCAGATTTGCAAAACAAAAATATCTATTTTCAACAGTGTTGCTTTAAAATATTTTCTGTGTTTACTATACTCCAGCAAGCCGTGATATACGTGTGTCTCCCCCCCCCCCAGTGTATAAATGCGAACTTAAAACAAACGGCTTCCTTAATGTTACATGCATCACGAATGCAGTAACTTTAGTGGAGTTGTAGAGTTTACTTAATTTTTGCAAATATTTAAAAACAATAATTAACAGTGCAATTTAGGTGAAATTGCAGTGGTAAGTTTCCAATTTATAATTATTACTATATTGAACGTCTCTAAAAATAATATGTTAAAAGCCTAAAGCAGTAAAATCAGTATGTCACTTAAGCGGTAAGAAGAGGGAAATTGTTATGTGTGTTAGGTTGGGAATACTGAATGTGGAATTTTAGACTTTCCGCGGATTGGTTTTGTGCGCAAACCAAGCAAATACGCACGATCTCGCACAAAAATAATAATTATGTTTCATTTTAAAATGTTTTCGATGACGTCATAACTCGCACAATAGCCGTAAAATATTTTTTCATAAAAATATTCCTTCCTAAATACAAGGTTTGAAGTATCTCAGCATTTTATCCAAAATCCCTATGCGTTATCTACTTGTGAAACAGCATTTAGTATATGTTATTATTATAGAATCCCCGGTCAGAAACGTAATCATATCGATTAAATAATTTAATAAATTTCATGGGTAATGTCTCCAAAAGAAATGTGTTTGAAAATATAAATTCATTAGGACCGCTACCACAAAATGTTTCGAATATAATAAGCTGTATTGGAAAGCGTGCGCGTCAAGTAAAAATGGAAGAAAGCTACGCTTCGGTACATATAAAAGCAATAACTTGGCATTATTCCAATCCATTAGCTACATCAGCATTTGTGCTGTCAATAACAGAAATGTGCTGAGTGAGACAATCAATTCTGCATCACAATTTTTAGGTGTCAGAAATGGCACTTTAAAACCACAACCATTAACGAATCACTAGCTTTAAAAAAAAAAATCGTTATTCGCAAAATAAAAGTTCTCAAGTCTGGTAATTAGTTGATGTAAATGGAACGGTTTGTCAAATTTTTTCGCACTCCTGAAAACTTGCGAGACTTAAAATAATACCTATTGTGCTGTTTTTTTTATATTCTGCCGCTGAAAGAAGCTAAAACCATAGATCATACTATATACCCCAGATAGGTCGGCCTTATAGGCTTTGAAGTTAACAACTTTTGTCAGGTTTATTCCGCTGCTATCTAGTTGTAACATAAGGAGTCACGTCATAATTCCCATTTGAATTGCATTAGCGACTGTACTGCCATCTCGTGTTCGTTTACGGCGGTCGGGTGGCGATCCTGGCGGTTGTTCTCTTCATAGTGCTGCCGATTTTAACTTAGCGGATGACCTATCTCTTACATATGTGATCTGGGTTAAAACGTAATCGTGATTAAGAAACATCTTAGGCTGGTAGTCCGTTTTTCACCTGCTTAGTGTAAATATGATTTACTTACTTACTTAATTATGGCTTTTAAGAAACTCGAAGGTTCATTGCCACCCTCACATAAGCCAGCCATCGGTCCATATCCTGTTCAAGATTAATCCAGTCTCTATCATCATATCCCACCTCCCTCAAATCAATTTTAGTATTATCCTCCCATCTTCGTCTCGGCCTCCCCAAAGGTATTTTTCTCTTCGGACTCCCAACTAACACTCTATATGCATTTCTTGATTCGCCCAAATGTGCTATATGCCCTGCCCATCTCAAACGTGTGGATTTAATGTTCCTAATTATGTCAGATGGTAAATATGATTTACTTCTAGATTTGCGGATGATTTTTAATAAATGTTTCATCAATTATAAAGTGACATCAAAAACTTTTTTCCTTTCATTTTTAACAGTTATATTAGATCACGATGGCAGTGGCACAGTCTATCTAGTACTCACAGCGCTCCAAGCGGCTAGCAACTATCGCGAGAGATGCAAAAATCATCCCAAGCTTCGTGACTATATACTGTACTAGGCTATGATAATATATACTGTGTCACTCTTTAATATTGACGCATGCGCAGATCAACGGAGTTCACTAAGTAGTTCCCCTATTATAGTTGTTTTTCCTAATGCTTTCTGTCTCCCCTGCAGCTGTTATTTTGCCTGGAGTTTCGTATACAGTTGTACTGACTGTTTTAAAACTTGGTTAGGTATGTATTTTAAATGTGTTCGCATTTTTATCGGTGTGAAAAGCGTCCACTAACGACGGTCTGTCATTCAGTCAGTCTGTCTGCCTGTCTGTCCTTATTTCAAAGACTTCCGAGTGATTATGGTGAGTTGGCGGAATTTTACATGTTAACATAATCCGTTCGCATCAACATTTTAAGTTTAGAATTGAAGCTATTTTGAGGTTTAATAAAAAAGAATTTATATTGCGAGTTAGTTTAGCACATCTACCTTCCTTAATTTTAGACAGAAAATGTACCACACCACTCCTATGAAATTAGTGTACGTACGAGTGTGTTACTTCGTCTCTTAGGTAGTAGATAAATTAGTATATTATGCAAAGAGTCTATAATGGTAGTAATTAAGACGCGAGTATGTTTATGAAACAAGCGCCAGCGAGTTTCATAATTTTCATACGAGCGCAAGCGAGTTTCATAATTTTCATAAGAGTGTCTTAATTACTATTATAGGCAAGTTTCATATGACTTTTTTTGCTCGACCATATTTCTAACTTGAAATTATTCATAAGTATTCATATTATTCTTATCTGACTGGGGAGCGGAACTGACCTTGTGCAAATCTCGTAAATTGTGAGATGTGCGCAGACGCGAAAGTATTGATTTTTTCCTAGAAACAAATGCCATTGACCTTGATATAATCTAGAGAGTAAACTAAAGATTAATCTTGATATAATCTTGAAATTGATTTAGACATTGAAAAACGAGATGAAAAATTGAATTTATTTGAATATTATTTACAATTAACGCTAATTATTATAGTAACAGAACATAACCTTCTGCGACAGTATTGGATTTCCAGCCTCCGTGACGTTTCGCTAGTTGTATTTCGATTGCATATCCGAGAATAATCGATACTTGCGCTTTCATATTGCTACAATGGTGTTTTCTGATTGGTGGAACACCTGAACTTTAATGAATAGGTTCCACACCTGTGGAGTAACGGTCAGCGCGTCTGGCTGCGAAACCAGGTGGCCCGGGTTCCAATCCCGGTCGGGGCAAGTTACCTAGTTGAGGTTTTTTCCGGGGTTTTCCCTCAACCCAACACGAGCAAATGCTGGGTAACTTTCGGTGCTGGATCCCGGACTCATTTCACCGGCATTATCACCTTCATATCATTCAGACGCTAAATAACCTAGATGTTGATACAGCGTCGTAAAATAACCCAATAAAAATAATGAATTGGTGTACTTTAATAAGGTCCATTAAAGGGCTGCTACTAGGTGTATAATTACATTTCGGCATGGTCGAGCATAAACAATAATTAGTCCTCAATTGTAATATTAAAATACAGACAAATTGAATGTGCGGGGTACCACTGCGTCATAAGAAAATGCTACTCAGTGTGTTTTGTGTATTGTGTGTATAATAGGTGTATAGTATAGCCTAATAAAATATAGTGGTTTATATTTATATACATAGGTCTATGTGTTCGTGTATTTTAATGCTAAGAAAGGATATCTAACTTAACCTCAAGAGCTAATGAAAAAGTACAGTAAATTATTTTTATTATAACGCAACAAATGAAAGCTAATTGACAAAAAGTTTGAATCAGCCGATAAAGAGCTCTGTAACTATGAGTAGGGGAGAGTTGGGTAGTATCGGACATCTGGTAATATCGGACAGTGAGTTTCTTTCATCTACCACGAGATGATAGTACCTGAATGACATGGTTACGTTACTGTGATGTTGCATACAGAAACGTAACCATGTTATTCAGGTGCTACCATCTGGTGGTAGATGAAAGAAACGCACTGTCCAATATTACCCGATGTCCGATACTACCCAACTCTCCCCTAATATAACGAACGGAAAAGCTTCTCACTGTAAAAGTAACCACTTTATTGGGTACGATGGAATGTATTAGATAAGTCATAGGTTAGAGTACGGTATAAAATGAAAGGGAATATAGAATGTGGATTATGCTGTAAGAAATGGAATTGAACATTGAATACTGAATAGAATATGGAATGTGAAACAGGAACCCTCATGACCCTGTTGTACTTATCTATCGCTTAAACATTTAAACAGTGAAGTTGAAGGAATAATCCTGAAACTGTAATAAATTAGTTTGAGACTAATTTTATTTTCAATGCCTCTTAGTCGTATTTTCCGCTACGGCTTTGTGACTTTTGATGCCCTCTGAAGCTAAATGAATCGCATTAATAGGTCAGATGTTAGAAAGTCCCTTCTCCTAACATGCAAGGCTTTCACTTTGAGTTTCCATCCTAGAGCCTCATAACGTGTATTTGTTTTATAATGATACCGGTACCCTTCAACAAGCACACTACAATCAAGCAAATTCATTTCAGATATTATCATATCTGCCTAGTCGTGTCCATAGAGGATTTCTCAATCCTGCCTTATTTACTTCTTAGATCCATATAAAACGTCCAGACACAAACATGATTTGCCTTAACTAATTTTTTTCACTGAGAAGTCCATTGGATTACCTGATACCTCAAAACATCATTCTTCATCACGAAATCGGCTTTTTCGTAATCAATAATTGTTTTGTGAACGCATCCAGATGTATCACCTCATTTCATTTCCCCAGTTGATAATTTTTCAGAAAAAAAATGCTTGAGAAATGCAGCATATGTTTTGAAATTAAAATATACATAATATTAATTAAGTATGGGATATATTATTAATAACTTTTTACATATTCATTTCACGAAAATTTCTTATGTACAAAGAATGTTCCAAATAATACGCTTAATATTAAAACGGTATTCTTACAAAAATATTGATTCAGGTATACGAAGGTTGGCAAAAACACTTCTTGTTTAACGGCATTTTCATTCAATTTTACTTAAAGACAAATAAACATTTCATTCATGCTATTGCATGTGCTCTTATAAATGTTATTATGCTTCTTTCAAAGCCTTTCTAATTAATACAAAATACGTTCCTCTATTCATCTAGCGCATGGGTCGGCAATCATTTTTTCCAATGGGGCAATGACGTCAGGATAGGCAATGTTTAATTGTAGGCTACTGTTTTTATTCTCCTCTAGCCATTCTCGCACTGTTGTGCGACAGATCTTGTCTCTTTAGCTTCAAAAATAATTTTCATCATCATCATCAGAAGTAAACAATTGTTGAAATATAGATCTACTAATGAGAAGAATGAAAAATGCTTTCTGAGATAATATTTGACCAAACTGAGGTCCAAAATTACTGCATCCTATCATAGAAACCAACTGCATATGAGCATCTGTTAATGCTGACGTATATGTAGATTTTATATACAGTCAACTCCTGATATAGTGAACCTCTGCGGACTTGCATATTTCGTTCACTATATCCGAAGTTGACTAATTCCGAAGTGTCTCTCTCCTAACCTTAAATGACAGAAATGAATGAAATTATGAACAAAAAAATAAAATATTTCATTTTTGTGGAATGGATTACACTGTATACTGTTACTCACAGTTGATTTACTTAAACTATGCTGTCGACCCACGTCCGCTTGCGGAAGACCGTGTTCATTGTCACTTATATTATTCGCCTTATCTTCCAAACAAAATACTTTACGCTTCGACATTTTTATACAGTACTTTCACCGTTGGAACACTACATCAGGTAGAAATGACAAACGCTGTTATGGTGTGACTGCGTACTCAGCCTCGGAATTTCCCGGGTCACTTAATGGAAACTGGGAGAGGATTGATGGAGTTCGAAAGCCTCGAAATCTTGCCTTCATTTATGCTCTGGACATAATATCGGTCCCCTTTTAATAAAAGAAGGCAATTTCATTTCCCGTTGTTTCGATGCTATCCGTCATAATGGAAATGTTTCTGAGAACAAAAGGCAACCCTTTGACAGTGGAGGATTAGAAATAACAGTAGAGTGCCTGAGAATAGAATGTCAACCCTTCGACGGTGGAGTGAGGCAAGGTCATCACGCGTTGTCTGGATTTACTGTACAGCTCATTGTGTAGGAATCACTAATCCTACCTTTGTCCTTTGACTAAAGAAGTAAGAAACTTAGGATGTTGTTCTCAACACTTTCAATTTTATACAAGGTCTGACTTCAAATAAGAATTTGTCAGGATATAAGGTTCACTATAAATGGAAATATTAATGTACTTTTTAATGTATGCGGATCGGGATCAACGATTTAAGTTCACTATAGCCGAATGTTCACTATAACCGAGTTCACTATAGCCAGAGGTGACTGTATTTCGTCTTTAAAAATATCTTTTCACAGATGTAGATGCTGCCAAATACTGATATTAATTCCCAAGAATATGATTTTAACTGATCATAGCATAGCCTTTAGCATATCATAGACTACTGCAGATTAATCGCTTCCAGTTGAGCTCTTTGGATTGGTGGAAGCTCTTCAATTTACAGTCACATGGATTTTTAAAAATGGAAATGTCACTTAAAATGGGGAAAACGCCGATAGAACGGTTGTTTTAGCTCAGAAAATATATCAGGTGCAAATATATGTGGAAAAGTAGATTTAACTTCCTGTAATTTTTGACAACATGGGAAATGCAGGAAACAACCTGACATGATGTGTGACTCAATCAATGCCACCTGCCATCGAAGTGACTTCAAGATTTCACATATAAGCACTGTTTTGTCTTGCAGTTTTAAGTTAAAAACATTAAGAAATCCCATGCAGCAGCAAATGATACTTTTCGAAGCCATTCAGTGTTCGATAACATTGGTAGAATTGGCAGTTAGTGATTTTTCTCCGTGAGAAAAATTTCGATATCGGTATGAGAAATGTCTCAATTCCCGTGGAAAATATGTTGGAAAGTAACTCAACAATTGCTGTATCTGTTCCAATAAATCTTTCCATGAAATTGTGTTATATTTCTGTAAACGGCTCTAGGAAAACTTATTGTTTATGGCCCTCGTAATTGCGCTTGAGTAGCCAAAATTTATATAAGTACTTCTTGTTTTGACATTATTGACAAGGTGGAAGAAAAAATAACCTTTTTATCTGCCCCAAGAGATTATTTGCTTGTAAGCTTTTTTCTATTCCACATATCATGGATGCGTCTCCAAAATCCTCTGTATGTTTTTAATAAGATTTTGCAGGAGTAAGAAAAAAACATTGCCACTTTTAATTCCCGTGATTTTCAAAGCTGCTTTCGGTATAATTTCATAATTTGTCTTGTAATAATTGAAATTATACCGAAAGAAGCTTTGCAAATCAATGAAATTATCATTTCTTTCTCTGCAAAATCTATTTAAAAACACATGACGGATTTGGAGGCGCAGCGACGACATACTTTTAGGCCTACTTCCATCAGTTATCACACATTTTAAATGATTCAACTTCAGATTTAACTTTGATAATGTTTCCTCAACTTTAAAATATTTCGCCTGTATTTGTTCCTTGGTGACTATTCATAGAAGCAATTCTTCAGTCACTTCAAAGTTAGCAGCACAGACTTCTCGAATAAACACCAGCAATTATGCAGTATCAGTGACGTCTAGAAAACCATTCGATTTTTTTTTTACTTTGTAATTTAATTGACTGTTGATGTTGCTCTCAACGTCCTCAAACCTTAGAGAAACTGTTCTCGCGAAAAGGATGACTAC
The DNA here is from genome assembly GCF_040183065.1 of Periplaneta americana. NCBI lineage: Eukaryota > Metazoa > Arthropoda > Insecta > Blattodea > Blattidae > Periplaneta > Periplaneta americana. Next base: position 101,926,147 of record NC_091125.1, on the reverse strand, counting down.
TTTAAACAAATCCAATTTCTCGTGACACATTTCTTCAGCAATAAAAATCAAACAATCTCGCAACTCTTCAACTCTACAGTCGAACGATATAGCGCATATTTTGAAATTTTAAAGAATTTTAAAATATCAAATTCATTATCAGATCGTTGGCAGTACAAAATGAGGTGGTGGGCCGGATTTGGCCCCCGAGCCGTAGTTTTCAGACCGCTTATCTAGAGTATACCATGAAAATAACAAACCACTAGCGTAAAACAATGACTTCCCTTCATTCCTGAGCTGAATATCAATCATCATGACAATGCTTACTGAAAGAGAAAGGATAGAAATTCTAATGATGATTGGTTATGGCGTATGAAAGAGAAATCAACACGAAGTATGTACTTTCACATATCATGATGAAGTAAGTCGACATAAAAGGCACTATTGTCCTTCTAAAAATCCACATTGGCCGAGACCATTGTCTTTCAATGTATGGTGTGGACTTTTTGGAGAGAAGGTAATTGAATTTATTTTATCAATGGCACATTAACAGGACATAAAATGTAGACGAACTTTTTAACTGAGGTGTTACCGTTACAGTGTAAGGTGTAACATTAGAAGAAAGGCAAACAAAGTGGTTCTAGCACGATGGATGCCCTGCTCATTATCATGTACTGCTAGATATGCGTTAAATAACAATTAGACTACCCGAATGGTCCAGGCATGGGGTGCGGAGGTTCAGTACATTGGCCAGCTCGATCTCCTGACCTTACATGCCCAGATTTTCTATGGGGTTACCTCAAAGAGAAAGTTTACCTGGATGTGTCAAAGACTGCAGAAAACTTAAAGAAGTGAATACGAAGTACTTGAACGAATATTGAGAGAGATCTACTTTTACGTATACATTAATCTTTCCTTTAGAGAATAGTAAAATGCAATACCATAATTTCCCATAACTATGGTCCAGGCACCCAACTATGATCCAAAACGCATTATGTACTACTTAGTCCCCCAAGAGTTCGGTGTTTGCCATTTAAGGCGCCACTGTGATGGTATTATATTCCCCATAGATGCTTCTATCTACCATTACACGTAGCAATGATATGGATGCTTAACAAGGTCAGTGTGCATCGTTCTATTGAATGTGTGAAGACACGAAATCATTCAGTTAGTGTTTGTGTGTTTTATTAAGCTCTCCTCTGTAGAACTGGTAAATTATAGATATATGATTGTTTGTACAATTAAACCTGGCTATATACTATATATATATATAGTAATTAGACTGACAGAGGTTAAGGACTCTGCGTGAAAAATGTTTAACCTGAAGGCTAGAAGTCAGTCCTCAACTATGTACCACAATTTTTCGTAGACCATAGTTTTATTTCATTTTGAAATATTTGTTTCAATGAAATGTGAACAATTTGATTATTTACTTCTGCAAATACGGTATCTCAGTATATTCTAAAACACCATTTAACATTATAGTCCAGTAAATAAAGAAACAGGCTGTTCCAGCATCAATGGTACTAGCACGAATAATGGTCCGGTAAAACGAAAACTTCAGGGTAGAAGGATCACAACCGTCCCTGTAAATGACTATGAGAGCGATGAAATTGAATTTGATACAGATTATGATCTTTCCGGTGTACTCTCCATATTTACAGACAGTGAGTCAGATGCGGAAAAGAAGACGAAATCTGTTAAAATAATGTTAAAGGCACATTTTTATATGGTAGTTACTTATGAGGAGGAATTGTGGCCAGGGAAAGTTTTGGAAGTGAAGAACAATGGAGCTGTTGTTTCATGTATAGTAAGAAGCGGTAATTACTGAGGGGAGGCAATATCCGCTATTAGTAACATATGGGTGGCCACAAAATCAGTTGAACATTTGGAAGAAAATTGAAACAATTTGTAAGTTTTTACACCTTTTTTACGCCTTTTAATTATATCCATTGTTTGGCGTTGAAAGTAATAGCGCAAGTGGTAATAAAAAAGATTTTTTTCTGGGAAGCAATGTTTTCTTCATTTCATAATGGGTTTTCTGATTCTCATCTCATAAAAAAATTGAGAAACTTTGGGTGGCCCGGTATTTTTGCCGGTGAGTGTAGTTGTTTGTTATTGCAGGAAAATGACTTTCAGATTTCACTTGTTTATTGTGTGTTTATGCAATGTGTACTAATAAAAAGAATCCATGTACTTTTCATTTATTTTTAATATTTCTGTGCTAGATTATGTTTCTACCCTTAAATTAGAAACTCAGTTTATTGATTTACGAATAATTACAGATCCAGCTATAGTCCATTCATGCTTTCAAGCATGAATATATGAGTTGACCATAGTTGGGCAACTCAGAATACAACTATGTACCAATGCTTATTATTTTTTTCAACATTTGTAATTAAATAATTTCAAACATATATGTCAATATTTATTTAATATACACGTACAAGAGTCCGAAGCCAAAATTTCACTTAATCTGGATGAATAGTATTGAATATACAAAGAAAAATGTGACAAATGTGAACCATAGTTAGGGGAAACTATGGTATAATATAAGGACATCACTTTGAGCTTATTAAAATAATGTAATTAAATATTAACTTTTATTTTTTATAATATAAATTTAGATATTTGTGAAATGTATGAATTCATTTTATTAATTTTTACTTTACAAATAACTATGAAACTATGCACTTAATTGAAAAATGGTTCATACAAACGTTGTTTATATTTGTACGAGGAATAAGAATAAAAATTATAGACATCCCTTTAAAGCAATGACCATCAAATTGCATTGAAAATGACATCCAAATACAAAATAAATGATTTAATTTGCTTTCTCCTTTAAAGTAAATTAACTTTTCTTTAAAATATTTCTGACTAAAAGGCTTTGTTTTGTAGATCTTTCACATTACCAACTTAAATAATCTGCCGTCCATTCTTTCGTGCACTTTATATGTTTGCATCGTTATAAAATTGCATTGTTTCTTCATTATTTAATTTTATGAAAGTCAGTATATTGTGAATTAGAAAGTGCTAAAAACATTACGCTGAGTTTTCACTCTTGTAATTTGTATTTTCACAAAAGAGGCCCTTGACCTCCCATAAAGCACAGATGGCCGCGTGTCACAAATTCTTACAGGGAGAAAATCATAAATTTAGCTGTGAAATATTGCTAAAAATAGGGCAGTCGTTCTATCAGTTGTTTTATTGGCGAGTCGTAAACTTCCAAGTGCATTCGTATGGCACACAAAAAGGCAATGCTCGTTCAGCAGAGTGCGTTAACTCTATAAACACTCGGTCTTGGGCATTGTTTTTTCTACGGTCTTCAGATTAAATTTAACAGTTTAAACTCTTACTAAAAGTGTTCTCAGTGTTTAAATTAAAAGAAGTTTCTTTCTAAACAATCCAATAACGGCAGATTATTCTTGACGGTTTAAGTGTTTTAGTGCCTTGGTTTGTAACATTTTGCTGTGGAATTTTTTTTTTTTCAATTCCAGGCGTCTTTTTAAAAATAGATGAGCAAACGAAAAGTGTATTTTAATCTCTCTACATGTTCATAAATCTCGACCGTAATGTACACAACGGTTAAGGCGTAGAAGTGCAGTAGTGAGTTCGATCATCATTATGTCGTGTTTCTTATTAATGTGATGTGTGATGTTCCATGTCTGATATGGTGGTCTAGTGTGTACTGAGTTCACGATGGAATAATCATATCACAAATCCTGGACATTTCTACAAATATGTTATGATATAGTTCAGGAGATACCGAACAATGACTATATTTTATCGTAAACCCTAGTCGTTGCTCAGTTTTGAGATGAGACATTTTCGTCTAAGGTATCCATTTTCGATTCTCAAAATATCTAACGAAAGTTTTACTCGAAAACTAGTCAAATGTGGATCCCAAGCACTGTTTTATAGATTCCTGAATTTCATAAACATCTGGTAACAATATTGCTGTATACCAGATGAATGGACTGAGGCTATTTTTATCTCAATATACGGAGTTAATCGTCATAACCAATTATAGAGGAATAAGCGTTGCATTGCATGGGTCATAAACATGGACATTACGACGAAGTGAAGGTAAGCGAATAGAAGCATTTGAAATGTGGATATGTAGAAGAATGGAACTGTGAATTTGACAGACAGAATAAAAAAGTGAAGCTGTGTTGGAAAGAGTGGGTGAAGAAAGAATGTTTCTGAAACTAATCAGGAAGAGGAAAAGGAATTGGTTGAGTTACTGGCGAGAAGAAACTGCCTACTGAAGGATGCACTGAAAGAAATGGCGAACGAGAGAAGAGAAGCTTACTTTTCTAATATAATGTATATTTTATTATACATTTTGGTGTATGGTGCACAAAAATTTTTGATGTTTTAGGTCGTTACTTTTAAGAGAATGTTTTCTTTGTTGGTCCTGTATTTATAACTTATAATGGATGTTCTATTAATTACTGGTAATTCGATTTTTTATTAATATAAGGGGCAGAAGAAGATACCCGATAATGGACGATATTAAGATATATGATCATATGAGGAGACAAGGAAGAAGGCAGAAAATAGAAAAGACTAGAGAAAGCTGGGTTTGCAGTCAAAGATCTGAACTTGGGCAAAACACTGAATGATTGAACATTTTTGGAAGACTCGGTAAAAATCTGTGCTAAAGTAATGAAATACTAACTAGACATTAGAAATTAATTACTATTATTATTATTATTATTATTATTATTATTATTATTATTGTTATTATTATTATTATTATTATTATTATTATTATTATTATTATTATTATTATTATTATTATTATTATTATTACACGACAAAAAAGAGAGATAGATGAATAAAAATAACTGGTTTCAATACATACAGAAGATGACAGAGAATCACAACCCTAAAATGATCCTTTATTACAGACCTTTGTGTCAAAGAATTTAGGAAGACCAGGATAGCGCTGGACAAATGATCTGCCACATTCCACGGCGAGCGGAATGGGCCAGTAAAGCCAAGCCCTGAAGTTGATGATGATGGTGATGATGATGATAGTCATTTTGACGATGAATTTTATTTCAAATGGGGTTTGGAATAGATTTCCTTGAAACAGTTAAGGTTTTTATACATCTTCATTAAATCATTACACACTTTTAACACTTTGTATTACTTTTAGAATTTACTTATAATAACAAATTTCTACGGTTAAAATGCGTGTCCTGAAATTTTAGTTGTGTATTCAGGATGTGTTGTAGGTGTGGTTTTGTGTGTTTATATATTTCGTACTGTTCTAGTGTATTTAATTTCTGATTTTCCGGTTAAATATTTAGGATTAAATACACTGGAACACTACGAAATGTATAGACATACAAAATGTTAACATTGTAACATAACATATAATTGGAAATAATCATTACCATAACTACGAATTATAGAAACTAAAATAGATAAACCTAAAGCATCTTCACAAACAGAAAATGTTAAAAAATTATTCTAAAAAACAATTCGTAGTTAAAACCATTTAAATAAATATATTATATTAAAAATAAAATTAAGACAATAAATTCTAAACTCAATAAGGTAACAAGTAAATGTTTACGATTAGAAGAAAAAACCCAAATACCACAAAAAATATAATAGAAAAAAAGATAATTTTCATTAGTTTTAATAATTTAACAAAAATATTGGTCTTGTAAACCAAAAATAAGGAATACCTTTTAAAACTTCAGAAAAAAGATAAATCTTTTCATTAATCCCCAAAACTAATATTTTAAATAAACTACTTTCTGATATTAAAAATGTTATAATTATAATATTAACTGCAAGAATACTTTTCACGCAAATAAGACATCCATTGGCAATAGGACTCATATTACTAATTCAAACAATTATTGTATGTATAATAAGAGGTTTATTATCACAAAGATTTTGATTTCCATATATTCTATTTTTAATCTTCCTAGGAGGAATATTAGTATTATTTATCTATGTAACAAGACTAGCCTCAAATGAAATATTTTATATATCAATAAAAATATTACTAAACATAATCATTATTATATTAATATTATCACTAATTATTAATATAGATTTAATAATTAACAATATAGAACTTATAATTCACGAAAATATTTATAATAAACAAAATGAAATTATGAACTCACTAGCAAAATTATACAATCAACCAACAAATTTAATTACCATTATACTTGCTTCCTATTTATTCTTAACATTAATCGTAGTAGTAAAAATTACGAATATTTCAAAGGACCCCTACGCCAAATAAATTAATGAATAAACCTATACGAATTAGACATCCACTATTTAAAATTGCCAACAATGCCCTAATTGATTTACCAACACCATCTAATATCAGAACATGATGAAACTTTGGTTCATTATTAGGATTATGTTTAGTAATACAAACTGCCACAGGATTATTCTTGGCAATACATTATTGTCCTAACATTGAAATAGCTTTTTCAAGAACTGCCCACATTTGCCGTGATGTAAATTATGGTTGACTATTACGAACTTTACATGCAAATGGAGCATCTATATTCTTTATCTGCATTTATTTACACATTGGACGAGGAATATACTATGGATCATATAAATTCTTACATACCTGATCAGTAGGTGTAATCATTTTATTCCTAACAATAGCAACAGCTTTTATAGGTTATGTTCTCCCATGAGGACAGATATCATTCTGGGGGGCAACTGTAATTACAAATCTTGTATCAGCAATTCCATACTTAGGTATTGATTTAGTACAATGAGTATGAGGTGGTTTTGCAGTAGATAATGCAACACTTAATCGATTCTTCACATTCCATTTCCTACTCCCATTTATTGTAATAGCAGCTGTAATAGTACATTTGCTATTTCTACACCAAACAGGATCAAATAATCCTACAGGATTGAATAGAAATATTGATAAAATTCCATTCCATCCTTATTTCACAATTAAAGATGTTGTGGGATTTTTAATTTCTAATTATATTATTAACAATATTATCACTAAAAGAACCATATATTCTAGGAGATCCAGATAACTTTACCCCAGCTAATCCATTAGTTACCCCAGTTCATATTCAACCTGAATGATATTTCCTATTTGCATATGCAATTTTACAATCAATCCCAAACAAGTTAGGAGGTGTAATTGCCTTAGTAATACCAATCGCAATTTTGTTTATCATACCCATATATAATTCAAATTTCCGAGGTATACAATTTTATCCTATTAATCAGATTATATTTTGATTAATAACAAATATTATAATCTTACTAAAATGAATTGGAGCACGACCAGTAGAAGATCCTTATATTATTACTGGGCAAATCTTAACAATTTTATATTTCTTATACTACATTATTCACCCCATAATAACAAAATTTTGAGACAAGTTAAATAATTAAAGTTAAAAAGCTTTAAAGAAAAGTATATGTTTTGAAAGCATAAGAAAGAAGTTAAAATCCTCTATTAACTTTACTTAAATTAATACACTTAAACCAACAATAAAAACAAATAAATCCTGATACCCAAAAAAAATAATAAATAATTCAATGATAACGGTAAAAATCTCTTCCAAGCCAAATATATTAACTTATCATAACGAAAGCGAGGTATTGTACCACGAACTCAAATAAATATAAAAGAAAGAAAGGAAAGCCTAAAATAAAAAAAATATAGAATTAATATCACTACCCAAAAAATAATACAAAATAGTATTCTCATAAATAAAATACTGGTATATTCAGCCAAAAAAATTAATGCAAAGCCACCTCTTCTATATTCAACATTAAAACCTGAAACCAACTCTGATTCACCCTCAGCAAAATCAAAAGGAGTACGGTTGGTTTCAGCCAAACATGAAGTAAATCAAACTATTGACAAAGGAAATGTAAAAAAAAAAATTATTCAAATGTGAATTTGAAAATCATAAAATATTATTAAATTATAACTACCCACTAAAAATACAAAAGATAACAAAATTAAAGCCAATCTAACCTCATAAGAAATTGTCTGAGCAACAGCACGTAATCCCCCCAACAATGCATAATTAGAGTTAGATGATCAACCTGCAATTATAACAGTATATACACCTAAACTAGTACAATAAAGAAAGAATAATAAACCCAACTCAAAAGAAATAAAACCAGTAAAGTATGGAATTATAAACCATACCAATAAAGACAGAAATAATCTAAAAACAGGAGCAAAATAATAACATAAATAATTAGATAAAAAAGGGAATGTCTGCTCCCTAGTAAAAAGCTTAATTGCATCTCTAAAAGGCTGCAAAATACCAATAAAACCAACCTTATTAGGCCCTTTATGAATATGAATATATCCAAGAACTTTACGCTCTAATAAGGTTAAAAAAGCAACACCAACTATAACAAAAATAACCAACAAAATAAAAATAATAAATAAACCAAAGATTTCCCTAAACATAAATACTATTTATAGAATAAATCTATATTCAAAGATTCTAAATCCATTGCACTTATCTGCCAAAACAGTAACAATTAATAACAATCATAAATAAAAAATTATTTTAAATATCTGGTCCTCTCGTACTAAGATATAAAATTTATTATAGATAGAAACCGACCTGGCTCTCGCCGGTCTCAACTCAGATCATGTAAGATTTTAAAGTTCGAACAGACCTAAACAAATTGAAATTCTACTCCCAAATTAAATCTTAATCCAACATCGAGGTCGCAAACCCATTTATCAATAAGAACTCTCAAAAAAGATTACGCTGTTATCCCTAAGGTAATTTAATCTTATAATCAACAAAATTGGATCAAGTATCCATAAATTAATGTATATTAAAAAAAAAGAGTTATTTAATTCTTCCAATCACCCCAATAAAATATATTAAATACTAAATAAAATAAACAAACAAAATAAATAAAATAATATATATAAACTCTATACGGTCTTCTCGTCCTATAAATAAATTTAAGCTTTTTAACTTAAAAATTAAATTCAATAAAAATAATAAGAAACAGTATGTTCCTCGTCCAACCATTCATTCCAGTCCACAATTAAAAGACTAATGATTATGCTACCTTTGCACGGTCAAAATCCGGCGGCCCTTCAAAATTAATCAGTGGGCAGGTTATATTTCATATTAAAATTCAAGAAAAGATGTTTTTGATAAACATGCGAGAACATTCTTATTTGCCTAGTTCCTTTTAAAATCTTAACAAAGATTTATTAGTATAAATAGAAAATTACTAATTCCATCATAATTACAAATAAATAATAATTTAATAAAAAATTTCAGTAAAATAATTAAATATTAATAAATCAAAATTTAAAAAAATAAAATTTTAACAAACTTAAAATGATAGTTATTATAAAACCAACATTATCCAATAAATAACAAAAAATATAAAAGTATGTTAAAGAGCTTATCCCCCATAACATTAACATTAATAAAATAATAACTAAAAAGATAGAAATATAATAATAATATATGAATTAAATTCATTTCCTGAAAAACCAGAAACCATTGAAGCCGAATAACATTTCACTACTAAATAATAATTATTAATAATTATAAAACAGCAACTAAAATAACTAATTAGATCCTTCAAAATCGGGAAACAAAAAATTTATAATATAATTTAATAAACCCTGATACACAAGGTACAACAAAAATCTACTTCTATAAATTAATAATACGACCCTTACAGTAAAAATAAACTATAATTAAAAAAATTAATCAACAACATATACAAAAACAATTAATTAATTTTAACATAAAAGTAAAATAAAAAAAATAATTTATATAATAATTCAGGTTATATCGAATTGCACGATAAAATTATTCAGTGTAAATGAAATTCTTAACTTAAAGATTTAACCTGTATTGAAATGATCATTCCAGCCACACCTTCCGGTACAACCACTATGTTACGACTTATCTCAATTAATAAATAATGAGAGCGACGGGCGATGTGTACATATTTTAGAGCCAAAATCACTATTATAATCTACAAAAAATTACAATTAAATCCAATTTCATAACAAAATTTCAAATAATAATCCAATAATAAATATAAATGTAATCCATCTCCACCAAAATATAAACTGCACCTTGACCTGAAATAATTTATATAATTAAATAAAGAAAATTCTATTTACCCTAAAAAGATCTTCATTATAACGGCGGTATACATATACTAACTCTGGTAAGGTTCAACGCGGACTATCGATTAAGGGACAGATTCCTCTAAAAAGACTAAAATACCGCCAAATTCTTTAAGTTTCAAGACCTTAACTAATACTACTCAAGTTAAAAATAATTTATATCTAAAATAATAGGGTATCTAATCCTAGTTTAAAACAAAAGATTTCATAGCCTCAAATGAAATAAAGTCATAATAAATATTAAGATTTCACCCAAAAATAGCAAAATAACTTCCAAAAAACCTTTAACTACTTTAACTAAAAAGATTTACTCATATTCATTGTATAACCGCGGATGCTGGCACAAATTTTACCAATAATAAATCAAAATTACCAAATCAAATTTCCATAAATTTACAAAATTTATTACTGCGAATAAACAACAAATTAAACAATCATTAAGACAAAAATAATTGAATCACGCAAAAACTTACATATAAAATAATTTAAAAGCAAATAAATAAGCAAGAATAAAACTCATTAAATAAACACTGAAACAAAAATCGGATCAAAATAAAAAAATAAAGACTAAATAAAATAAAAAAAAGTAAAACCCGAATTTCTCCATACATTTCAACCAACTCACAACGTACTTTCAACACAACCGCTAACATCAACTCTTTCAACTGTTAAGAAAACACTTAAAACTAAGGACCTAAAAAAAAACTGAAGCATTAACCTCAATGTATAATAAAATTATCTTTCCTCTTTAATAGTAACAGTATAACTACAGATCTCATTTTTTAATTCATCTCACATCTCGCCAAAATGTAAAAAAATTGTACAAAATTGTAAAAATTGTAGAAAATTACTAAATTGTAAAACTATAAAAATTTGTAAAAATTGTAATTGTAATATTGTAAAATGTTGACATGTTCCACATCTTAAAGCTTCATTGCTCATGTAAGATCTATGGAATAAAATAAATGAATGAATGAATGAATGAAACACACCCAATAAACAACACATGCTCAATAGACAACTAAAATTTCAGAATACAGATCCTATTCGGCTCTGCACTACCAAATACAAACTGAAGAACTCAACTGAAGAATTCGGAGAAAGCAAGGACGTCACTAGTTCTGAGGATGACTGATACGAAATCGAAACTAGTCAACTAGGTATTTGTCACTTTGTTTTCATTTTAGCAATATAAATGTGTTATAACTAAATTCTTATGTTAAGGTTTTACTGGTCTATTAAAGTTCGTCCAGAGTACTTGGGCCCGTACGAACTATTTTCAGTAATCCAAATGAAAACATATAGTTACGTGATATTCCAAGCTATATTTTGAATAATTTACGGGAACTATTGTATGTGTTTTGTAATAATGAGGCAGTCACTATATGTTACATTATAAGTTCACCATATATCGATATAACAGTAACTATATGGTATCTTATTGAGAAATTTTGATAATTAGATCATTATTTTAATAATAATAATAATAATAATAATAATAATAATAATAACAATAACAATAAACGTCACATATCCGTTTGTGTTGTAAATGGCCACAATGGTTTTTAAATGCACGTGCTCTTGATACTTGTGACCACAGAGCCATGTGTCGCCGACGGTGATAGTTTAAAAACGAGTGTATATTTATTCAACGTCGCACGTGTCGGGGGTGGGGAAAGAGTTGTGAGACGCGGTGATAATGTCGGCATGAAAGCCGCATATTTACATTACATCCGCGGGGAAGTTGGCGCTAACCAAACTGCCCGTATCAAATATAGCGTCCTTCCTAAACGCACTGCAAAATATTTACCTTGCCAATGTCACTTTTTGTTACTCCCAACATAGTGTTAATGGTGCCAGTTTGTGTTAGTATAAAGAATTTAACACGTCTGTGTAGACTAATATTTAGTTAATGTAAACACCACAAATAAAATTCAGGAAATAATGCAATTATTCAGTAATGAAAATTGTTTGATGTCTCTTAAAGAAATACTAGATTGATTCAAAAGGTCTTCGACACAAATATAGCATTTATTTGTCTTCTAATTAAATAGCTTATCAGCTGAAAATAACTAAATTGATTTAATTTAAAGCATGGGAAAATACAATACGAAGAGAATTTAAATAATAAATTAGGTATGAAAATTCATGGCTCAGAATAGATTTCGATGGCTCAGATTTATTGTGGCCCTGCATTTCATTTAGGAACTCAAGAAAAATTATAATCATGATGATGACTTTTATTTGAAGATACGTAATATTAGGGTAAATTTTGACACCAATAACAAACTAGGCCTATTACAAGATATTGCCTATTTTAGTTACATACTTAGAGTGTACATCTCATATGACTTAACAGTAAGGTTCGGATAAAATAGCTGTATCAGGATATCAGTAAAGCTATAGGCTATAGGATAGGGCCTTGACTTGTTTCAGACTAAGTAAACACTACCCCTTTCTACTGACTAAAACTCTTCCTGCTGGGAAGAGCGCTCCCCACCCCCTAGCTAAAAGATCAGTGAATGGACAGGACAGTCGATAGGAACTGAATGTACAAAACAGTCGCATTCATATACCAATATCTCTGGATGTATTAATCACATGGTAAAATATGTCATTTCCTTGTATCAAGAATGAGGAAGAAATTACGAGGGAGAGTCAAAAATTAATCTTAATAATTGTTTTATTAATTGAATATGTACAATAAGACCACAAACACTTCATCACTTTTAACATAGTATAACAGGAACACTTGCATGAACGTAGTGGGGACTATGTTGAAAAGTGATGAAGTGTTTGTAGTCTTATTGTACATATTCAATTAATAAAACAGTTATTAAGGTTACTTTTTTACTCTCTCTCGTGTAATATGCCTAAAATGATTACTACTGAGATCATTACACATGGAAAATTAATTAATAAAATTTATTAAATTTACTAATTTATAATTAAAAAATGTTAATTTTCCATGTACAATATAATGATCTTAGTAGTACTAATTTTTAGGCATATTATAATTTCCTCCTCTTTCTTCATACAAGGAAATGACAAATTCTCCCATGTGATTAATACATCCAGAGATATTGGTACTTGAATAAGACATTGTTTTTAAATTTCTTTAAGCTCGACCATGCCGAAATGTAGTAATTATACACCTGATAGTAGCCCTTTAATGCACCTCATTAAAGTACACCTATTCATTAAAGTTCAGGTGTTCAGCCAATGACAAGTCACCTTTGTACCGTTATAAAACCGCAAGTATCGATTATTCTCGGATATGCAATCGAAAGACAATTAGCGAAAATTCACGGAGGCTGGAATTCCAATACTGTCGCAAAAGGTTATGTTCTGTTACTATAATAATTAGCGTTAATTGTAAATAATATTCAAATAAATTCAATTCAATTCTAAATCAATTTCCAGGTTATATCAGACTAATGTTCATCTTATTCTCTATCAAGGTCAATGACATTCGGCCTCGGAAAAAATGAATACTTTCGCGTCTGCGCACATCTCACAATTCAGGTCAGTTCGCACATAACCATAACATGACCTAATTTTGAATAATTTCAAGTTAGAAATATGGTCGAGTATAAAAAGTCGTATGAAACTTGCCTATAATGGTAATTAAGACGCTCGTATGAAAATTATGAAACTCGCTTGCGCTCATTTCATAAACAAACATACTTGCGTCTTAATTACTACTATTATAGGTTCGTTGCATAATGTACTATTTATGCTCGACCATGCCAAAATGTAGTAATTATACACCTGGTAGCAGCCCTTTAATGGACCTCATTAAAGTACACCTATTCATTAAAGTTCAGATGTTCCACCAACCAGAAAATACCATTGCAGGAATTGAAAGCGCTGGCGGCGACATCACAACATTGAAACGTTACGGAGGCTGGAAATCCAATACTGTCGCAGAAGGTTATGTTGAAGAGTCGATCCAAAATAAAATTGAAATATCAAGTACAATATTAAACTCAGTCGAAAAAAACAACACACAAATTAACATCGATTCACCGTCATCTTCCAGCCTTTCACAAAGCACATTCCCGCAAACTCATTTCACCAATTGCACAATAAATCACCTATAGGCCTATTTGAAATAAAGTCAGTTCTGTTACTATAATAATTAGCGTTAATTGTAAATTATATTCAAATAAATTCAATTTGTCATCTCGTTTTTCAATGTCTAATTCAATTTCAAGGTTATATCAAGATTAATGTTTATTTTACTCTCTAGAGTATATCAAGGTCAATGTCGACATTTGTTTCTCGGAAAAAATCAATACTTTTGCGTCTGCACACATCTCACAATTTACGAGGTATTGCACCAGGTCAGTTCCGCTCCTCAGTCAGATAAGAATAACATGAATACTTATGAATAATTTCAAGTTAGAAATATGGTCGAGCATAAAAAGTCGTATGAAACTTGACTATAATGGTAATTAAGACGCTCGTATGAAAATTATGAAACTCGCTTGCGCTCCTTTCATAAACATACTCGCGTCTTAGTTACTACCATTATAGGCTCGTTGCATAATGTACTATTATTTTTATCCAGAATTAAGATTTTATTTGTGATCAAACTACATTTCCAACTCCAATGTAATTTTAATTATTTATTCACTGTACTATTGTAAAGCTACATCAAAAATCGTGCAAATATATTTCGTATTTCCAGAGCAAAAAATAATAAAAATTATATATGTTGAAAATATAGAAAACTCACGTCCGACTCCCTTTGAGTGAGAACACTGGTTTTAGTTTATATATGTACAGACTAGGTAGGATCTTCCTTAGAACTCTCCGAACTTCGTTATATGTCATTTCAAGATGTCTGGACACCTGACTGACACTAAAGAATCCATAATAATTAATTCTACTTATTTCGTTAATGTCTGAAGCACTCACCTGCAGTGACATCATGGATTACGTGTGGTCTTCCACGTTTCTTGTAAGCAACAGAACCATTTTCTTTAAACCTCTGATTAAATCAATGTAGGCCTTGTTACTATAGCAGATGAGTCGTCTCATTAATTGTTTAGTTTTTTTTTTTAATTTTCTCAGTCTTTGAGAAAGAATTCTATTGCTTTCATAATAGTTGTATCATAGTAATATACCATGGTTTGAAACTTCAAGTTTTAAATAAAATTATTAAAGATTTAATCAACAAAATAGGGAGCATGAAAATGCAAGAATACTAAATGAGAAACATATTGTTTCCACAACATAGTGATAATTTTTTTCTACTTGAAAATGTATAATATTTATTGCGCTTTTAAGTTTGAGTGACTTCTAAATGACCCCATATCACGTAATAATTTCATGATTTGCTAATTTTAATGATTCTGTTTTACCTCCTACCCACATACAAATAATCACGATGGCTTTTAAAGGACGATAAAATCCTTAGCTTGGCTTTCTTCAGGAGGTAAATAAATATGTGTCCCATTTGTACATTTATATGAAAGAGCCCTCTCTCTGATGGCGGGAGGTGAATTTCTATACCATTTTTTTACACATAGAATTTCGCCTCTGAATGAACTGCTCTTCAATGTGTCGATAAATCCTACTAGTACTACTACCACTACTACTATCATCACTACCATTACCACTACCACTACTATTACTACCACTACTACTACTACTACCACTACTATTACTTCTACTATTACTACCACCACTACTACTACTATTACTACCATTACCAGTACCACTAACACTACCACCAATACTACTACTACTACTACTACTACTACTACTAACACTACCACTAATATTATTACCATAACCACTACCACTACCACTACTATTATTACTACCACTAATACTACTACTACCAGTATCACTACTATTACTATCACTACCATCACTACTACAACTAAGCCACCGACGTAGCTCAGTCGGCTAAGGCGCTTGCCTGTCGATTCGGAGTTGCTTTCGGGTTCAGGTTCAATCCCCGCTTGGGCTGATTACCTGGTTGGTTTTTTTCCGAGGTTTTCCGCAACCATAAGCCAAATGTCAGGTAATCTATGGCGAATCATCGGCCTCATCTTGCCAGATATCATTTCGCTATCACCAATCCCATTGACGCTAAATAACCTCGTAGTTGATACAGCGTTGCTAAATAACAAATTAAAAAACTACTACAACTAATACTGCTGCTGCTACTACTACCACCACCACCACTATTACTACTACTACTATCACTACCAATACCACTACAACTACTACCACTACCACTACCACTACTACAACACATCATTTTACACTTCATAATGTTATAAGAAATTAAAAAAAGAACACTGCACATAAATATCGAATTTCCTGCTGGAAATTACATCTAGGTCAGCTGCAATAGTACACGAAAGCATTAACATTGAATATAAATCATGTCCAACAAAAATAAGACGACTTTATCGCACTTACAATCGACTCACCCGATTCCTTACCAGCAGACATCTTCCTCTCACGGAAACTGTAACGCAACGAAGTATTACAATAAACCCTTTGATTTATTCATCACACCGTTCCTGACAAAGTCTTTTCAAAACTTGGAGGAAGACCATCCACTAAAGCAGGCCTAAAAGTGTTATTGTTTAATTATCCAATTCAGCCGTATTAGCAGAACGTGAACTACGAGTACAACTGCAACTCAGAAAGTTCGTACTCAAATTCGTAGCATATTTGCACGAGTGGACTGCGGAGTTTTTCTGTGGAAGGAGAGAATGTAGGATGACCACATACAATTGGAAGCTCTGCATTTCGACATCTGTTTGCTTTCCCTAGAATTAGCTGAAGGGAAAATGCAGACCTATAAGCTTATGTCAGAGTTCATTTTAACTGTTGGAAGCTCAGTATTCAAATTGTCTCTTGAAATCGATGCGAATAAAAACCATAGGTACATGTATAGATCTAAGCCTACATTTCTTTACAAATTTTACTTCATTATCAATAATAATAATAATAATAATAATAATAATAATAATAATAGACTAATAATAATACATTGGCATAAAATTATTTTTAATTTCTTTAAATTATTATTAAAAAAAATCCAACAGATGAAAATTCAAGGTAAAAATATTTCTCAGATAGGGATAGGAGTAATTGTGACAAGGATACTCTTTATCATTTACCTTGTTCAACATCTACTTGGAGAATTTAGAGAAGAATTTGATTGATTTGAGAAGGATGCTCTTTATCACTTACCTTGTTCAACATCTACTTGGAGAATTTAAAGAAGGATTTTATTGATTTAAGAAGGATGCTCTTTATCACTTACCTTGTTCAACATCTACTTGGAGAATTGAAAGAAGAATTTTATTGATTTGAGAAGGATGCTCTTTATCACTTACCTTGTTCAACATCTACTTGGAGAATTTAAAGAAGGATTTTATTGATTTAAGAAGGATGCTCTTTATCACTTACCTTGTTCAACATCTACTTGGAGAATTGAAAGAAGAATTTTATTGATTTGAGAAGGATGCTCTTTATCACTTACCTTGTTCAACATCTACTTGGAGAATTTAAAGAAGAATTTTATTGATTTAAGAAGGATGCTCTTTATCACTTACCTTGTTCAACATCTACTTGGAGAATTGAAAGAAGAATTTTATTGATTTGAGAAGGATGCTCTTTATCTCTTACCTTGTTCAACATCTACTTGGAGAATTTAGAGAAGAATTTTATTGATTTGAGAACATAAAATAAAGTAAATAACATTTTCTCATGATATGGTGTTGTTAGCAGGAGAGGAGATATGCTATTGGAGCTCCTTTAAATGACGGCTGTGAGCAGTATGGAATGAAGATAAATACAAAAAAGACGAAGACCTAGATTATCGGAAGAAATATAAATAGGAAGTGTGCGAATTCGAATTGAGGCAGTAGTTTTCTATAAAAGGGTGATATGAGACACATAAATGAAATTATTCCATTATTAATTATTAAATAATATGTTCTACAGAAATATGAAAGAGTGAATGCGTTTCAAATTTTGTTTCCAATTCGTTTAGTTCGGATTCTTTAGAATTATTTGTTTCTTTACAAACCCTTCTAGATTGCTGTAATTAACCTTCGGATTGAACCGTGTTACAAATATAAAGATTTTCTCTTAGGTCTATTGGAAACCGCTCTCAGAGATGTAGAAGTCAATATCACATCGTATGCTTGCGTCCAAATTAATGTTTCTTATTGGTTAGTATTGGAAACCCGTCGTCTTCGAAAGGTAAGAAAGAATTCCTACTTGTTTTTCTGTTTTTTTTTTTTTTTTGCCGAATTTCAGGAATGATGGAAGACGCTGGCTTGACATAATTCTTCCAACGGACTCAGACAACGTATGGCGGTATTGCTTGCATATCTCGTCTTCATTTTATTCCTGACCTCATTTTGGTAAAAATTAGATAAAAGACATTTACTATTATTTCAACCGTTTACATTTTTAAGGCCTTGTTCTCATTCTTATTACTGCTCATATCCTACCTTTTATGTAATCGAGAATATTTGTGTGTCTAACCTCACTCTTGGACAGACACGGCAGTTGAAGAGTAAGTGATGAAGATTTTAAAATCTGCACTAATGCACTACGTGTACTTTATGGGGAGCTTTTCATCTTTGGGTATTTTTATGGGTTGTAATGTTGAATCTCTGAAGATGATGTTTGAAACCTGAAGGCCCCAAACATTTCAGAAATTTGTCGTCTGAGGAAAGCAGTACTGCAAACTAGATAAGTATCCGTCATTCCTTCGCATCTGTGTCTCAACGCTCTCTTCAATGTAGGTGGCCTGGCTTCGATACCTGGCCAGGTTGTGATGGAATTTATGGTGGACATAACACACGTTTCAGAGGTTTTTTCTCAGGTACTCCCGTTTTCCCTTATAATTACCCTAATATATGGTAATTCACTATCACTATCAGAGATTCATGATTGATGCTACTGCTAATTTATATTTTATTCTGTAGATAACAATTTAACAGCGACTGAAGGCATGGAATAGATTAATCGGAAGATATCCTCTGAATAATTCACTATTCTGAGTTTGTATAACACATTTATCGCATATCCATGGAATTAATTTTTACAGGACTTTATTCCGTTTTCGTACAACTGAGTCTAAGTGAATCTCCTATTCGAGCCAGTTACAAAATTGCCATAGTATTGGGGGCATGGAAGGGTAATAAAATTGTCAACGAAGGAGAGCGCCTTTGTCCACTGTGCAGAGAAAAGGACTCCTATAGACATATTTTATTACAGTGTGTCGAATTGGAACATGTACGGAGAAAATATCTACCACACTCGATACTAAGTCAGAATAGGAGTTCGCTTGCATGTCTTACCCTCATGGGGAATAGAGAATACAATCAAAAGATTGGCTTGTTCCTCTTGAAGGCGAGACAGATGAGAACTTCAGCTGTTGAAGTTGGTGATGCGAACTGACGAAGGAATAATGGTATCTACCCAATTATACATTTTTATGTCTGATTTAGGTTAGGATATATTATATAATGTGTTTTGTTGTGCCATTTTCATTTTAATATGTATGTTCTTTTAGAGAGTAGTTGGATATAATCATAGGTGAGGGGAGTGAAACCTACAAAGTAGGACTTGTTTTAGGTACAAAGCGCGTACGGTCAGAAGACCCGTGCATTGGATTTTAGAGAAAATTATAACATAACATCTGTATGTATAATATTACTCAATAAATCCATCTATCTATCAATAATAAGGAACACTTTGTGGCCCTTCACTGAGTGAGAGTTTGTGAAGGAATGTTTAGCGTATAGGCTCTATTCATAGCAATATTTTAAAGAAACGTTCTTTTCAGACAAGGAAGGAAAAAACCTTCATACGTACCCCAGTGCTTTATTTGTACTACTACAACTACTACTACTACTGCTACTATTACTACTACTACTGCTAATAATATAATAATAATAATAATAATAATAATAATAATAATAATAATAATAATAATAATAATAATAATAATATGAAAACATTAGTTGGTATTCTCAGTTTCACTTTTTGCCAATTTGTCAAATTACGACACGGCACTGATGAAACCACTTCTGCTCTCTCTAAACCACGCGGTTTCGGAGCAGCGGAACAGCTAATTCGCGCTCCATAATGCTTCGAGTTGGTGACTCCCGCTCTAGATCATACAAAAATTATGTGTGAAAATAATGCATACGAAAAAAAAAAATCGGCGTTAAAATAAAATTTCCACTGTGGATTATGTATATGCAATACGTTTATATCCTCTCATTAATATTAACGTTTTCATTGTGAATAGCTCTTAAATATCCTTAAGGCTTGGTTTTTCTGAACCGACGCATGCGACGTGCGAGATGCGAGGCCCGCCTCGCACAAATCTGGACTACACGAGAGATAGTGAGTGATTTCTATAGTTGCGAGGTGCGAGGTACGCAGACCTCGCACGTAGCATGCGTCGGTTCAGAAAAACCAAGGCTTTACTCGGTGGCTTAGTCCGCACTGCTATATCTTCATTATACAAATACATACTCGTGAAGACACTGTATACAACGGAGCTAGAAAAAACACATCTCCTCCTCATGACGACCTTTTCCGAGACTTTTCTTTGAATATCTGTTAGTAATCATTTTTGTTACATGTCTGATACTTTTAGTTTTCATTTCATCAACACTACTAAACTAACAACAGCTTTCATCCATTGTGTCCTAGAGGATTATGGTGATATTGAGGTCAATCTCTACACATATTCAATCGAA
The DNA here is from genome assembly GCF_040183065.1 of Periplaneta americana. Taxonomy (NCBI): domain Eukaryota; kingdom Metazoa; phylum Arthropoda; class Insecta; order Blattodea; family Blattidae; genus Periplaneta; species Periplaneta americana. The sequence continues at coordinate 101,905,240 of NC_091125.1, read as the reverse complement.
GCTATTAATTCTTTTGTCTTTACTCAAAGCGGTTGGCCTTACAGTAATGGCCCACAATACAGATAAATAGAAAACGGTATGTATAACACACATAAAACCCACCTCGTTCATACACCTTTGAAGTTGGGTAGAAGGATGGTTTGTTATAGGGATTCACGTAGAAGAGAGTTGGTGTGCCGCGGGACATGATGGGAGCTCATGACGCCACTTTATAGGACAGCAAGCCCATGCTTGACAAGGACGAGCTCATTTTTCAACACGTCTGCATTTGAAAGCTGTCAGAAATGCCTATATGCATCAGCTTTGACAACGTCACAGATTGGTTTCGATATTTATGCAAGAGAGGCAAGGAAGCGTGCTAAATTATGAAGATGTTCTTGTATTAAGTCCTCTCTTTCTCTTACTCTCTCCTATGAAGCTGATAATCACGCAACTCTGGCATTTTACTCAAAGCTTGCTTGTAAATTCGACACTTAGATTGCATATCTATTAGTAGTAACCGATGTTTTTTTAGTAGGTTATTTTACGACGCTTTATCAACATCTTAGGTTATTTAGCGTCCGAATGAGATGAAGGTGATAATGACGGTGAAATGAATCCGGGGTCCAGCATCGAAAGTTACCCACCATTTGCTCATATTGGGTTGAGGGAAAACCCCGGAAAAAACCTCAACCAGGTAACTTGTCCTGACCGGGAATCGAACCCGGGCACCTGCTTTCGCGGCCAGTCCACAGGTGTGGACTAACCGATGTTAATTGTCTATTCAATAAATACGAGGGAGGATCGAAAAGTAACGCACAACCATTTCTTTACGGAATACTATTTTGGTTTGGACGTTCAAAGTTGGCAGATACTTAGTTTGAATCTTGCCTTATACACAATAATGGCTCGATCAGGTGTCACCCTGACCTAACGAGCGGTAACTACTGAGTAAAGATGGCGTGTGTACTAGCATCGTCTACTTGTGAAGAACAGCGAGGTATAGTACGTCTTTTATGGGCAAAAGGACTAAGTCCGGGTGAAATCCATACAGAAATGTTGGAGGTGTAAGGTGTTGATTGTCTGGACAGTAGCAGCATCTCCAGATGGTGTAAGTTCTTCGAAAAGGGCCGCCGACGAAGCACGTTCCGGCCGACCAGTGACCGCTGCAACACCACTCAGTGTGAGAGGCACCGGAGAGGCAATCACCCACACTATAGTGCAGACTTCGCAGTGTCTAACTTTTACCTTTTCGGACCAATGAAGAAATTTCTAGGAGGATAACGCTTCAGGTCGGATGAAGAAGTGAAATCAGTCGCGCTCAGTTGGCTATATGCCTAGAAAACGGAATTTTATGAACGAAGTGTACTAAATCTGGTGCCATGATGAGAGAAATTTGTCGAGAGACTTGGTTCCTATGTCGATAAATAGGTAAAAACCTGTAGCTTTCTTGTGCAATATTTTGTTTTGCTTACCTATTAAATACGTTACCACAAAAAATTGTTGTGCGTTAATTTTCGATCCTCGATGTATTGATTTAATTTCACATAATTTGCCTACTTACAAAACACTATTCAACACCATATTTTTTGTAGATAACTATGTTATTAAGCAAACATGAAGGATAATCTCATGAGAAACTTTAATACTTTGAACAATATTGTAAACATATAATTTTAGGATATTCGCTGTACCTTCCCATACAGAATTAACAATAAGTATGGAATTTTAATTTTTCATAAGAAAAAAATTTTTATACAAAAGCTGTTGGAGATTAACCATACAATATCATACCATTGGTTCAAAAAAGTTAGTTATTCATAGGGTGACCAGATTCACATCGATTACAAAGAGGACACAAAGCTTAAAAAGTGAGGACATTGTTCGAAAAAAAGAGGTCAGAAAATATGTACTTATAATTAGGGTTAGGCTTATATTATACTTTAAATTACGTCAATATAAAGGCTATTTTATTACAAAATATTTACAGTACAGATTTAGGCTTATATCATATTAAAAGTATGTTAATATCTATTTTATTATAAAATAATTATGAAAAATAATAATTATATGTTACAGTTTGCTACATATGAAAGTCATAGGAACTATATTAAAATTATTAAAGAGAAGAGAAAATATATATTTAGATTTACATTCGCACCTCAATTTACTAGCTACCTCTGAGCAACGACCATAACAAGGGGGTGCAAAGGGAGTTATGCTCGTTGGCAAAGAGTATATTCTGTCGATGTTGCTACCATCTAAGCAAATTACTTGAAAAGGCGTCAAAGCAGATAATTTCAAAATATCAGGCATACAAGTTACGAAAACGAGGACATTTCTTGAATATTTAAATCCGCCCGGACCCCGGACAAAGGTCTAAAAAGGAGGACATGTCCGGACAATAGAGGACGTATGGTCACTCTAGTTATTCATTTATACAGAATGTGACAGTAAACAAATTTTTTAATGGCACCCTATATTAAAATTTACATATTCCGAACCTCCATTAAATTTTAGGTATGAATGTGTAGAAATTTTTCCAATTCATGGGTTTCATGTTTCTTAACTGTTTATTAAACTTGTTTCGTGAACTTCAAACTTGAGAGATAAGTACATGTAAACTCATGTTGAGTAAGCCATACAACTAAACAATACACTATGGCAGCTAAGATGCTGGAAATATTTGGATCCACATAATAATGTCTGCGAACAATAATTTTCAAAAATAAATGTATTTAAAAAAAACTGTCTATACGTCTAACAGTCTACCATCTCGTATCTGCTTCACGTTTATATAGTAATAGTATTTATCCTAATATAGACAAACTCATCCTGAATAAACAGTGTGGGCGACTTAGAACATATAAGTGATTATTTTTCAGTGCTAAGACATAGTAACCATACGAAAGCCTACATTGCGTATTTGACTTGATTTTAAATGCTTAATATAATGACATGACGCATTAGTTTTGCACACCCCTAAGCAAAAGAGACACCAAATTCATGTAGTAACACGTTGATGTAAATATAAGCAACTACCTCCGAAATGTTGTGGAAGGAGTGAACTTAATCATTTATACCTCCCCACCTTTATTCCCATGCCCGACCTAAAATATTTACTATCCTTTCTGAAACACCCGGTATATGCTTGCAAGTGTGAGGATGGAGTGAAAAACAATTCAGTTCTTAAGGAATATCATGATTTATATTTTGTTTATTCATGATACTCCTTGTTGGAATGTTATGTAAGAAATACATTTCGTTTTTATACTCTCACAAGAAGATCACTTTTTTTCCCAGACGTGCTTTAAACAAGAAATTTTCTTGTTTCAGAGAAGCGCATTTTCCTTCGCTGCGTCATTTAAAGCTGAAGTTGCTGCTTGGAAAACCTTAAAATATTACTTTATCCATCCGATAGGACCGAAGCCAGTAAGTACCGCAGTCAGTCAGTGATTCCCCGTTAAATGTAATCCCTCCCGTGTAATATATCACTTACATTGGACGTAGAAGGGGATAGTAAAGAAGGTACAAAACATTCTGAGCTGAGAGAAAAGTTACAGCAGTAGCAGGGCTTGATCCAAATACGTAAAGCTCATACGTACCTAAGGATAATACTGTAATACCACGCCCGTCTTTCGCTTCATTTGATTACAGGATCAATATACAACGATAATACAAATCGAGAAAGTCAGAAAGAAACTCCGACAAGTAAAAATGCTATTCACATGTAAAAAAAAAGTAAAAAATAAAAAACTTTATGATGCAGTGTGATATAATACAGTGTATAGACGTATGCATGCGTACATATTCACATATTTGCATGTAGGCTACGCCAAGGTCTCTGAACTTATACATACATACATGCATACATATTTACTTATGAGACGTGATCTGAGATTTCGTTGTTACAAATGTTTAAATAACTTGATATGATTTAAAACTTCGAAGGTGATGAACATAGTACGAAGTTTTCAGATTTGCACCAATGTTTGTACACGTACATATCACTTTGCTTTCATACCACATTGAAAAACGTAAAATTCTTACAAAACATCGAAATTATTGAACTAGTTAATTATTGACCAGCATTTAAGTTGGGATAAATATATTTCTTCTTTATGTAACAGACTTCGTAAAACAATATATAAATTTGTAATTCTTCGCTCTTACATCCCTACAAATATTAGTTTATTTAGGTTTGGTTCAATCTGTCATCCAGTATGCTATAATCGGATGGGGAGGAGCAACAAAATTTACAGTTTCTTCGTTCATACTGCTTCAAAAGCGGATAATTAAAATTTGCTGAAACAAGTAATTGATTATCCAATAAATTTTATTTATTCCGATTTTAATGTTTTCCAAATAGAGCAACTATATCAATATACATTATTAAAATATTATCATAAAAATCATCTAATATATAAAGAAGAACAATATGTTTATCCTACCAAAAGAAACTCTACATGTCCTTTAGCTGAACCTAAATGTTATTTTTTCTTTTTCTTAATTTCAATATAACTACTATTTATTCATTCCAAATTATATTCTGTTCTTGACTTGATTCTCTACTTTTATCTTCGTAATTATCCTGTTTTGTAATAATTGTATTGGTTTGTAATTTTATTGAATCTTAGTTATGTTATTTAGTACAAAATAATTATTTATTAGGAACCGCTCCCGAACATGAGCTTGCTAAAACGGGTGTGCACTACGTAAATAATATGTATTTATTTTGTAGTTTATCTAGCAATAAATGCTAAATACTAAATAGTATACAATACATCGACGTCACTCTACGTGGTATATTGAAAAACCTGAAAATATAGCACCAAGTTGAATCGGTTTATTAGACAAATGTAGGAAATAATAATTTGCAAACTCACTAGCTTTATCATCCCCATAATTTCGCGAAACAACAAAAACTTCTCTGCTACTACAATTTTTAACCGTAATGTCACATACGATTTAATTTTAATTATGGATTGAAATTATTTTCTTTTCATTTCACTCTTGAGTTCCGAAAACACCAAACAATTCAATGAATAGGAGATTCGATGAATACGCGGCTTGCGTGAATAATGAAATCCATTCATTCATTAGTCAAGAGTATTATAAGGCAGTTATTGTCATGTAGCAATCACTCATACTGCTGCTACTTCAGTTGCTGTCACCGCAGACCTCACTTCAGAACTTAAGCCTTGGTTTTTCTGAACCGACGCATGCGAGATGCGAGGTTCGAGGCCCGCCTCGCACAAATCCGGACCACAGGTTTCTATAACTGTGAGATGCGAGGTCTGGGTACTTCACAGCTATAGAAACCACTCACTATCTCTCCTGTAGTCCGGATTTATGAGAGGCGGGCCTCGCACCCAGTGGCGGCTCCTGCGTATTTCTTAAGAGGAGGAATGAAGGTAACAGGCCGAAATGACACCTTCTTGAATGAAACATGCTACAAATTAGCCAACATGCACACATGTAAGACCAGGTAGTGTTGGGGTTGGCCTTCCCTTCTGTATAGCAATAATCTGTTCTTGTAAACTGAGTTTCCTAAATTTTCCATAAAATATAATGTTTTCACTTCCAGTCATTGTGAATAATTACACAAATTAACAATTACAAGGAAATTCACCTCGCAGCATTTTTCGAGCACACTATAGCATCACACGTGTTGGAAGAGACTGTAGCTACTAACACGTAATCGGAACCACGAAAATGGGAGTGGGAAATAATCTGAGGAAAGCGAGAACACTACACCCACCCACGTCGTCTGTGTTGCCACATGTACATTTTACAAGTTCAGTATCACATGCTTTTGAAGAATATCAGTTCTTGTGAAGTCATACTACCATTATTGTACAAAGATGCCGGTGCCCAATTTTTTATGTTAAAAATAATGTAGTTTGGAGTACCTACTTACTTTCAATTTCAAATATATTTGTACAAAACTGACAACTTGGCTGTTGCCCTGTCTAGTACACAATGAACGGAAGTCAATTTCAGGGGCCAAAAAGATCTGCGATACTAACGTAGAACTATTTCATCTTTGTTTTATATAAACACGACTTTAACTTTCAAATATCCTTGAAAGTTTCAAACCATGAATAGTAGCCTATATAAAATGCAATGAATAAAATTTTTGATTTATAATTTAAAAAAAAAAAAGTTTATATGGTGTCTTTCATAGCGTTGCGTTAAAACTGTTTTATTGTGCCTCCTCCTAGTTGTGTTATATTCTGGTTGAATGCAAGATCGTTAGATGGCAGTGGTAGCGAGCTTGCTGCACGACCAGTCGGTTTCTATTTCGCGCCCATGCGCTGATTCAGAGGAGGATCTCCTCCCTCTCCGTTCATTTACTCGCTTTAGAACTCTGCTTCTTTCTCTGGCCGCTAGTGCGCTGTTGTCTATGTGTGCTAACTGCAGTAAAGGAGGAATGGATTGGCTTTCATCCACACAAACAATCTCGGATCTTTCTCACAGTTTTCTATCAGCACATGAGCGCGCATCGTTTAAAACTCGATCAACCGAGGTTGTCTTATAGCTGTGAACTTAAAAAATTATCGAATCTTCCTTGAATTACAAGGCACATATTTTATTTGGTATTTACTTTCAAAAGAAAAAAATGTGAGGAGGACGTTCCTCCCTTCCCTCCCCCGAGGAACCGCCACTGCTCGCACCTTGCATCTCGCATGCGTCGATTCAGAAAAAACAAGGGCTTTACTGATATAATTTCTGGTCTTATTGTGACACTTCTAGGAACAAATTCATAGTGGTCTATGCTTTTAATGTAAAATATATAATCGCTTTGAAGTTTGAGTATGACATTTTATCTTTCTTGGTCTTGGAGTTGGTGAGAACTCTACTTGCTACAGTGCTCTGTCTACATGAACGTGTTTGGCTACTACAAATATTCCTTTGGACGCGCAGCCCTTGAATTCAGCAAATCACTCACCTTGTGACGTGTAGCTGATTTCTAAACTCAAGAACGACATAAGGGACGAAATTTCACGCCACAGATGACATCAAACGGAACGTGACGGTACAGACGGTTCAAGACGATAAATCAAGAAGATAGCCTATCTCTCGCTGTTCCGAAATGTGGCAGCAACATGGAAGTAACATTCTGTACCCAAAGGCAGTGGTGCCCATACATGGTGGAAGAAAATACGTATTCTACGTTAAAAGCATGAAAAATATAAACTTTTATATCGAGTTTTACCATTACTCAGTTCTCAACTCTTGCTATAGTATATTTTATGCAGGAAGAATCCTCCCGCCGAGACTTTTAATCGGATAGGATTAGCAGGTCAATGACATTAAGGGGTTTCTTTTGTCCTCCCTCCTACTGCGTACAACCACTAAATGTCATAGACCTGCTAACCCGAGAGCTTCAAAACTCTTGGCTTAACCCTGAAATTGTTAATGTATCCTATAGGATACAACAGGTTAATAGGCTATATGCTATAATTTTAATAGAACAATAGAAAAAAAATTGGTAGGAAAATTAAAATTTCACAATAATATAATATTGCATAACATATAAAATATGGGCATTGCGATAGTTGTTTTCTTTACAGTCCGACACGTTTAATAAAATAGTGTGAGAAATTAAGTTTTGCCAATTTAAGGGTTAATTGCTTATCAAATATTGGATCCCGCAAATATTCTGGATAAGGGATTTTTTCTTTAGAAGATATTTTATTTGTTATCTATACTAATAATAAATCTGTAGCCGAAATTTTTCTGGTAATTTTCGATTTTCCAAAAATAATTGGTCCTAACATATATAATTAACCACCCTGAAACCGAAAATCGCTTTTTTTAAATTTTTGTTTGTATGTCTGTCTGTTTGTCTGCATGTTTGTTACCTTTTCACGCGATAATGGATGAACGGATTTCGATGAAAATTGGAATATAAATTATGTTTGTTGTATCTTAGATTTTAGGCTATATGGCATTCAAAATACATTATTTAAAAGGGGGGTTATAAGGGGGCCTGAATTAAATAAATCGAAATATATCGCTTATTATTGATTTTTGTGAAAAATGTTACATAACAAAAGTTTCTTTAAACATAATTTTCGATAAGTTTTATTCCTTGAAAAATTTTGATAGGACTGATATTTAATGAGATAAATGAGTTTTAAAATTAAAATAACTGCCATCTAATGAAATAAACAAATGACTTCGTCTATAAGGGGCCTTGCACAGCAACAATCGAAAGCTATGAAAGATAGCCTACAGAGAATGTTTCTGTGTTTGTATGAAGTAATATCGTAAGCTAAATTAACCGATTTGTATAATTAATTATTATTTCACCAATGGAAAGTGTAGTTTCTCTAGATGGACATAATGCTATAACGTTATTACAGTAACTTCTGATATAATATATAATATAATATAATATAATATAATATAATATATATAATGTAATATTATATAATATAATTTAAGTTATTTGAAGAGTTCAGAACCATAGTGGGCCAAGCGCCATTTACTGAATACGTAGAAAACAAGTGTTAAAATTAGGTTATTACCATAATTCAATGGAAACCTATAACAAGTAAAATAAAGTAGGCCTATACACATTAAATCTAAATGATGTCAATCTTCATTAAACTATGGTTGCATGGAATAAAAATTAGAAACATGTTAAAGGAATTGTCATTGCACCAATGAGTGGTCTCTGGACCAAAATGATCGCATTTTAATTATTTGGATGCAATTTAAATTAAGTAACATATTAAATGATTTATCCTTCTATCAAACACGAATGTTCCCTGGATCAAATGTCCTATTTTAATTATGTAATTACTTTATATTTATTTCTAACGGGTGCAGCGTTCAATTGTTGGCGACAGTCTTCGTGTATAAGACTGAAAGGATTTTAGTAGATTATTTTACGACGCTGTATCAACATCTGAGTTATTTAGCGTCTGAATGAAATTAGGTAGGCCTACCTATCGGTTCTGGACCCTGGCATTATCACAATGTTAAGATTTAGAACCGATAGTTACCCAGCATTTGCCCATATTGGATTGAGAGAAAACCTCTGAAAAACCTCAACCAGGTTACTTTCCCCGAACTGGGGTTCGAACCCGGGCCATCTGGTTTCACGGTCAGACGCGCTAACCGTTACTCCACAGGTGTTCACAAGACAGTAAAGATTAATATTTCTTGTATGACAATGATGTCTCAAGCGCATTGGCCATTGTTGATACAAACTCTGATCACATAATAACAGATTGACCAGCCTACAGCACTTTGAAGACAAATTTTATCAAGTTCATTATGCTGCCATCTAACGATTTCAAAAGAAGTCACGTCGTAAGCCTGATGGAATTGCATGGAGTAATAGCTTGCAGCAGTAGGTACTTCCATTTAGTGGTCGTTACCAAAAATTAATTTTCGACAGTGGAGATCCAAGTGGTTGTTCTCTTCGATATGTTGCTATTTCCACGGCCGACTTGATGTTACCTTCGCTTTTCTGTATACGGCCTTGACAATAGTAATCTTATGTTGAAATTGGATAATTTCTCAATTCCACTACGAGGCGCTGTCTGCCAAAGTGTGGTGTCCACAGAAGAAATACACAATATGAATTAAATTAAATAATTAAAGAGTAATAATAACAATTATAAATAATAAATAAGAAAATAATAAGTATTATTATATTTAGTGCTGTTAATTATGGTAAAAGCGAGAGTTTAAAAGCAGGGAAGGTAACACATAGTAACCGGTTCAGTTTAAGCAACATGATGACAGAGGCGTAATTTTGTAGTTCATTCACTGAGTAGCACCCCTAGGCTAAACTGCGATCTTTCAAAGTAATCACTTGGGTAATTATTTACAATAACTTGTACTAAGTTTTATAATTTCATTCACTGCACTGATACATTCCACTTGATATTGCAGTTTCAAGAATCATAGTTTCAAGATTTTGCTACTCAGTGGATTATAAGCCGCATTCTTCGAAGGAACAAGCTTTTTAGTTAAAGCTGCTGCAATGTTATCTAGAAGTGACCTAACAAATTTCACAGTAATGATATTAGCAAGTCGTTTTTGGCCGTTTTCATCACAAATTGGCATTGCATGAGAGGGCATCTACAGAGTAACGGCTCTTTAGATGATTAAGCAGCTGATCTAGAATCAATTTTGCATGAATACTGCCTTTATCGCCCTTTTTCCTTACATTTTCCAGTCCTTTATGTAACGGATCTCTTTCAATTAGTTGGGGTTTTTCGGTTCTTTTCGTTATCTCATCTTGCTTGATTAAGTTGTTTAATTTTCACATGCAATCTGTTAATTATTTCTTTTTAGCTCCACAAAGTTGACAACGTCTGTTGTGTCGCTTATGTTCATTTTCAACTGGCAAGAAGGGAATGTCATTAACTGATGCTGAGCCACTCGGAACATCTTGTTCAAATAGTGAAAAACCATTTATTACTAAAAGATTTGCGTTTCTTGGGTGGAGGGAGACCAGTTTTAGTAACTGTTCGTCATGGTCTTCTGATATCTGTCACTTTATACCTAAGATGATGAGGGAATATTGTTGGCACAGCATTTGGTTTTAATAGTCTAAATTTCCCATTATTAGAATAATTTTCTTCCCTGAAATGTAAACTACAAACGACTGAACATGGGGAGTTGCTTTAAGAAATCTTGGCGTGAAATCACTTTAAGGCATTTTCGCATCTTTCCCTTACTTACTTACTTACTTACTTACTTACTTACTTACTTACTTACTTACTTACTTACTTACTTACTTACTTACTTACTTACTTACTTACTTACTTACTTACTTACTTACTTCTTACTTACTTACTTACGGCTTTTAAGGAACCCGGAGGTTCATTGCCGCCTCACATAAGCCCGCCATTGATCCCTATCCAGAGCAAGATTAATCGAGTCTCTATCATCATATTCCACCTCCCTCAAATCCATTTTAATATTATTTTCCCATCTACGTCTTTTTCCCTCCGGCCTCCCAACTAACACTCTATATGCATTTCTGGATTGGCCCATACGTGCTACATGCCCTGCCCATCTCAAACGTCTGGATTTAATGTTCCTAATTATGTCAGGTGAAGAATACAATATGTGCAGTTCTGCGTTATGTAATTTCCTCCATTTTCCTCTAACTCCATCGCTCTTAGCCCAAATATTTTCCTAAGAACCTTATTCTCAAACACTCTTAACCTCTGTTCCTCTCTCAAAATGAGAGTCCAAGTTTCACAACCATACAGAACAACCGGTAATATAACTGTTTTTATAGATTCTAACTTTCCGATTTTTTGACAGCAGACTAGATGATAAACGCATCTCTACCGAATATTAAGAGGTATTTCTCATATTTATTCTGCTGTTAATTTTCTCCCTATTGTCATTTATATTTGTTACTGTTGCTCCAAGATATTTGAATTTTTGTCCACACCTGTGGAGTAACGGTTAGCGCGTCTAGCCGCGAAACCAGGTGGCCCGGGTTCGATTCCCGGTCGGGGCAAGTTACCTGGTTGAGGTTTTTTCCGATGTTTTCCCTCAAACCAATGTCGGTGTTGGACCCCGGACTCATTTCATCTGCATTATCACCTTCATCTTATTCAGACGCTAAATTGTCTAAGATGTTGATAAAGCGTCGTTAAATAACCTACTAAAATAAAATAAAATATTTGAATTTTTCTCCTCTTCGAAGGATACAACTCCAATTTTTATATTTCCATTTCGTACAATATTCTGGTCACGAAATATAATCATCTTTCCCTATCACTCGGAAATTCGTGGAATGATATTGCTCCTCCACTCTTTTTTTTTCTATTCGAAGTGCACAATGGTACACAAGAATATGTCATTTTGAATCATATCACAATAAACTCACATACTAGTAGAAAGAAGCGCAATATTACTAATTATAATCGTACAAGAAACCATACACACATTCCTCAGTGAACCTTGGGAGTCAATGCCATCTGGCGGGAATTTCATATTTTCTCGATTACAGATTTAACACAGGGATCAAAATGAATTGTCAAGGGCGGTAAAGGAGAAGCGAAGCGAGCATCAAGTCGGCCGTGCTATTTCATAATGTGAGAATGGCCACTCTGATACATTATGCAGTATGTCATTGTGATAAGGGATAAAACTTATAAATTCGTTTGATTTTTAGACTGTCTTCGTGTGTTGCTATAGTTATTAACAAAGCTCGGAATTTGGGGACTTGTGTCTTTGAACGTGGCTAAGCGACCGGACTTCAATGTCAACAAACTCCCGCTTCCAGCACAGAGGTACTGTCAAGTCTGCTATAAAAGTGGTTCCTGGCTGCAACAACATAATGGTAATATTATGGTAGGTTGAAACACGTAATTTTATAGCATATATATAAATAAACATGCAAAATACATCAAATTTACAGTTCTGCTCTGTACATTTCATTACAGTGTATGACTACATACATTCGAAGATTTTTCGAACCCATACCTTCTTCGTCTGTTAGTTAAACATGATTTGAAACGAAAGAAACTTATTTCCACGTCACATGAAGTGACGGGAGAAAAATTAATTTTTTTATTTTATTTATTTTAACTAGCTACCTATTGAATACAAATTACATTTATAAAACAAAAATGCTTCTAGCCACTACCGTGAGAGCCAGGCTCGTGTACGGTGTGGTCTTAGTCAATGATATAACATAAAATTTACAAGGACAGTTTACTAAATACAGTAAGTAACTTAATTCAAACCAATAAATACAACACAAGAGCAAGAATAAAGAAGAAAGAGAAAAAGAGAGAAAAATACACATTTAATATAAATTGACAATTCGACAGAAGCCAGTGATATTCAATAAAAACAAGAATATAGTAGACAGAAATAAAAGATAAAAAATACATTTGTTAATATTATATTATATCGTGGATAATTTTACAAATTTATTTTTTAAAAGCTTCAATTTTAAAAAATTTCAAACTTGGAAAATGGTTTGTAATTGTATTATAAAGTCTTAGGCCGAAATAAAGTATTGAATGTTTTCACTGTCACTGTTTCCTGTTCGATTTTCAGTAGTTGCTAGCTGATCTCGTATCTGAGAAAGATAAGTATCCTAAATTTGTCTCGAAAATAGTTTTCAATTTCTATGTCATTACTAGGGAAGGTTCCACTACGACTTGATCCATGGCTATGGACAAATTTTCCACCGATTTAAGGGACTGCAATGTATTTCAATGAATGCCCGTTTCCAATCTCTAGTTTGTGTTTGACACAAGTTACAAAATATAAACTCTCCATTCGAAGAAAATAATGTATCGCTTCAGAATTCCTCCACGAAATTCTGTACCTAAATTTTAAGAAATATATTTTCAAACGTATACAATACTCATTCGAATAATACGTATTTTCTTATTTTCAAACAGACCGTTTACCTCTAATTAATTATCTGAATGTCATTGGCTTCGACACGACACAGTTTCCTCGTCCGTCTTCCTGTCATTAGTTGTGGCCACTTTCTTAGTACACACGACTGTCCCTGAGCACTTGCAGCGTGAGCTTGTGTACGTTGTACCTGTGACCTTACTCATGCACACGACACACAAGTCCCCAAGTTCCGAGCTTTGGTTATTAAACAGCATAAGATTGTAAGTTTATAACACAATAACTACAAACATTTTGTATGTTTGTCTATAAAAATGGTTGACATAATTATCATCATAATACGAACGAAGATGTACTCAGAGACTCTTTTCCGGTTTCTAATAGTAATAATATTATGTGGATTCAAATTCTCTTTATCAGCATGGATACTAACAATCTAGCCGAAAAGAAGGAATATCAGCTTGTTGAGTTAACGTGTGACACTGCCAGGAAAAACGTTTAAGTGAATGCCAGATATTTTATTTTTAGTTCAAAGTTCATGCTGTAGCCTACATAAAGAACTCTCAGAACGAGCATTTAAACATGTAGTGCTGTTTCCCACGAGTTACTTGTGAGAGCAGGCATTTTCTGCTCTTTCTTGTGCAGTGGCGGCTCGTGATAAAATATTGCGTGTGTTCACAATAATATTTTGTGTTACAAAACCGAAGGGAACTTGAAATCACTAGTCAAAATTAATAGATTCAATATAAATAAATATCTTGATTTTAACGTCTCAGTATCTAAAAAATTCTATGTATAAATTCAAAATGGATACTAATAATAATAATAATAATAATAATAATAATAATAATAATAATAATAATAATAATAATAATAATAATAATAATAATAATAATAATGAAACTCCAATTATTTTATTTCAGTTTGCTCACTCTTTGTCTTGTAGGATATTATGTCATTATAGTATGGCACATATAGCTAACTAAAATATTCTAAAATATACTAATTCACAAACCATACTCCCGTAGTAGCACTGTACACATACCCATTCAAAATAAAAGCTCCGATGGTGAAAAATGCTGACACCTACAGTATATACTAAAATATAGACTATTTCCTACCTCGAGAACGCAACGACGCACCTGACATCTGCAGGATAACCTCATTGTTCACTTAACACCTTGACAAGTTATAAGTGGGTGGCAACAAACAAATTTGCCGCTTGCATGTGTGTAAAATCGTATAACGTCCTTGAAAAGAGCTCAGTTTTCATGTGAACGTACGTTGCCAAATTTATACAAGAAGTCGGTGAAAGTTGTGGGAAGTTTAAACTACTCGATTTGGATATTACACATTTCCAGTATGTCAAAACGACATTAAATAATAAAAATAATCATGCATTAACAGAAACAAAGTGTTCGAGTGTTCTTGTGCTGTTATTGACGCACCGTCACTGTTCCTGTATCAAAGCTGTTAAAATAAATACAGTAAATGTGGCGACATAGTTGAGATTAAAGATAACTAACATTGATCCTAAATATATAAGTAAAGACAAAAGAAACAGTTCCATCATTGTCACTGAAGTAGGGTACTTGTAAAAATTTATGAGTTTTTAGGCTTTCACGGTGACATTGATTGGAATTAGGATTTGGGTAATCCACCGTGTCCTGGAACTTGACAGATGGAACCTGTGTGTAGTTCGGAAACGTTGGAAATGTCAAGTTCCAGGACACGGTAGGTTATCCAAAAGCCTAATTCCAATTTGTAAAAATTTACGCGATATCTTTTTCAATACAAAAATATTATGCAAAATGTTTATTTTAATTAGAATATTGTTTTGTTTTACTAGGGCATTCAATAAGTAATGGCAACAATAGTGTAAATCAGTGCTCCTGGCGGTGAACATCGAAATCTTTTAGTACGTAATAGAGGAGTGATTGTTGCATAAATGTGGAATATTACAAGTCTTTCAGTAACCTTATTTTTTGAATACAGGGACTATTATTATTATTATTATTATTATTATTATTATTATTATTTATGATTTTTATTAAGTAGTACCGCCCTAAGAATGTTCAGTAAGTATGAACAAAGATGCTTCATAAAAATACAAGTTGCAAGAGGAAAACATGCAATCCAGTGCTTTACGGCATTACAAGAAGCTTGTAAGTACAACCATACCTAACTATTGCAAAACGGATGGAAGTTTTATGTCAAGGTAGGGAGAACTGCGAATACAGACAACGCGCAATGCAACAGACAATTTCCATATTGAGGCTGTAAGAGCTTTATTGGAAAGAGACAGACGCTGGACATGTGTGGAGATTTTCATGGAACTTGGTATTGCAACATCGTCTGTCCACAAAACCCTAGTAAAGAAGCTGAAACTGAGGAAAGTTTGTGCCCTCTGGGTTCCGCACAGTCTAACTGAAATTGGAAAGTGGCAGCGAATGGAGACAGCAAGACTGCATTTGAAGCGATAAGGACATGAAGGTGAAGTCTTTATTCGTCGCGATATTACAATCTGTGAGACATGGGTATGGTCGTATGCACCTGAGCTCAAACGACAATCGAATAGCGACATACGAAATCACCACGCCCAAAAAGATGCCGCGCATTGCAGGATCCTTTGGAAGTAATGATTGTATGTTATGATTATGAAGGCATTATTTTTGTGCATGCTGTACCTCCTCGTACAAATGAATCGTTTATTGTAAAAACACCACAACCTCCATTTTTTACAAAATTCGTTTTTTTTTTTTGTGTGGATTTTGATTGCCGGCATGAATACGCATCTATTGATATAAAAACTTTATATCTAGCATGACTGTAACATGTAAAAAACTGGACAAGAAATATGCATTTATTGTAAAAAAAACACAACTAACATCACATATGGTGTTTTTCAAATAAACTAGTCTGCCGCACTAGCTGACAGCAGCACTTTCGCACCCAACAGCTGATTTCAGTCACAGCCGGATCAGTGTTTTGTTCTGTCTATTACTGATTAAGTGTTGCCTTACTATTATTATCTGTTTTGGGTATTTTGTTACAAGATGGTTAGTTCAAGTGATGAAAATGTTGCTAATGAGGATTATTGTGAAGTCGTCAAAGTTCAAGGTAAAACGAGTCACAGCTAATGATGTGGATAACTTCAAAGCTTGGTGGCGAAAATTTTATAAGCTATCTAGCATGTCTGATTCATCTTATGGCCGTGGTGTACCAAAGAATAAAAAGGTACATTTTAAAATTTCTAAGGTGAATGAGTTTTTTTCACTGCAATGAACAAAAAGGTAAAGTTATTTGTAAAGAGTTAATTGACAGCGTTGTACCGGAAGTAGGCCTATTCATCATTCGATTTCCTGAGAAAAGTGTTAGTGCTGAAAATTTACCGTTTGAACTGCCAACAGACTTAGCTTGTAGCAGCTCGAGACTACCAATCAATGTTAAAAAAATGGAGGACCTCAAGAAGATTTTGCAGTACATACCGGATGAAGTGAAAGGATTCTACACAGAACTGTACACATGGCCTATCATCAACAAAGACAGTAATGCCAGTGGAAGCGAAGACTAGATAAATAATAAGTCCAGATAAGAAAAATATACTGTAGTTTTTACATAGATTATAAAGTTTGTTCATACTTTACTTACTTTAATTCACTCTGATACTTGGAAAAAGGCAATGCTTTGCTTAGTTTCAGTTTGTTTGTTGGGAAAACCCTATAACGTCATACTTAATTTAATTTTTGGAGGGACTTTATATATATATATATATATATTATAAAACGCAACTAATGGTGAATAAACCTCATATTTAGCAACTAATATCACTTGTTAAATACATTTTGACAATAAAAATAAACGTAATGAAACTAAACAGTTTTTACTGGTTTCCCAAAAGTTTTGTTTTTGTCACTTGTGGGGTTTTAGAATTAAACGATTCAAATGTTAATGCTGTTTATTATTCTTATTACTTGGAATATCATTTGCGCCCAGCATTACGTCATAAACGATTTCTAGCGATTCAGCAGAGGCATATTGTTTTACGTGATAATGCTCGCTGACATGTAGCTGTCACAGTGCGCAATTTGTTAGGCAGATGGAATTGGGAATTACTACAACACCCACCAAATTCACCAGACATGAGCCCTTGTGGTTATGACTTGTTTTTGAAGATGAAAGAAACCTCTGCTTGGCATTCGCTTTCAATCAAGGGTTGACATCGCAAGAGCTTTAGATCGAACATGGAGAGATATCTCCAGAAATGCGCCATCTTCCAATAATTTGGAAACGTATTGTTGATATGGCATGAGACTATAATAAGTTATGTATGTAATACCAAAAGTAATCTAAATAAATCTAGTGTGAAACAGTAACTACGTAAGTTGCCATTACTTATTAAAAGTCCTTAGTATTAATACCAACTCTGCTGTACCATATTAATAATGACAGTATTTTTTTCAGGGCAATATTGTATTTCAGTATTTACATTTTGTTGAATTCAGATATGCAGTTAAAATATATTGATTCAATTTTGGAAAAATTAACAGAAATATCACTACTCATATTTACTTAATATTAACCTCAAAATATAACCAACCCATCATTTCACTGACGACTTTGAAGTGGTCAGCAAAAATACTAATCTATTTAAATAGGATCCGCAGTACTAATAAGTTTGAGAGCCACTAATATAATGCATATACTGAATGACCCAAATTGATGTACACACATTTTGAAACACTATATCTCAGCAACGAGATGAGACAGAAATACGATTTTTGCGGTTTCCTATTCCTTAAGCCCGTACATGTACAAAATGGTCCCCTTCCGCCACAGTACACTCCCAACAACGACGTACAACAGAGCGACATACCAATTATGACTGCATCAACATTCTTGTTATCGGTGGAACTTCTCTTTCTTCCGCACCGCCCTTTCAAAACATCTTGCACCGTTTTCCGTCGATTTCAAACTTGTCTCGGATTTTTGTGATAGTTAACCTTGTTGGTGGTTGTGTTCCAAATTCAACCCTCCAACGTCGTTGAACCTCAACAACATTCTCCACTTTCCAACATTTCAGTATCCACTTGCTTTCATCGAACGATAATTGCACAGCAATGTTTGTTTATAAGCAGATGAACATGTTTCCATGCTTTCCACTGCCTTCTGAATCATAAACAGCAAAAATCGTATTTCTATTTCATTTCTTTGCGTCAAATAGTATTTCAAAAAGTGTATACATAAATTTGGGACACTCTGTATACGACTTTTGAAGGGACTACTAACAGAGAAGAATGAGATGCCCATTCCAAACCCCATAGACCGTCAACCTTCTTTGTATAGCTGTGCGTTTCAACGCAGAAATACAAAGTAGGCTACTGAAATTTAAATTGAAAATAAAATGAACTTATACCCGTTGGAAGAGCTGATGACTTGGTTACCAATTGACGACTTTGGAAACTAACCAGCCTGCCAGAGACTACTTGCAATGAAATAAAACAGCGTTTTCGAGGTCATCATTTTTTTCTAGGTTATTATATGCTTATTTAAGTTGTGTTAACTCTCGCTAAGTGGTTTTATATTTTATTTTATCCGTCTTAGTATTTATTTTTATTATTGTAAATATTTTTTGTTTTATTACTAATATTATTAATAAGATTATTATTATTATTATTATTATTAATAATTTGTATTACTATCTTTGTATCATCTTAGTCACGGTTATTCTATTATTATTATTATTATTATTATTATTATTATTATTATTATTATTGATGTTCCTATTATTTCTATAATCAACATTATTATTGATCTCTGTAAATTTTTTGTAGACTGCTGGACTGTACCCGAGCACGAGCATATGCTCATTTCGGGTATCTATTCGTATGTATTCATTTAAAATGTAAATTGTGAATAAATTTGAATTTGAATTTGAATGAGATATATTAAAAAATGAGCGTGTAACACCTCTACAGGGAATGAAAAATATTAAAATACATGATATACTAGTCCATAATGTATATTTATATTTTCATGCATTTGATAGCTACGTCAGGTAAAATCAAACGTCGCCCCTGTGTACTAATAGCGGTAGTGCTGTCATGTACAATTAATGTCAGCGTAGTTAAAGTGATTTATGTATATGATATAATTCGTCGGAAACTAAATGAACCTGACAGCATCAAGTTTGTGAGCGTCAGTTATTGATTTCAGGCGAGTATAGACGTGCTAATTGCTGCAGTGCTGTGAAGCTAAGTGTTGTATAAATAACTTAACTATAAACGGTTTCTACATAACATGTCTACTTCAAACGAGAGGATAGGACATTAATCTATGTATTCCACATAATTATGAGCTATTTCTCCAGTTTCCATATCGCTAAAAGATAATTTTCTTGATACAGGCTGTTTCAGATGTGATGGTAAAAATTTAGGGATGAAAAGTAAAAACGAAGAGAATCAAAAAAGTTTCATTAAATATGGATCCGCAAAATAACTGTTTACAAGATAATGTCATATTTTCTACGTTAGAGTCCGCTGAATACTAAGTACTAATTCTTACAAAAGCAGTGACAATTTAATTTAACTTATCAATCACGAGACAGTCAAATTCATAATTTTGACTTCAACACCACAGATATGTGATTGAACACACAAAATATGAACTTTTTGTTTAAACAATAGAAACGTTTGTGGATAAACAAGGTGAAGCACAATATGAACACGTTAACTGAAGAATTGAATACATCTACGGTAGAGCATCGATTATCCGAATACCGATCAACTGAAACATCGGTTAACCGAAAGTTTTCCAGTCGGAATATTTGAATTTGCACGCGCGTCATGTAGAAGTTTCGCCAGCGCTGTTTGCGAGATTTAGCGGCAAAAAAACAAGTCTCAGCTCTGAAGCAAAAAAAAAAAAAGTTTGGACTTCTTTTCCTAAACTGTAGGCCTACTTTAATGGCCGTTTTGAACTTGTCAAACTATGTTAATCATTTTTTTGTGTTATTTGTAAAACGTGTGATATAAAATATGTAGGCCTACTCTATGTACAGTTTTGTGTTTGTGTTTGTTTCATACTGCTCCTATAACACCGGAACAATTTGTTTTCGTAAATAATCGGTTATCCGAATACCCCCGTCCTCAATTGTTTCGGATAATCGATGCTCTACTGTATCTCTCTAGCGTTCTCCGCAAAGACCTAAGGATGCACTCGAGCAATCCTGGGTCATTTTTCATTTTCTGGAAGACATCTACAATCCGATGCTGCAATTCTTCAAGTGTGGTGTTGTCTGTTGGGTAAACTAGACTTTCTGCATGACCTCACACACAAAAATCCAAAGAATTTATGTGCGTGATCTAGGTACAGGTCCTCCTCTACCTATGCACCGTTCACAATGTCCCCTATTTAGATACAGTTTCACACTTAGAAGGAAATGGAGTGAAGAGAGTGCGGCATACATAGGAAGCATGAATGTTGCCGCTTTACCATATCCAGGCGCTCAGATCACTGGCGGCCCCAACCAGCAAAAAAATGGCATTAGCTCGTAAGCGGTTAATTTGTGGACCAACGTTTACTGGGACTTTTTTCCTTCTCTTCGTTTTTATTTCTCATCCTTAAATGTGTACCATCATTTAAAAAAAATCCTGTATAGATATGAAGTTAACATGATTATTATTATTATTATTATTATTATTATTATTATTATTATTATTATTACTTACTTACTTACTTACAAATGGCTTTTAAGAAACCCGCAGGTTCATTGCCGCCCTCACATAAGCCCGCCATCGGTCCCTATCCTGTACAAGATTAATCCAGTCTCTATCATCATATCCCACCTCCCTCAAATCCATTTTAATATTATCCTCTCATCTACGTCTCGGCCTCCCCAACACACTACATGCATTTCTAGATTCGCCCATACGTCTACATGCCATGCCCATCTCACAAGTCTGGATTTAATGTTCCTAATTATGTCAGGTGAAGAATACAATGCGTGCAGTTCTGCGTTGTGTAACTTTCTCCATTCTCCTGTAACTTCATCTCTCTTAGCATCAAATATTTTCCTAAGAAACTTATTCTCAAATACCCTTAATCTATGTTCCTCTCTCAAAGTTATAATCCAAGTTTCAAAACCATAGAGAGCAATCGGTAATACTGTATAATTGTTTTATAAATTCTAACTTTCAGCAGACTAGATGACAAAAGCTTCTCAACCGAATAACAACAGGCATTTCCCATATTTATTCTGCGTTTAATTTCTTCCCCAGTATCATTTATATTTTTTTTTACTGTTCCACGTACCAAATCTCATAACCTTATTCCTTTGCTGTAATCGTGCGAGAGAATCAGTCCCATCCCGAGGCTTATTGTATGGATTCGTAACAAGCTGCTTTTTACGGTGATGGATTGTTAGCCCTTCGTCCAACCCCCAAGCTGGAGGACCACAACTTATCGGCTGTCCACGACTGCTTATTCAATATATTCGCAGCTACCCTACATATCTGGAGGCCGTCTCCTCTATCCTCAATCTTAGGACGCGCCATTCCGTGGTGATAGGGACCCACAATACATGGATTATTATTATTATTATTATTATTATTATTATTATTATTATTATTATTATTATTATTATTATTAAGCTACAAACTAAGTGCAACTTTTCAGAATTAACAATAATAATTGCAATCCTTGTGTCATATGCAACAAATGACACTCAGATGTGCAATGGATGCCTTTCTACACTAGTATTACAATATAATATTTTATGCTACAGGATACTTCGTTAATTTAATGGTTAATAACATCAGCACAAGATCAGGCACTGAACACAAAGTACTACAGTAAACATTCTCCAAGTACAGACAGATTCAAACTTCTCGACGACATTGCCTAAGCTTTCGTCACTGTGTAGCAGAAGTAAACGAGGAAGCTAGACGGGTCTAGTTGAACTTATTGCCACCTGAATATTCATAGTACGTACCTACATAATTTAATCCCTGTTTAAAGCATGCTATGATCATACTGCATCTAGGAATGCATAATGAATGCATCCTAAACAATACAAATAAGATGACAGCATAGAGACGAGGCATGTATTTGTCACGTGTTCTGCGTCTGTTTAAAAGAGACAGTATATATTTAGTTCATTAGAGAATTATGGACTTACTGAATCAAGAACAAAGAATCCGTTACCTCTATCCGCAACCTGAGGTCTCACCATGCCGTGGTGATAGGGACCCACAATACATACAATCTGACAGTCACTACAAGCAAGAATCTCTCTTTCGCTGATAATGTGGTAGGATTAAGTTTACTATGCAACAGTGAGAATTTATTTTAAGGATTTTAAATCTTCCCGAAAATATCTGCACAGACTTTCCCGGTTTAAAATGTCTTAGTTATATAATACTGCATAATATTTTTAGGCCTACAACACTTAGAGAGACAGAAAGTGTACAACTGTACAAGAAAAGAAACGTAAGAATAGGTGACTTTTTCGGCCTAGGACAGTCATGTCAACTGTTGCCCATAGGCGCAAGCGCGCGCTTTAGAGCTCAGAAGATCCTGAGCGCTTTACAACGGAAAGGAAAGAGACAGACAAAAGAGGTAGTATATGCCGCTTGGTATGGCCAGCACTGATTCAATGGTTAGTGGAAAGACGGCTTATTAAAACTGTATCGATGTTAATTTTTAAATTTGTCTGAGAAGTATAAGTTCATTATAAGAATGTAAGTTTTAATTTCAATGCTCATTTTTCATAAGTTTGCTCTTATTCAAGATGAATATTTTCTCAACTTCTTTGCAGAAAAGTGAAATTTTCAGATACGTTTATTTAGTAGCCTTGCAGGCAGTGAAGCGATGTTTTCCTAAATCCAATATATCGTAAATACGTAATATTGAAGATAGTGTATTGAAAATTTTGAAAATATTGCATAGAAGATGTTTGTAAGTGATGATAGGGAGTTGCGTACCAATATCACCTTAAAAGTATAATGCGATAAGAGGTTTGTTATGTAATGTTAGAGTTAAAACATATACCTAGGTAACTTTGCTTTGTACTATAATATTGTTTTGATTAGTTTATTGATTACTTTTATAAGTCTAAAGATACCGTCAATATCAATTCCAGCTTACCATTTTATATTCAATCTCTTTCTTTGGAATATCACCTTCTTTATGAATGATGTGTTTCATCAACTTGGTACTGTATAGTTGTACTACTGTAGAATTTATGTGGATATTTCTTCTTAACTCTTTATTATGTGATTAGCATTTAAAACACAAATTATTAAGAAATTGGTGTTAGTACTTTTGTTTTACAGACAATATAGAAAGTATCAAAGAGAAAGAAGGCATATAAAAATAACGATATAAAATTTCACGTTTCGTTTGAAGTTTGTGCACCATTGTTTTCTTTATCCAACAGCAGCTTATTCATATACATAATTCTTCCTCGTTCCATACTTAGCGCTTGATGCCCGCGCACTACGTCAACGTCAGAAAAATGCGCTTACTTTGACATCACTGGCCTAGGAAATTCTAAACGATGTAACATTTGGATAACTAAGTAAAATTGTTTTCCTAATCAACCGATTTCTGTGGAATGTTTTCAAATACTATGCATGTTCTTTTGTTTAATATAAAACTGATTAGAATGTTGAATGATTATCAAAGAGATTGTATAGTGAGCTGTCTTGCTGGCCATATCAAGGAAGCCGGTGTAGCATCTACGGCAGTTGAAGTACCGATTAGGGGTCATAAAATGAGCACATTTTATTATTAAAATAATAATCTATATAATAATATAACAATAGTGAATTTGGCTTAAGCGAGTGTAGTTATTACTATAAATGTTTATGTAGATAAGTATTGTTTCCCATAATATTAATAACATAGTGATAAATATAGAAATCCTTACTGTAAATTTGGCTTAAACTCTGAAGGAGCTTTGTCCCAGGTTCCGTTTGGATTTCCTGGAGACCTGACACATTTCAGATGGACGCTTGACAGCACTCGTGACGTGGAATTAACACGACGCTGGACTCCTGCCTAAGTCAACACAGAATATGACGTTGACAACAGGCAAACATCCAAGTCCCAAGCGGAATTCGAACCCACGATGACTTACAGCAAACACTAAACGTGTACTTTAGTATACCTCTGTGATTTCGTAATATTCATACTTCAATATTATTATTTATCATTGTGACGCATCAACAATCGAACAGTTAGTTCGCTGGCTTTTCACGCAGATTCAGGGAAGGTTCAAATTGAATTTTATGATATTCAGAAAACGCTATTCAGCCATATTTCTCGCACTACTCCCATTTCCTCTAGGCTTACTATAAATTTACTGTTCATAATCGTCGTCTCCGTGCAGAATGTAAGTGGAAACTACTGCACTCCATTTTTTTTTTTTCAGGGTAACAATCACTCGGGCGAATATTCCACACAGTAAATAACAAGAAAAATAAGTATTTTCTTAAAAAAATAATCTAATAATGATAATAGTGCTTTATAAAAATTAAATGAATATTAAAAATTTCAAAACAGCTGCTAACAAATAATTTTAAATTTTATAGTTTTATCTATTTTCTTCAGTTCACAGTTGATATACAGGGTGGAAGTTCTGTAATGTGTAATGCTAGTAACCTCACAGGAATATTAAAGGAACAGAATTTTCTCTTACCATTTTTGCGTTATTTGTTTTTATTTAGTGGGATATTGAATTTGTTTTAAATAACAAAGGTGCTAAATGCCAAATTAAAGAAACTGAGTTACATTAGAAAAACTGTTTATTAGATGAAGTTTGCACTGTACATACAAGAATATTTAATGAAAGATAATAGTGTTTCCACGGATAAATTTGTTGGTAATGATTACCTGTGACAGAATAAGACACACCATCACGAGAGAAAACCTTTTTACGAAATATCTTCTGGAATTCACATTCGTACCAACTTGTGACAATTTTCAACGACTAGAAGAGGTAGAAGAGCGTAGAACATATCACCTTCATTGGTGATATAAAATTCTAGTATAATAATTCATTATTTTAAATTTTGGCACTTACCACCTTTGTTATTTTAAAGTATCCAATTATTACTAGAAAATAAAAGGGGAAAGTAACGAATTGAAACGAATTGGTAGAGGACCTTTCTATTAATAATATGCCCAGGATTCTTCCCCTAAAAGGGAAGATGATAATTAAAATATATAGTGAAAAAAAAAATCAGTGAATAGAAAACAAATTACTTTAAAAATAATCTTTGACATTTGAAAATACATTACACAAAAATTAATGCCGGTGTTACTAATTAATTATTAATTCACAGCCTAGGTACTTGCATTTTCATCAGTTTACTTTACTGCAAACCGAAGTTATTGCTGCCAACATAACAGTTAGAAAATAACTGCCATTTGTAGTATTTGTCAGTACCCGAAATTCGTAACGAAGTTGGTAAAAGAAAATTGAACCTGAGAGCTAGAAAATCACTATAATCCACTAGCATATGTAGTAATAGGGGAAAAATGATTAGGTATTAAGTAAGCTGACCGGACTATACAATGTTCTCTCGAGACAGGGTTCTTTTACATTCCTTAAATCTATGACATGGGACACACAAATTCCTTTTTGTAATGAAGGCAGCCATAAAACCTTTTTATTATTCTTTAAATTTCAACTGTCGGATTTGAATCCGTGAACTTCGGATCCAAAAACCAATACTGTATCTCCTAGAGAAAAAGAGTAATGGAATAGAAGTGGTAAAGGATAAAAGGAGAATTTATTGAAAAGCAAAAATGAAAAGCAACCGAGCGAAACAACAGTAAAATGAGTTAATTTACTGGACTGAGTTCACCGTACCGTGATTACTTTCAACGTCATGACTTATACCCACTGCTTGTGTCGTTGGACCCATTCATACATAAATTCAGAAATGATTACCTGGTCTCTTAGGAACGTCTTCCTTTCGGGAAGCAAGAAGAACAAACATTCAGTAGCACTTGAAGTCTTAATGGGAACCCTTAGGAAACAAGATGCAGTCACCGTGTGTAACTTACAATGTTAATTAAATGCACAGATCCCGGTAATGACACATATTTCGTTACACGCAATTCAGAGAATTCGAATTTAACAGGATGCTATGCATCACTCGTTCTGTCGTCCTTGCTTCTTACTCCCACTCAGAACTTCACAAACCGATGAATATACATGGTTTCTAAACATTAGTTGTACTGTATAAAAAATATTACACGAGTTACAGGATGAATATTTGTAGTTTTCCAGCGACAACAAAACGAAACGTCAACGTGTTCATAATTTGTGTGTACGTTTTGTAAGCAATGTTCGTAAATATGATCATATTGCTCCATCCCTGGAAACAATAGGTTGGCTTAAACTAGATAAGAAAAGAAATTTATATTCACTTCTCCTTCTCTTCGAAATCTTGAACTCTTCTATTCCTTCGTACCTCTCTTCTCGCTTCACTTACCTTTCTTCCCACCACAATCTGAACACACGCTCTCGCCATGAAACAGTACTAACAATACCATCCCATCGCACCTCCTCATTCTCATGCTCTTTCACAATAGCCCTGCCAAGACTCTGGAATTTGTTACCTGCTAGCATCAGGGACTGTAGAAATAAAATTGAATTCAAACGCAAACTTACTAGGCACTTGGCCAGTAATTGAAACTCGTTCAGACACGGTTTCTTGTAAATAGTTCTCTTAATCTATCACAAAATATTTCAGTATCCGGTAATTTCATCACTATAGAATTTTGTTATTCTAGGTTTAATTTTTAATTCAGTAAATACAAAAATATTCTTTGTTCTTAACTTCTATGATAAAATGTCTAGCTTTCATTAATCAGGTAATCTTGTCGTAGTTTAATTTTTATTGTAATTGTAATTGTAAATTTAATATTAATTGTAATTTTATTCTTCATATTATAGTTGTAATCCTCTGGTAGAGGGGCAGAGAAGGCCTGACGGCCTTATCTCTACCAGGTTAAATAAATAAATACTAATACTAAGTACTATATGAAAGTCTATTCTTATTTTAATTCTTTCACTTACATCACCCAGCGCTCAAGATATACCTCGAAGTGTATAAGCCTACACAGTAGTAAGACATGTTAGCCATATTTTAAACATTAAAATAAGGCCTGTGATATTGATTTACATAGTAGGCCTATGCTAACTAGAGATGAACAAATCTAACTGCCGCTCTCGCTCGCTGTGTTCGTTGCATTTGTCTTTTGAGTCTCGTCTCGTCATTTTCGTGCGCTTTGAGTCTCGCTCATCATTCTCGAAATAGCATTTGGTCGGCGTGGAAAGATTTCGTAACTTTGAATAACATATAGCATTGAAATAAATAATACTATAAATGTTTAAATGAGACAAAAAGACAAAAAGAACAGTATCTTATTTATCATAATGTTCTGGCTCTATTATACGATATTACCTATGGTTATATAAATAGAAAAAAAAACAATTCTCAAATAAATTTATATTTCTAAGAAACATAAAACATAACGTTAATATCTTACTTGAGATTGCACACTTGATCTCAAACATATGAAAAGAACATTCCTAGCATTTTACTAGGGGCCTAGTAATTAAATAAAGACTGGGGAACGGATTATTATACACTGAAAGGTAGAGATGATGTTTCAAATAGGCTACTCGATGGTTTATACATATACAGGGACATCACTTTATTTTTACTTCAATTTTTATTGTACCTGAATTTTTTTATGTACTTCACTCCCAGCCCGTCTACCAGTAAACTTCCAACCGTTCTCAACACAGAACCAAGCGTATACAGTCAAAGTCGCCTTACGATCATAGTAAACACACACAGTACTGAGTTAGTGAGTATAGTACGTTCCAGAAATATGTTCGCGTTTTCCAGTAACTCAAGAGCTTTCAATATTGAATCATATTCTCGCACAGATACTGTCGTCCGTTTGCCTATGTCGCATCCCGGTTCCCCCCAGCCGCTTCTGCTCGCCCCTTTGTAAAGATTACTGACTGGGCTATCTTAGCTCTTTTGTGAAAAATTAATTTCTGTTAGGAATTGGACGTCTACGTAATATTATACAACAGTTTCAAATAACTTAAATAAAAGGGCCTCGTTAAGTAATTAATCGTCACGTGATTTCTCTCCTTTCTATGACCCTGCGACAAAACCACTTGGACGGACAGTAGATAGCATGTCTGAGTAATTTTATCTTTTCTGATCGGGCAGAAGTAAAGATTCAATTTACAGTACGTAAGGTACTCTTTTATAGAGTAGGTACAGAATTATTTCAATATGAGTTCCTAGTACGAAGGACGAAACTGGTAATTGGAATTAGGTACAATATTCTATAGTGCGATAATGTACACAAAAGAACTGAAGCCTGTATCGAAATGAACGGTCACCATTTTCAAAATTTTGTTTAAATATCCATATTATGATTATTTTTCATTTTAACTTCATTCTCTATATTGTACGCTAATGTACTGTAGACTGTGTAATATACACTTCATAATGAATACGTCCGAATTGATAGCTCCGTTTGTGAGTTAAAACACTTATTCTTAATACAATACTGCATTTTGATTAAAGAAAAACCTAGTGAAAATTATCAAACTCAAAATCGCGATATTTCCTAGTTTACGTAAATGGTTGAACTACTTTTCTTCCCTCCTATACCTAGTAAAGTGATTTGTTAGTATTTTACTCCAGCATCATCGAAGTCCAGTCGTGGAAGGGGGTAGCAAACGGCGTTTCCGGTTCTCAATCATTAATCTAAAGGTATAGCCAGGTTAATATGAGATATGTTAGTAAAAATAAAATTATGTCCCTGTATATTAATAAATGCAGGGAGTATAAAACAGAATTAGTATATTTAACATATTATAAATTTCTTTAATACTTAACTGTGGCATTGATTTCCAAATGAATCCAGTTCCCTGTAATATCATCGTTATAATTTTTTTAACAACACATTGGCGTCATATTGATGTGCGAATCGTTTCAACTGTTGTCTCGAGACTAGTTCTCATGGAATGAGGAAGCTATTTAAAAATAGTTAATGCGAAGGCTCCACCTTGTTAAATTTAAATGCGTGAAGGATGAAGAAAGAAATTAAAAAAAAAATCAAATATTTTTATTTCAAATCCCAAACATCTTTATAATCCCGAACATTCTCACAATATGACTCACGAATAGATCAATATTTCAAACAGTTACAGAGAGTCTATAAATCGCCTGTCACTTTTGTTAGTGTAAAATTTTCTGTACATTAGGTCTATATTGATCTTTGTACACTAATAATAAGGAAAAATCTCCAGTTACTTTATTCTGTGGTTACAAGAGTTGTTGGTAGATCTTTCTCTTCGATATAGTTGTGGATTCGAGACGTATTTTCAATGATTTCTGTTGTGATGGCTCGCTCTTTGCTACTCGTTGCATTCACACGGCTAGTTAGCCTTCCTAAATACTCAAGAGAATTGTAGAGCGTGGAACAATACAACACTAACAGCAATAGGAAGTGATGGAATTGGATTCCGCCACTCACTAACGGCTGCAGAGAGACTGACGGAAATTAGCGCTCATCAGCGAGGTTCAGCAGTAAACAGCGCTCTGCCTTTTGTACCAGCCAAGTGATGGAACAGTAACGGGAAAGAGTGCTAATGACACTGCATAATGCCGGAGAACTGCGCAAATACAATGAACTGTTAGATTATAGATAAAGTTTAAATTTATGTAAGAATAAATTTATTATTATTATTATTATTATTATTATTATTATTATTATTATTATTATTATTATTGTTGTTGTTGTTGTTGTTGTTATTGTTTAGTCAAATGCCCGAAGACGGATTTGAACCTCATAAGTGACAAATGAGCATTATTCATGAGGCAACTAGGAGAGGAGATAATGGGCTACGCTAGGATGGCCAATTCCTTTCCTCCTTCATTGCATGCATCGCTGAACAGTAACATATTATACTATTATCTGTGCATTTCGAACTGGCGCACAGTGTGCAATTTTCTCAGTCTAGGTCAGTGGCCGGCAGAAGCTGCAGTTATGACGTAAGAGCCAGTCAGGCCTCAAGAGCTTGGAAGAGCGAGCAGTTGAGTCGTATTACTGTTAACACGCACCAGCGCAGTGGCGTCAGTGCAGCAATGATACGACAGTTCTTGGAGATAAATTGATGGAATCACATTCCTGTATTTTGCTAGGGAATAACTACTCCCCGGTCATGATGGCAACATTCTTGGCAAATTCCCCGTCATTAAAAGAACGCATGGTCTTTGCAATGGCTAGTGAAATCCTGTATCTGAAGCCTTAAGCTTACCATTGATTCACTGACAGTGTGTTCCCTAGCTTCACTTAACAATTTATCTTTCAATTGCTGCACCTGTATTGGTCGATATTCTCCCCCATATTTGTCATAATCATTTGTGTGGCATACAGAATAATGGCGTTGTATATTGAATTTTTTTTTACATCCTGAAACAGCTTGCCACAAATCAAACACTTCGCCATTCCTCCATACTCCATAACACAGTTTGATCTCGACAAAGCATTTAGCTTGGGCACGGCAGTGACACAAAGTGATGGTGTGTTTCAAAAGTTGAAATATACTTTGCATGCTACTCACCAAGTTAGGGCCTAGATAGTTCAATCTGTATATATTGTGTAGGAAAATGTCTGTTAAAAACACTTGAACTGTTTTCAAGTTTCCGAGTAGACAAAGTGTTGTAGTACTGCTTAAATTATTTATTTCTATATTTGTATATTTATAGCAGTTTCGGAGCCTCATTCACATAATGCGAACGCTTCTGCAGCTGGCTGTATTATGAATTTCATATTATTATAAGTATATTAAATTTGATTACAAACCAAAATATTTTGTTACATTGATTTATCACGGTTGTACAGTTTTGTTTTCGTACAAATTTATTGTAATTGTGCTGTTCCCATACTACCTCAGACGAATGGATCGCGCTCTGTCATTGCATAGGCGCCGTACCACCACTGTTCAGTTGAACCTTCTCTCCTCGCTATGCTCAATATGCAGAGTTTACCGAGCAAAGAGCGTGGCGGCTCCGTGGTATGACGTCACAGAGCACGGAACATGCCGGCCACTGGTCTAGGTGGACAAAAATCAAATTTCGACTTGTTTAATTAGGCATAGGTGAATATGAATTCATGTTATTTAACATTTGGAGAATGTTGTGAGAAATAGTTTTTACTGTTTTATCAGTGGCAAGCTGAAGGGTATGAACAATGAGTTCTTCCTAACACTTTTCGCTCCTGTTCTGCCGCAGACAGGTTCATTATGTGGATGAAAAAGAGCCATTTGTTAATGATTTATTGTGTTGTGAGACATGGGATCTGTTCATATAGGTACGTTAATACTAATGTAACTTCAATTACACATTTTTAAGTATTTTTCTTCTTACAGAAGAGTTTAAACATTACAATTGAAAATATATATATATATATATATATATATATATATATATATATATATATATATATATAATTTTACAGTTTTCCAAATATAATGTGAGTTTTAATATAGTCGGTTATGTCCGGTTACAGCTATTCTTTTATCATTGAATATAGCATAATTTAGAGTATTGAATCCCTGTTTAAAAGTTTGCGCGTTTTTGCGCATTTACCATAAATTAAGTTTTTTTTAGTGGTGGGGCATATGGTAACTGTTCCATGTTTGGCTTAACAGCAGAAAATAATCATGGAATAAAGAAGTTTTTAATCAGTTGTGAGTGTTTTAGGCCTGCAACATTATTCACATGACATCGAACATTAGGTTAAAGTACATTGGACACATTTTTATCTAACCTTATCAAACGCACAGTGAATCAAAACGCAAATCACTAGCCGGACAAAATCAATAACTTCTCTATATTCTAACCGATTGTTATGAAATTTTGTACATGTTTTATGTACAAACTTTGATTACTTTAGCACAATAAAAATTATCTCTTTATAGCGGATGCATTTAAACAAAATTAATAATTTCTCTCCTATCTAACAGATTTTTGTCAATCTTTATACATAAGTTATAAGTGAAATATATATTTTCCTACAAAGTCTGAATATGTTTTATAATAGGAACTGCCCATTTGTAGTGAAATTAATAACTTCTCCCCTATATAATATATGTTTATTTCTTTATAAAAATTTGTACAACAATTAGGCCTACACGTAGCATATAGATGTAATCAGAAGTTACTTCCAATTATGGAACCGTAAATATAGTTTGTACAAAAAAAAAAACATATTCTACCTGTAACTTCCGTACAGTATTTCATAAAAATCTGTTATATAGGAGACAAGTTATTATTTTAGTCTAAAACCACCACTTATAAAGGGGTAGTTAGTCTTACACGAATGTAGTCAGAGCTTGTACGCAAAAAATATGTGCTATCCATAAGGTGTGTACTAAATTTCATAACAATCCGTTGGAATGCAAAGAAGTTATTAATTTTGTCAAGCGAGATCTGCGTTATTGTACACTGTGTGGCGGCTCAAGGTCAAGTGACTGACTGCAATTGCCACATGTGCTTACGCCAATCTTGGGCCATTCTGCTCGATTAAAGTCAGCTGGAACAGGCGGAATTACCAGTGCTTCATTTCAAAGTTTTCAGTTTAGTGACTCGTGCGTGGTTTGTACTTTTGTACTTTTTACGTGACCTTGAGCCGCCAGTTCGAAATGCACAGATAATAGTCAGACTTCAGATGTATACAAACAATTGAAGGGTGTGATCCCAAAACGCATTCAGTCCAGTTTTATGAAAGGATTGGGCTAGTTTTTTTTCTACTGCTACTGCTACTACTACCACTACCACCACCACCACCACCACCATTACTACTTTACACTCCCGGAGAGCTTCTTCGCACACGTCTATCTCGAACGCTGACTGATATAGAACTGATAAATTTCTTTAAAATTTAATGGAACGGCGAAAATAGAAGACAAGTGCCTATTAGGTTTGGAGCTCACATCGCAAATTCCCTTACAAGGATGCAATTTTCCGCGCCATTTAAATGCATCTCCTCCCGTTTCTCCGTTAACAATAACAAGTCCCGCACCTTCCGTCCATCGAGGCCTAAGGCATCATGCCCAGGTCTCACGTTACAGAATGTGCTGTTTCGAATCCTCATGTGGAAAGAAATTTTCTCGTCAGATTTCGATTAGTGTAGGGGACCGGTGACCAACCAGCATCGTGATCAATTTGGGAAACTAGAATAGAAGTTACAGACGACCAGGGAAAAGAACAATACGACATCCTGAAAAAAAAAATAACACATATTTGGGAGATGATAATAATAAGTATCTAAATCCGGTTATGTAAACCAGCTATAACGGCTGGAGGGATCATCATAATAACAAGATACGTCTGTTCTAGTTGGATGATCGTTCACCTCTGCAGAGACATGTGAACGTGAGGCCAGCAGTCGACTAGTCGGCCTTAGTGCATCATTGGTTGTCGCACCACGAATGAAATGAAATAAAAATTGCATGTTGTCATTCATTTCTATACTAAGATTTCGAAGCTTCCTTCCCCTGTGTGCGAATGTATAAAAACTGAAACCTCACATTGTGAAGCGTTGATGTATTTACTAAGGGCATTGTAAACATTAAAAATAACTGAATTTTTAAATTATACTTCATATGATAATATACAGATATAATAGAACTATACAGATTTTTGGCTAGAGTCCAACAAAAAAATTTGAATACCACATTAATGCTAAACGAGTACTTTTATCAATAGTAATCTTACTAGAGGTTTTGATTTACCTAGAGAAAATCAAAACTCGAGTGGGATTTAACTGACTATTACACGATTAGAAGAAAGTATGTAAAGATTAGAAGTAACGAAGTACTCCAATACAATAAAATATTAATTGACTTACGAAAATACAACTGTCTTCAAATTTATCATTGTACCATCTCAACATTACAAATATTACGCAAGATGGCAGTAGTGTGTTATGATTAGCTGTTTTCTTGTTATCAGTTGTGCCAACTATGGAATCTTCGTTGAACTCTGTGGACGGTTACTAGTCAAGAAGACCTTGTTGATTCAGTTTCATTTTTATTAAAACAGTTGCATTCCACTTCATTTATCAGGATCCCAGTAATCAACGTCACTTGACAATTGATTTTCAATAAATTTTAATATTAAACCATTTTTGATACGTGACTATCCATAATATCATATAGCAGAGGCTATAACATGACCTAAATAAAAAAAAAACAAGTGTTAGACAAGTTTTAATTAGGGATGATGAACTAAACAAGAAAATGAATTTCATATTGAAGGTATACCGATAAGCTATCACAATTTGACTATAATTATGTGTGTGTGTTCCGCCTTTGCTTATCATACAATTAAATGGAGAAACTAATAAATCATATTTTCATTAACGTTTTCGGTACTTATGTACCATCTTCAGATGTATATATATAATGTTAATTGTTAACCAAGCCTCTAGGTGCATGTGTCGTAAACTTAAATAATCAGTGTTTTTTTGTGCGTACTGTGCTATATCGATGAAGTGTTGCCATAATTGAATAAATACTTACCTAGCTCTTATATACTATTTGTTGATACAACATACTATCAAAATTAAAAATTAAAAATTAAATGTTTCAGTCAATATTTAACACTATTTAGAAACACTATTTAAAACTGTTTAAAAACACATAGTTTGTGCATCACTTTAAATATATGAAGTTAGTGATCACTAGTTGTGCGGTGTTTGCCGATGTGAAGTTGAATGAGGCAGTTGTGGTGATCTTGTTTTTTAGCGTTGGGCTAGACGTGGTATCGTTGACATGGCTATGTTTGCTGAAAGTGATGTTGTGGCACTTCTATAATAGTTAATGGCATTGCTGTAATTTGTACCCATAGATGTATTGTTAATACAAATTGAAGGTTGTCAAGTCTATGGATTTAGTATCGCCTGGCGTGTCTGTAACAATGATTAAGTATTAATTTATGAATTTGAAATTGAGAATATTTGAAATTGTTAATTTGAAAATTCCTTTAACTGGTGTGGTTTTGGTTAACTGCTGGGGGTGATGCCTGTTATGTAAGAAAAATAACTTACAGTTTTACCGCGTGTTGGTCTGCTCGTGCTTGATGCTAGGCTGATACTAAAGCGGTGGGTTTGCTCACAGAATATTTAAGTTGTGCTGTCTGTTACCGGAAGGGGAGGGGGAATCGGTGAGATCTGTGTGTGCGATTCTTTAGGCGGGAATAACATAACTAACATAAATAATCCACTTTTCAATTTATTCAAATTATTCCCACCTAAACAATCGCACACACAGATCTCACCGATTCCCCCTCCACTTCCGGTAACAGACAACACAACTTAAATATTCTGTGAGCAAGCCCACCGCTTTAGTATCAGCCTAGCATCAAGCACGAGCAGACCAACACGCTGTAAAACTGTAAGTTATTTTTCTTACATAACAGGCATCACCCCCAGCAGTTAACCAAAACCACACCAGTTAAAGGAATTTTCAAATTAACAATTTCAAATATTCTCAATTTCAAATTCATAAATTAATACTTAATCATTGTTACAGACACGCCAGGCGATACTAAATCCATGGACTTGACAACCTTCAATTTGTATTAACAATACATCTATGGGTACAAATTACAGCAATGCCATTAACTATTATAGAAGTGCCACAACATCACTTTCAGCAAACATAGCCATGTCAACGATACCACGTCTAGCCCAACGCTAAAAAACAAGATCACCACAACTGCCTCATTCAACTTCACATCGGCAAACACCGCACAACTAGTGATCACTAACTTCATATATTTAAAGTGATGCACAAACTATGTGTTTTTAAACAGTTTTAAATAGTGTTTTTAAATAGTGTTAAATATTGACTGAAACATTTAATTTTTAATTTTTAATTTTGATAGTATGTTGTATCAACAAATAGTATATAAGAGCTAGGTAATTATTTATTCAATCATGACAACACTTCATCGATATAGTACAGTACGCACAAA
Source organism: Periplaneta americana (assembly GCF_040183065.1). NCBI lineage: Eukaryota > Metazoa > Arthropoda > Insecta > Blattodea > Blattidae > Periplaneta > Periplaneta americana. The sequence goes on along the minus strand of NC_091125.1, from coordinate 101,868,806 downwards.
AAAAAAAACTGATTATTTAAGTTTACGACACATGCACCTAGAGGCTTGGTTAACAATTAACATTATATATATACATCTGAAGATGGTACATAAGTACCGAAAACGTTAATGAAAATATGATTTATTAGTTTCTCCATTTAATTGTATGATAAGCAAAGGCGGAACACACACACATAATTATAGTCAAATTAAACAAGAAAAGTTTTAATTTAGGGTGATGAAATAAAAAATAAACATGAATAATTTTGAAAGGAAAAATTATTGAAAGTAGAATTTTTAAATTTGAATGTTTTAGTGGTTGGTTGTTCAGTTGATGTTATATTGGACGTGTGCATAAAAGAAGTGTAACTCGTTGATGTACATGGTTTATTCCTGAACTTATCCAGAATTTCCGAATAGTGCTCTGCATTTATTTGTAAATAGGGTTTCAGGGAAGATGCATAGTTATGACCAGTGATCTTTATTAATTCTTGTTCTTGAATGCCAATGCGAATCATATTTCAAAGTGCTGTGCATCGACTAGAGTGGTTTGTAATTTTCTGTTTTTTGACGTCCAGACCAATGCAGTTTGAAATGTTGGCAAACAAAGAAACAAATGCTAGGGTAGTGATAAAAACAAACAAATGCTAGGGAAGCGATAAAATTAAACGAATGCTAGGGACACCATAAAATTGTGCGATAAGCAGCTATGATTGGTTGAAAGACGTCGTTTCGTACCGTTTTATTGGTCGAAAGTAGAATGACGTAGTAAAAGTGTAATAGTCAGTAAAAAATATATATATATATATTTTTTTCCCTTAAATGTTAACATTGGTTTACTCGATAAGTACTATCCGTACAATTTCGATTTTTTACTCTCATCATTAGAGAAATTGACCAGAAATAAAAAGGTTAACACGTAGGCTACCGTTATTTCCTGCTATTAAGAAATCTGGCAACTCTGCTGCAGTAACGGAATGCTGCTCTTCACACCTAAGTTCGTGTATGTCAAGGCCGGGCATGAGAGCGGCTCCCTCTAGCCGGCCAGAGCTGCTCTCGCTCCGCAAGGCAAGCCAGAGCAGAACGCTCACGCAGTGGCGGACTCACATTACAGCTACCTTCCCTGCATTAATATAACAAGAGCTACGGTTGTTCTATTCGTTCAGTCTGTCAGTACATAATAGTTTATAAGAATATTGCATCAATCCATTGTACATTACAGAATTTCTAACACTCTTATTAATTTAATGAAATAAACTTCGCTCCATGCACGCACACAAATCATTAGGCTTATTTACATAACCCATACGCATATACTGCAATCTCCTCACCACGGTTCTACGAGACAGACGTATGGCTTCCACTTCCCCTACTTGCCGTGGACAGAGTTCGTCTGCCAATATAATTAAACATCGCTTGATGAATTCACCTTCGTTGAATGTTTTCAATTCCTTTGCAGTTTCGTGGCAAATTTTGTAGCTAATTCTCATAGCCGATTCACTAAATGCATTATTGTCATCCTGTTAATATATAATATATAATATAATATAATATATGGGATGATATGATGTGATATGATATGATATATTATATATGATATATATTTTATTTCTATTTCTCTTGTTTGTTTTGTAATTATATTCTTTATTCTGTATATTTAAATTTAAATAAAAAATATATAATATGATATATGATATATGATATGATATGATATGATATGATATGATATGATATGATATGATATGATATGATATGATATGATATGATATGATATGATATGATATGTTGTGATGTGATGTGATGTGATGTGATGTGATGTGATGTGATGTGATGTGATGTGATGTGATATGATATGATATGATATGATATGATATGATATGATATGATATGATATGATATGATATGATATGACCATAAATTAATACAACTTAAAAAAATGTTTCTCAGGTACATTATATTAGAGTATCTATTCGATATTTATTTTGCATTATAAGTTATTATAGTACATTTAGTAATATATAATTTTAAATTATACAAGTATTATGATATATCACAGTATAGTATATTACAGTTCATGATATATAATATGATATATGATATATCATGAACTGTAATATACTATACTATGACATATCATAATACTTGTATAATTTAAAATTATATATTACTAAATGTATAATAACTTATAATGCAATGTAAATATCAAATAGATAGGTCTACTCTAATATAATGTACCTGAGAAACATTTTCTTTAAGTTGTATTAAATTATGGCGTTCATTACCAACATATTTGTCATATTCAGTAGCATGTTGTAAAGAATAATGTCGGATATTGAACTTCTTAATCAGTTGGAGTGTTTTATGCCAAATTAAACTGCTCTCTACCAAAAAGAACTCATCCTCCCATGATGCATTAAAAGCATTGGGAGTAGCGGCCCGCTTTAGTGTATGAGCGGAAGCTCCGTCTTCAAAGTTCGTCATCATACTGCAGAGTCACCACTGCACCGACACTGAATGACGTACAGTATGCTTATGTTACAGCGCTCGCAAGATGCGCTCTTTAAAGCACACAGCGCTCATTTCTCAGCCCTGGTGTATGTAATCATAGCTGAGCCGACGATGCGCTGTTGTCAAATTACGCATTCAGCCTCATTTTCTAATTAACCATGCACATAATTACAAAAGCCATAATAGATTTTTTTTATTTATTTCATTGTATTCTGTTGCCCACTTGAATCTACTCAGTTACATCACTTGCGCCGTACATATTTATAATGTAATAAGCATTTTGCCTCCATGCTGTTCATTAGGATGGTAATAAATGTAGCGGAGAGATAAATAAAAGTGAATTACTTTTGTGCGTTACTTAATGTTGCATGGCGATGTTCCATATCACAGCGAACTCAAATCGTTAACATTTGCTGCTACTGTAGCAATCAATTTCGTACACGTGTAATGCTGGAGCCAGGCGTCGCGACGCTTGCACACGTTCTTGCGAAACGAATGGCAGCACACTCGAGCAGCCAGACGAAATGGGATGGTAATTGCTGCGATCTTGTGAAATCATCATCGTACGACACAAGTCTCAACAAGACTTGAAAGCATGTATGTGTACTGCAAACGAGACAACGGCACTCTGTTCTGCATAACCAGGTTACACTGAACAACAAATGTTTACTTTTCGTCTTGCTCCGAAATAAAAATAGGTGAATATTACTAATATGTGTGCCGTAAATCTGAATTGAAATCCAAATTGCCCCATCATGTACCATTCCGGGGAAATTACTCTTGAAAACTGGTTAAGCGCAAATAGGCTTTCTTTGAATTTGAAGAAAAACTCTGTATACGATTTTTACTAAAGCTTCATTTTATTATATTCTTCCGAAAGAATTAAAGTTCAATGATTCTGTAATACGAAAAGTTGCATCAGTTAATTTTTTTGGTTTGATTGTTGATGAACATTTAATATGGGATAAGCATATTTTGGCTGTCTGTGATAAAATTACTCCAATGTCTGATATTTTGAAAAGGCTTAAAAGATCTTTGTCTATATCTTGTCTCTTGAATGTATATTATGCTTTTATCCATTCTCATTTAATGTATATGTCATTTATTTGGGGACATGATAAGAAAACTGCTTTGAGACCTTTACAAATTATTCAAAATAGAGCTTTAAGAAATTTATTGGGTTTTCATTATTTAACACCAGTTAAATATCTATATCAATTTTCTTTCGTTCTACCAGTTGAATCAATTATCAAATTAGATGCTGCTATTTTCATGTACAAAGTTATTAACAATTTAATACATAGTAATATTACATTTCAGTTTAATAAAGATATACATACTTATTTAACAAGACAAAAAGACAATATATATTTTTCTCAACATAGCTCCGTAACTTAAGGAACGAAAGGGCTTAACCATTTTTAACAACAATTTTTAACCAACTTCCTTTAGAACATAGACTTTTACCAAATTGCCGGAGTTTTAAGAATTGTTTAAAAATACGTTTTTGGGAAGATTATTTGTTTTAATTCTCAGTTGATTTTATTTATTTCATGGTTTCAAACTTTTTTTCTTTCTGCTCAAAACTTTATGTTATCTTACTCTTTGTTCTTATTTTGCTTTCTTTCTTTAATAAATTCTTGTCTTATTTTTTTTCACAGACTGTAGTTTCATGATTTTTTCAATTACATTGTACAACATATGTATGTGCTCTTGTATAGCCCTACATATGAGTTATACTCGTTGGGGCATACTCAATAAATTTAAAAAAATGAATCGAATTTTGCATGATAAAACTGATATATATATATATATATATATATATATATATATATATATATATATATATGTGTGTATATATATTTTCACTGCTACTGGTAAAATTACAACACACTGGGGATTTAAAATGCCTCATAACTCTTTAAAAATGTCTACTGTATACAAAAATGATGTTACATAGTTTAAAATACAACAATAATAAAAATATTTCATGCGTATAATGAGAAACATCTCGGATTTTGAATTTACATTTAAAAGAATTTTCTGGGTGACTTTTGTTTATAATTAGACCCGGGACTGTCTTTTACAAGGAACCAACAATAGTCTGCAAGCATGTTGGATGATAATCTTTCTTTATATCGTCTTTCCATTTTAGATATTTCATGATGAAATCTTTCCCCATGCTCGCCGCTTACCACTAGAATGTTCGGTCTGCCGGCACAATAATAACAACCAGTGCTTTTCTTCTGGAGAAAAAGATGGTGGAGCTCTGTGTAGAATATTTTATAGCGGACGGGGAGATGATTACTGTTCATTGCACGAGAATTTTGTTGTTTTTATATCCTTTTCTTGCAACTAAGATTTTCAAGGTCTAAGCGGAATTTAAAGAAAAAGTTATATTAAAAACGTACAGTATATATTCACATGTATTTCGGTTCTATAATAAAGAATGCAACAAAAAGTGCCGGAACGTCGTTCAAGCGCGTTCCGCGATAAAAAAAAAAAAGCACTGATAACTTCTGTGTAGTGTCGTACATCCAACGTTGTAGATTGGTCGATGTTAACACGCAGTCGTAAATTCTAAAAAAGTCAAGCAGCAACTTGATTGGCATTAGAAAACAACAAAGTATGTGTCAAAAATCCCAACCTATCTATGCTGGATGTCCGATAAAAGATTTTTATTGCCGTTTTTGAAAACTCGCCTATTTGAATTAATGTGAAGTCTGTGCTTTGTGGATTGCACAGAGTTTCTCTATACGTGGCCTTATGGTTGTCAGGCCAACACGTAAATCATCTTCAAGATAAAGCAGTCTGTTCCTTTGTTTAGATTCACACAAGTATGACGTTGAAAACGGTAATTCTAAATGTATTTTTAGTTTATTCGGCACTATCGACTGATTTGACAAAACATTTCCGTATATAAGACACTCGAGATTTTGTTTATATTCATCTCCACGCCACGTAAAACCATAGTGCAAGTATTCATGACAATATTAACGAAACGCAGGGAATTTTCGCTCATAATATTTGAATTAGCACTGCTGTCATCTAACCCAGAACTTGATTCAGATTGTCTTTTTCGAATTAAAAATTTGTCCATGATAAAATCTAAATAAAGTGCTTTTGATAAAATAGTCTCACTATCATCCACTCACACATATATACTGACCAATATGTTCTGACGAATTGGACGTCTACGTAAAATTATACCCACACAATTGTTTAAAATAACTTAAATAAAAGGGCCTCGTTAAGTAATTAACTGTCACGTGATTTCCTCCCTTTCTACGACGCTGCGACGTAATCACTTGGACGGACAGTAGATAGCATGTCTGAGGAATTTTTCTTTTCGGGTCGGGCAGAAGTGAAGATTAAATTTACAGTACGTAAGGTACACTTTTATAGAGTAGGTACAGAATTATTTCAACATGAGTTACTGATACGAAGTACGAATCTAGTAATTGAAATTACGTACAATAGTTTATAACGCGATAATATGCAGATTAGAACTGAAGCCTATATCGAAATGAACGGCCACCATTTTCAAAAATGTGTTTAAATATCCATATTATGATTATTTTTCACTTTAACTTCATTCTCTATATTGTACGCTAATGTGCTGTAGACAGTATAACATACACTGCATAAGGAATACGTCCGCATGGAAAGCTCAGTTCGTGAGTAAAAACACTCATTGTTAATACTGTACTGTATTTTGATTAAACAAAAACCTAATGAGAATTATCAAACTCAAAATCGCGATATTTCCTAGTTTACGTAAATGGATGAACTACTTTTCTTCCCTCTTATACCTAGTAAAGTAATTTGTTTGTATGTTACGCCAGTATCATCGAACTCCAGTTGTGGAAGGGGGTAGCAAACGGTGTTTCCCTTTTCTTAATCGTTGATCCAAAGGTATAGCTAGGTTAATATTAGAAATGTTAGTAAAAATAAAATGATGCCCCTGTATAAGGGACTGGAAATACCTGTAAATTTTTAGATATGGCAAGTAATCTTAGGGATAGACCTAATTACTTTTACACAAAAATGAACAGAATGAGGTGCTGAGACTAATAAAAACAAAACAAGTATTTTTAACCATATATTCGAGTGGCACCCTGGTGCGCAGGGAATGGATCTGTTCCAGAACCGGCTCTCGAAAAGCCAAGCCAAGTTACGAGATTTGTGATTGATTGCCCGATGTAGTGCTTAGCAGGCGACCGCAGACGACAGGGACGCGTTAATGAGATTAATACAGAATAAACAATGCGTTCAAGCGTTATTGATTATGGATTATGTACCGTCAAATTGTTAAACTGTCCATTGAAACCGGACACTGCTTCCAGAAGCTAAGGCGTTCATCATATTTCGTTGAAATAAATTGAAAGGCTACTGGCCAAGTGCACCGATCTCGATTAATTTCGACCGTTTCTAAAGTTTACGGATATTAAAATTGCTTGAAGGGTGCACCGAACTTAACGATTACTATAGCCTATCACTGGCGTTAATTGGCAATCGAACTTAACCTCTCAACCCACCGATTTCTCTGCTCAATATTAAAATGAACGCATCTTAGCCGTTCTGTTTGTCGATTGTTTGGCTCACAATACGAAAGATTTTATATTTTTGTTAAAATGGAGACAATTAAGAAGAGTCAGAGAACGCAGATTTTTGCGAAATATGAAGTGGAATTTGTCGGTAGATATTTTATGTAGATACAGTACATACAAAGATGTAATTTCACTAACAAATATTAAGTTCGATTACTCACTAAAATGATTGTCCTAGCCTAGAGTATTTGTATGCTACAAAAGCCTAACTTTTGTAGAAATACAATTCAAACTAATTACATTTTTCAAACAGATGTAATAGTACTTTAATTATTTGTAACGTAAAAATATTGTAATTGGTTACTTTAAACTATTACATCACATTTTCAAGTAAAAACACAATTTTGTATACATTGAAACCTTATTTTACGGAGCAGAGAGGTTATGTTCACTATTCAGCCGAGTTGCCTTATACGGACAGCTATGAATGGAGGGGTTGCAAAAACAAGGTTGTACTCGAAGCAGGTAGCGGTAATGGCTGTCTCTCTCTACGAAATAGGGTGTCCCAATTCAAACTTCTCCATGCTTAAAGGAAAAGGAATTCATATTCCTTTAATCAAAGATATTGAAGTGAAAATGAAAAAGTGTGTGTTAATAAACTATGAGCCTAATTCAGAATAAAATATTTTATTTGCGCACCAATTCCGTGACGTAGTGAAAGGCGTAGATATCAGCAGCCTAGGTAACGAGTCTACATGTGAAAGTGAATGGAAAATTGAGAAATCATTTTTGTCTTCAAGGACGGGTTTCAATACAGATAAAAACATTTTCTAACCTTTATTATTAACAATAAAATTATAAACACAAGACATGAAACTATGTTTACATTTTTTGTTCTTGTGTTTCCTTTTGGGTGTCCTAATTTTATTTAAGGGGAAAAGGAACTGGCCACCCTACCCAGTTATCTCTTGGCCTAGTTGCCTCATAAGTGGTGCCTTATGTCTTCGGACAGTTGACTGAACAACAACAATTTTATTTAATCACTTTAGTCACATCAGTGTCTATAGACCTATAGAAACTATTTTATGTAAGCGTAAAAATATGGTAGAAGTGATGCAAAGTTACCCCAATATATTTGTAACAGATTGTGACTGACACACTACTAACGTAGAAGGATCTGTTCTTTGTTGGTTTATGTCGCTGTTTACTAATTAAATATACAGCAAGCTACTAAGCGACCCGTAATTAACACAGACTCGCACTTAAGCCTGTTAAACTTAACACCGACACTCATTTGTCTCGGGACAATGATATTTCCAACTCAGAAAGTGAATTGCGGATTAGCACGGTTTCGTGTGTAATCCATTTTAATCCACTGTGCTATTACTAAGATATTTACGCTTTCACGATGTCATTGTGTTCCACTGTACACGCGTTAGTACTGGAGCTTGTTTTAACTATCCCGCTAATGAAGTGCACTGTACACAAATAACTGAGGTAATTCTCTGTAACATATTACTATATTATACGTTTAAAACGATTTCTTTTTGTTGGACATAATAAGCATACGGACGCAGTCTATGAATGGCAAGTTGATAATCTTCCTGATTGACTTGTTAATCAGCCGATTTACTGACTACCTGTCTATCTCACTAGCACTAGATGGAAAAATTATATCTGCCGCCTGGAAAGCGTCAGATTTACTGTCGGGCCGATGCGCTTCCACGCACCATTTATGGAGAGCGTGTTATCGGTGATTCAACAAACCACAGAATATTAATACGAAATATTACTAAATAGGTATGAGTAATTTAAACGTCATTTATTCACCTAAATGAAGAAAGAGATTCTGAAACTGTCATTCAATATTTTTGGGAATAAATTAAGCATTATTTGTCTGTGTCAATGTCAGTGGGAAAATGGGAAGAGGAGCATTTAAAATATATGCGAAACGGCGTTCTAGCAAGAGAATTTGGGACTGAGAACAACCGAATGTGTGAGCTCCAAGCCTACTGGCCACTCGTCTTACTTCGAGTTTCACCGTTCCGCTGAAGAAACTTTAGATAATTTTCAAGTTAGAGAATCACGTGCTACAGTTTAATTTTGAGGAATAGCAGCAATGATTTCCCGGATGCAATTTTTTCGTTTTTGTTTAGGATTTTCATTATTTGTTTTTATTTATTTATTCATTTATGTTTTGTGTTTCAGTTAAGGGCAATGTTTGACTTCCATATGATAGAATATTTAGCACAGAGCTTTGATAAATTACATAAATATACTATAAACATTAGGCCTATGTATACAATATCTCTCTAACCTCGTCATCGAACTCAGTAATAAAAGTGTTTGAGTGCGCATTTACAAAAGTTTTAATGGAATGTAAGATGTACTTCTGTACACAGACCGATTTATTAACCAACTAATTTTATTAACTTACTAAGTGAACTGACTAACTGATGTACTAACATATTTATTGAACTTAATAAATGGACTGATTATCGAGACAGACATACTGACTGGACTAACTAGAATGGACTGGAAGAAGTGGCAGTCTGATACGTAGGTACTTACAAAATGGACTGGAAGGTGTGACACACTGATTCATTGACTTACTAAATTAATTGACTGATGTGATTGACTGACTTATTGCCTTGATACTGATGTAGCTTGCTGATTTATTTACTTTCTTGCTAACTGGACTAATTCATAGGATCGCTATGTTGGCTTATAAATGAACTGACTGATGTAATTGACTGACATTTGATTTGCTAAATGAACTGACTGACTTACTGACTAGTTAAATGGACTGACTGATATGATAGGCTCATTCATTTACTTCCTAAATGGATTGGCTAATCTAACTCACTGATTTATTTACTTGCTAAATGAACTGACTGATTTGAATCACTGTCACATTTACTCCCTAAATGGACTGGCTGATTTGAATCACTGTCACATTTACCCCCTAAATGGACTGGTTGATCTAACTCCCTGATTTATTTGATTGTTAATTGGACTGGCTGATCTAACTCGCTGATTTATTTGCTTGCTAAATGGACTGACTGATATGAATCATTGATTCATTTGCTCCCTAAATGGACTGGCTGATTTAACTCGCAGATTTTTTTTTTTTTTGCTTGCTAAATGGACTGAATCACTGATTCGTTTACTCCCTAAATGGACTGGCTGGTGTAACTCCCTGATTTATTCACTTGTTAAATGAACTGACTGATATGAATCACTGACTCATTTACTTCCTAAATGGACTGGCTGATCTAACTCGCTGATTTATTTACTTGTTAAATGGACTGACTGATATGAATCACTGACTGATTTACTCTCTAAATGGACTGGTTGATTTAACTAGCTGATTTATTTATTTATTTATTTATTTGCTAAATGGATTGACTGATATGAATCACTGATTCATTTACTCCTCAAATAGACTGACTGATATAACTCGCTGATTTATTTGCTTGCTAAATTGACTGATTGATATGATTAACTAACTTATTTACTCCGTAAATGGGCTAGGTCATGGAACTGTCAGATTTATTTATTTGCTATATTGACTAATTGACGTGACAGGCATCTATTTATTTGCTACATGGACTGACTGATCTGACAGACATTTATTTACTTGCTACATGGAGTGACTGATGTGATGCATTTATTTACTTACTGCATGGACTGACTGATGTGACTGACATTTATTTACTTGCTACATGGACTGACTGATGTGATAGGCATTAATTTACTTGTTACATGAGCTGATTGTGTGACAGACATTAATTTACTCGCTATACCTAGACAGACCGATGTGAGTGATTTATAATCCTACTAATTGGACCAAGTGATGATAAAGGGTTTATTTATTGACTTACTTTATGGACTGACTGATCTATCGATTTACTTAATCGACTGATATGGCAGATGGATTTATTAAGTTATAATTGATTTCATTTACATGACTGTTTAATTATTGACCTACTAAATGGACTGTCTAATTTTGAATTATTGACTTACTAAACGCACTAATTGATTTACCGACATTACTAAATTTACTGACTGACTGATTTTTGATCTAATGTAATAAATGAACTGATTTTATATTTACTAAGTAAATATTGTGACTAACGTGACTGATCCAACGACTAGACATATTTACTCATCAGACTGACTGGTCTGTTTCAGCTGACTCATTAAATTGGCTCACTGACTGACAGATTTATTGAACTAAATTACTAAATATAAAGGCTGAATTGAACTATGAATAGAAAAAAATAATGGGAATATATGAGCCGTTCAGAGCAGAAGTGGTGTAAGTAAAAATGGGTAATGAGGTTTAAAGTAAAAATTCTGTAAAATACAGTGCAATTCTGACTTACACCACTTCTGCTCTGAACGGCTTATATGTTAACGATTTGTTTCGTCACAGAAATTTATTTTTAGGTATAATCTTCAATTACTCTATAAAATCAAATTACACGTTTCAGGGAAAACTGTAGATTTGACTCTTTCATGTATTGTTCAGCAGGCTGTAAACAATATTAGTATATCAGAACCACAGTGCAGTTTACTTCTTCAATGTATCATCGTGGGTGAAGAAAATTCATAGTAATTATTATATTGTGACAGCGACGTGAGATTCGAACTCACGATCAGCGTCCCGCAAGAGAGCAGGTCGCGCGTGAGTCGACACGGGCTCCACGGAGCACTGGGGGACGGCGCGCGGCGTGGAGAGGAGAGAGAAGGTTGCGACACGCTGTTCCGCGACAGAGAGGGGAAAGTAAAGCAGCTGGTGACTGAGGAGAAAGATCCAGAGAAGTCTGGATATCCGTTATCTTCTAGGCATCTGTCGGCCGACCGCGAACTCTCCAGAAACTGTGGCTTAGTTATAAATACAACGCGCAAGTGAACTCGAGTTATTCAGCCCGTCAGTAAGCCAGTGTTGTTACAGGCAGATTTGGACAGTAAGCGAGTTAGTCTTGTGTAGCAGTGAAGCCAGCTTCGAGACCAGAGCGCGACTTGAGTTGTGTCCGTAACTGTGGAGCCTGAAGCCCGGAGTTCGAGTGCAGTGGACCGGAGTTGGGGGATCTGAGTTCCAAGTTCAGCGGATCGTCTCTGAAGGTCTGGGGTTCGAGATTCTGTGAACGCGAGTGACTGAGGAAGAAGAACTAGCCAAGACAAACGAGCTGTGAACTGAGAACTGACCGTTCTGTGTTGTAAATAGTGCTTTGTAAATATTAGTTAAGATTAACAGTTCATTGTTGTTCGTAATAGTCCAAGTAAATTGTCATTGTCGTCTGTCTAGTGCACTAACGAATACTGTGTTACTGCGTGGAGAGCAAATCCTATTGTTGAGATAAAAAAATTACATTGTTGTTCAGTATAAAAAATGTACAATATTATAATTATTACAAGAGAAACGGTCATGCACTTATTTTAACATTAAACATGAGTTCTTAGTGTTACAATAATTAGAATTTATTGTCTCTTTTGCGCAATTTCTCTACAGTATATCATAATTTATTGAAAGATTGAAGTCGGTCAGTTTTCGAGTTAGCTTCTTGAGATTTATTTCTGTTTGGTTTATTTAGTACCAGTAAGAGTCTTTGCGAAATGTGTTTTAATCTTGTCCTACTGATCTTGATGGTATTTTTTATTAGCGGACTTCACAAGTTGTATTATCAAACATTTTGGCAGGAAAAAACATATAAAAGATTTTTTGCGTGCCTATTTTTTTAATGTTATTATATCTATGTATTAGAAAGGGAATGTCTCTTATCTCATCAAATCACTTCTGTTAAAGTATTATTGATGTTGATAATTTTTTACGCCTAGTAGAATTTCTTTGATGTTTCTCAGGCTATTTGTTGAATTGGAATTTATCCTTTTCTAATTAACATATTTCGGATTTCGTATGGCGAAAAATACTTACATCTATTTTAGTATTTTATTAGTCTATCTCCTTTTTACTAGTTTACACGTGATTCTTGTTGGATTATTTGTATCGGACGAATTTTATCGACATCGACTAATTGGATTTCCTACTGAATTGTTACTGGGTACCAACGCTCTGGCTTCTAATATTTACATTTTTTGTTACCATTAGAAGGCTCTTGACTAGTTTATAGCATTTGGTTGGCGGACAGACCAGTTTGACGGTGGATTGCTTTGTGAATGGATACGTGAACTGGGTATTTGAATGGTAAACTAATTAGTTGGACGCTACGAACGACAGATACTCGGCTATCATTGATTTCCTACATTGCACTCTCCTGTCTATCACTGATCACAGCTATAACGCGTTACGCTACATTCTTCGAGTATCGATTGTCAGTTGTTTCCAGTAATTATTCGTGGGATGTTGCACATTGTCCTCTCTTACATCCTATATGTAGTTAAATGCTATCATGTGCACGGTGTCGTTCATCAAACCCAGCGGCGTGCGCCTGTACTACATGATCAGTTCATACGTCAGAATGATTCAATGCTTCTCTACTTTGGTCTTTGTGTAAGTGATATTGCATTACTGTTTCTAGCATATTCGAAATATATTGTTATACCAGTACGAGGACACCCTCGTAATTTTTAAATGTATTAGGTTACAATGCCCACGTATGGTGGGTTCCTGTCGCCACATCATGGAGCGTCCTCAGATTGCGGATAGAGAAGTCGCTCTCCAATATATTGAATAAGCTGCGAATATATTGAATAAGCAGTCACGGACAGCCGATAAGGGGTGGTCCTCCAGCTTGGGCGCTGGGCGAAGGGCTAACAACCCATCATCATAAAAACAGTTTGTTACGAAACCACAAAATAAGCCTCGGGACTGATTCTCTGGCACGAACACAGGAAAGGAATAAGGTTATGAGCTTGGACTCTCTCACTTTGAGAGAGGAACAGAGGCTAAGAGTGTTCGAGAATAAGGTGCTTAGGAAAATATTTGGCGCTAAAGGGATGGAGTTACAAGAGAATGGAGAAAATTAAACAACGAAGAACTGCAAACATTGTATTCTTCACCTGGCATAATTAGGAATATCAAATCCAGACTTTTGAGAATGGCAGGGCATGTAGCACATATTCGCGAATCCAGAAATGCATATAGAATGTTAGTTGTGAGGACGGGGGGAAAAATACCTTTTGGGAGGCCGAGACGTAGATGGGAAGATAATATAAAAATGGATTTGGGGAAGGTGGAATATGATGATAGAGACTGGATTAATCTTGCTCAGGATAGAGACCTACGGCGGGCTTTTGTGAGGGCGGAAATGAACCTCCGGGTTCCTTAAAAGCCATTTGTATGTAAGTAAGTAAGTAAGGCTGCACTGTACATGTAGATGTTTTCTCATGTGAAATCGTACAGCAAAACACCTTAGAACTGTGTAATTCCTAGCAAAAAATGTTTAAAAATGTAAATGTTTTTAGAAAAAAAAACAAAAAAGAAATATGTGATCTGTCCAGTTCACATGTTCCCTCCTTCTCCATAGTCAAATTCCAAATGCTTCTATTCGTTTCACTTCGTCCTAATGTCCATGTTCTTTCTCCATACAATGCCACACTCCACACAAAGCACTTCACTAGTCTCTTGCTCAGTTCTTTTTCCAGAGGTGCGTAGAAGATTCTCCTTTATATATTAAAAGTTTCCTTTGCCATTGCTTTCATTTTGACTTCGTGGCAGCAGCTCATGTTCCTGCTTATAGTACATCCCAAGTATCTGAAGCTGTCCACTTTTTCTACTGCATATTTTAGTATTCGCACGTTTATCTTCTTTATTTTCCTTCCTAAAACCGCTGCGTTTGAGAATAAGGCTATTAGTGAAATATTTGAGGCTAAGAGGGATGAAGTTGCAGGAGAAGGAAGAAAGTTACACAACACAGAACTGCACGCATTCTATTCTTCACCTAACATAATTACGAACATTAAATCCAGATGTTTGAGGTGGGCAGGGTATGTAGCAGGTATGGGTGAATCCAGAAATGCGTATAGAGGGTTAGTTGGGAGGCCTGCTGGAATAGATCTTTGGGGTGGTCGAGACGTAGATGGCAAGGTAATATTAAAATGGACATGAGGTAGTTGGGATATGATGGAAGAGACTGGATTAATCTTGCTCATGATAGGGACTGATGGCGGGTTTATGTGAGGGCGGCAATGAACCTCAGGGTTCTCTAAAAGCCATTTGTAAGTAAGTATTATTATTCATTACAATTCCTACAATTCATTAGCGTCATATTTATGTGTGAATCGTTCCGACTATCAAGTGCGTTGTTGTCTCGAGACTCTGCCACAAGATATGAGGAAGCGATTGTGAAATATTTCACGAGAAAGCTCTGCCGTGTTTAATTTAAATGTTGGGAGTATGAAGACAGAAATGAAAAGAAATATCAAAATTATATTTCAACATTCTTACAATATTAACCATGCTCACCGAAGAACGTAAATGTTTCACGACGCAATTAGGCCTATAGGGATTCGACGAATCCCATGTCACTTCTTTATACGATTTTGCGCAATCGCAACTCTACAATAATAAATTATTTACCTGCTAGTTCGAATTCAAATAGAATGATGACAACGTGGTAATTGTACTTACAGATTAGATAATAAGCAATATTGATGACAGAGGACGCATTCTGTATGTTTGACTTCTGGCATGAACAGTACGCTGTAGCAGTGTTACTCAGAATATCAGAAATAAGTCGACTTCAGAAGATTGAGTTTAAACAACTGATTCTTTTCCTATATAAGAAGAACATACAAACAAAGCAACGTTAGTTTGTTGCTTCCTGAGCTCCAGATTTCCGTTTCCCGCAAGCGGAACACTATTTGAAAGATACTATATTTGTTTCTTCTTAATGTACAAGACTCCCATTGCGAGTTTCATGTGCTTCATTCCTTCGTTTTATTTGTTTGTAGAAACCTGATGCGTTCACTTGGTATATAAACCCACACTATATTACGTAGTAACTACTGTACTCCATCTACAAAGCAGTGATTCTCAGTGAATGTGTTGTCAAGTCCCACTGGAAGTACGAGCATAGCGAGCATTTCATGCTTTTCACTTTTCATGACGTGAAATATAAAATAAACTATTAAAAATATATTTTGATATTTTCGTGAAATTATACGTCTTCATTTTCCTGTACACAAAAATCAACAGGTGCTTAGCTTTACTTACTTACTTACTTATGGCTTTTAAGGAACCCGAAGGTTCATTGCCGCCCTCACATAAGCCCACCATCGGTCCCTATCCTGAGCAAGATTAATAATCCATTCTCTATTATCATATCCCACTTCCCTCAAATCCATTTTAATATTATCCTCCCATCTACGTCTCATCCTCCTCAAAGGTCTTATTCCCTCCGGCATCCCAACTAACACTATATCAGCGGTGGCGAAAATGTAATCGTGCGCCGAGCCACTGTGTAACCTGCAACGTGCATAGCACCTATGGAGGGAGGCGGACACCCGAAGGGAAAGTGAAGCAACTGTCTGACTTATTAACGGATTTTAATTTAATTTTCCTTATGTCAAGCACTTAAATATAAATTTATACAGTACAAGGCTACAAACTAATGTTTAGTACGTGTAAGGAAGAAATAAATGAACACTAAATGAACAATATCACAACCTAAAATTAACTGTCTTCTGAATGTCTCTGCGACAAAGTTTCAAAATCAGGAATTATGTCACTTACTGTCAGTCGTAGTTGATCACGAAGGTATTTGTCTGTCAGTCGTGATCTAAATTTGGTTTTTACTATTTTAATTGTTGAAAATAATTTTTCACAAACCTAAGTTGTAGCGAACATGGCTTCAACAGAGCAAGCGAAAGAACGAAGCTTCGGTTATTTATTTTTTGGCAAAGATTTGAAAGTACAACATTTGTCAAGTCCTTACATCTAGTTTTCATTTAACATCACATAGTAAATCAGTGAGTTCAAATTGAAGAGCTAACCGCATTATTCGTACATCTGCTGAAAAAGGATCGACGTACAGAGATGATGATGATAATGATGATGATGATGATGATCATGATGATGATGATAACAATAACACTTAACCTTTTAATGTTTCATCAGTAACATGTAGTATAATGTCATTTTATGTTATACAACCGTTTTCCTTGTAATACTTGTGAACAAATCATACATTTAATATTCTCATCATATTGACAGCAAAAAAAATGCGTCCTCCCATCCTACTTGGAACTTTCGTACATGGTTTCGAGAGAGACATACGCCACTCGCAGATCAGAGACAAATACAAATGGAACGGAGTTTGACTCCAGTGAGTGAGAGGGTGGGGGTTGGCGGAGGTTAGAAGCAAGCGAAATGCACAACTATTACTGCGAGCCACAATGTCTTGCGAGTCACGTTCTCGCCACGATTGCTCTATATGCATTTCTGGATTCGCGCTTAGCTTTACTATTTTCCATATCTTTACGTAAAGCTGTGTATGGGTGTGGTCACACGAAGTGAACAAGAGGCTATAGTAACAAGAGGACTATAAAGAGAACATCGGGAATGCTAGGATTAAAAGGGGATCACAAGGAGAAGAAGGGAAATACAAAGAGAACTAGGGGAATACAAGGAGAACAAGGGGCATATCTGAAGGAAAATAGGAATACATGGAAAACAATGAAAAATCCAAGGAGGAAAAAAGGATTATAAGGAGAAGAAGGGGAATAAAAGGAGAAGAAGAGGAATATAAGAATAAGAAGGGGAATGCAAGGATAACAAGGAGAATATAAGGAGAACAAGGGGAATGCAAAGAGAACCAGGTGAATAAAACGAGAACAAGGAGAACACAAGGAGAACTAGTGGAAGACAAGGAGAACAAGTGAAATACAAGGAGAACAAATGAAATAGAAGAAGAACAGGGGCAATAGAATAAGAGGAAGGGGAATAAACGGAGAACAAATGGGATAGAAAGAGAACAGGGAGATAATACAAGGTGAACAAGAGGAATACAAGGAATACAGGGTGAATAGAATGAGAGGAAGGGGAAAGGTCAGAAATTTTCATGTAAAATTTCTACCGCGGGACTAGGAGAGATGGCGGCGTACAACTTCTGATTATTAAATTATGCACCAATATGACTGGGTTAAATTCCAAATCTCTCTGCAGTGCATATGAAAAGAAGGCATGTCATTGTTGATAGTTATTCGTCCGTTCGATGGAGAAGTTAAGCTTGGCGGCCCCCTTGATGCTATTCGACGTCTACATGCCGGCACCGGGTTTCCCATTCTCCCTTCATAACCTTCATAATCTTCACTCATGTCCACCTGTGGAGTAACAGTCAGCGCGTCTGGCTGCGAAACCAGGTGGCCCGGGTTCGAATCCCGGTCGGGGCAAGTTACCTGGTTGAGGTTTTTTCCGGGGTTTTCCCTCAACCCAATACGAGCAAATGCTGGGTAACTTTCGGTGCTGGACCCCGGACTCATTTCACCGGCATTATCACCTTCATATCATTCAGACGCTAAATAACCTAGATGTTGATACAGCGTCGTAAAATAACCCAATAAAATAAAAAATAAAAAATCTTCACTCATTCCCTACATTACACTTACACTAACACTTACACATACATTCACCTTAGTACACGACATAACTCTTCACAGATACACATCATGCATAGTGTGGCTCGCCAAAGAGATGTGCAACTTGAAAATGGGTCACAATTCTGCCATCTATTTGCAGTATGCCGAATCCGAATCACGCAAGTGAAGTGGATAGGCATTAGACACACGCATACAATCATAAATTCTAATGTCCTCTTTACTGACAAACTTTTCCCAAAATGACCCAGGTTGATTTGAACTTTCCTGCTCGAAATTATGCCAGCGACGCGCAGTGGTTGGTATCCTATTGCAAAATCGTCTATATAAGTAGATTCTTTGTTACCAACATGTTACAATGCAGCATTATTTTTCTAGACTATCACTTTAACTTTTCTATGAAACTTTTAAAATAAATGTCCACATTCATTGCCCCCACATATGTGAGAAGACATTGAGATTTACTACTTCAGGAATAGCAGTCTTCCTGTTTGTGAAACTCTTCTCCGAGATGAAGTAACTTTCTTCTTAGACCTTCTGCTGTTGTGGATTTTATGTTACTCTAAACGCAGATCAATACATTTTATACCCCGAGTTTCAGCACTTGAACTCAATATATAGACGTCAAGTGCTGAAACTCGTTGAAATTTTATTATATGATCAGTTTTATTCTGTTCACGTCACAGCATTCACATATAGAACGCGTGTTACGTTTTCTCATAAATATCGTCTCAATACGAAACGGCTTGCGTTAGTTTTCCACAATGGAGACCGAGGAAATCTCCAATCTCTTCAATGTTATCATAGTATTCATAATCCCCGTCTTCATTATAATCACGATCGATTCTTTATCATCATTGTTGTTTTTCTTAACTTCATACTCACAATTTCCATAGTTTTCTTTTAATTATTATCATATTCCTTATCTTAACTATTAACGTCTTCGTCTCTTCAATCTTCCCATCGTTACCCTGTTGTCTTCATTATATCACCGTAGTTGCAGTTATTGTGTACATCTTTATTAACTAGATTATTGAAATCGTCTCCTTCTTTATTGTTATTTCCGTATCTTCATTTCCCAACTTTTATCTCCCATAACCTACGAATACTTCTCTTCTTTGTCGTCAATGTGAATTATTGAGTCCTTTTTTTTCCTTGTTACAATAAATGCCACATTTACCTTTCAGTTAAATGTCACCTTTCATTGCCATTGTCATACTTATTTTTCTTGTTATTTCAGTTAACATTTTTGTCTTCAATTTCAATATCATCTTAATTATCAACATCTTTAATTATCTCAGTTATCATTCTTGTCTTTAATTTTAATTTCACTTTATTAATTATCATCGTTATCTTTATTTTATTTGTTACGTCAAATTTTAACAACTTTCCCATTAGGTCCAATATTATCAATTTAATTATAATTGATGTCTTTCATTTCATTGTAATCTGAATTATCATGTTTGCTTATAATTTCAACTTCACCTTACTAATTATTATTGTCATCTTTATTTGTCTTATATAATTTCTACTTTAATTTCAGTATCAACAACATATTTACAGTCTACATCTTTAATTTTGGAGTTTTCCTAATTACCTATCTTTGTTTTTAATTTGAATGTCGCCTTAGTAATTAATAATAATAATAATAATAATAATAATAATAATAATAATAATAATAATAATAATAATAATAATAGTAATAAAGAAAATGCTATCGTCATATTAATTTCTTTATTATTTTTATTATTATATTTTTCTTTTATTTCAATATCATCTTAATAATTTATCATCATGTACTTCATTTTCATTGTTACAGTTGACATATTCGTCACTATTATTCTTTTCATTATCATGTTATTCGTTAAAATCATAATCATTGATAAATTTGTCTTCGTAGTTCAGTGTTGGTTTCATTTACTTACTAACATCGCATTCGTAATCGTTGTTACCTTCGTTCTTGTACTAATTGTCGCTGTTCCAATTGCTATACTTATCAGTTATCACCATCGTCTTCATAGTCGACGTCTTCATAATCATAGTCGTGTTATTGATCATCTTAGTCTTTATAGTCGTCATCATTATTATCATTTCTTCATTATTGTCTTTGTCTTTATATCATCACCATTGTTATTGTAGTCATCATTTTCGTAGTCGATTTCTTTATCATTATAGTCGTAGGCTTTATTTTTGTCATCATTATAGTCTTTATAGTCTTCGTCTTTGTTCCAGTTACCTTTATTATCAATAATATTTTTGTTATAAACGTAGTCCGTGTAATCATTATCATTTATATCCGATTTCGTTATAATTTTAGTTGTCTTGCTTATTATCATTTTAGTCGTCTTCATTATATCATTTTATTCATCTTCCTCATCATTTGGTTGTATTCTTTCTCATTACATTAGTCGTCTCCATTATCAACATTTTTATCGACTTCCTTATCATCATGTTAATCTCTTTTATCATATTAGTCATCTTCTGTATCATATTAGTCAATTTAGTTGTCTTCCTCATCATTTTTAGATGGTTATTTCACGACGCTTTATCACCTGCTATTGTTATCTAGCATCTGAGCAAGAGGAAGGTGATAATGCTAGCGAGATAACTATGAGTATTAATGTATTCTAGTCCACGAGCGGCCACATTGATGAGTGTTGAATCCCAAGACGGTTATCGTGCTAGCCTGAAACATCACACGCTTTCTGCATATTAAAATACAATTTTTAATCAAGAAATGAGGCCCGCGGATAATTTCATTTCTTTCATTTTGCTTTGCTTTCTTTCAGTCTTGGTGTTCTATTTTTTTAAGGTTTTGCTTGTTTTCAAATTCATGTAATACGATTACGATTCATAGTGCCGTGTGTATAGGCCTACATATCACTTGTTGCATTTTCTAAACTCTCACCCGAATTCCCTTTCGAGCATACCTTTATAATATTATTAAATTCTCAATTTCTTTTTTCATTGTTTTATCTATCCTATTTTAAAAGTTTGTAGGGTACATTTTTCCTTTCTTTTATGAATTATTTCTTATTTCAAAAATACTTTGTCTTTTTTTCTTTTATCCCTTAATTATTTCTTTACTGTTTATTTCATTTCATCACCCTTCTATTTTTGTTTCTTTCCATTTGTTCAATTTTGTAAATTATTGATATATTTCCTTCTTCTCTTCTTGTCCTTTTACATCATTACTTCATTACTCTCTTCCTTCCTATTTCGTTTCCTCCTTTTCCGACTACATTTTACAATTTCTTGCTTATTCATTTCTTCCATTCATTCCTCTCATACTTATTCCTTCCTTGTTTTTTTTTATTTTCACAACTTCTTTTTTTTGTTTCCCCTTATCTTTGTTCGATTTTCATTTTTATATTAATTTCTTTCCCTTCTCTCTTATTAATTTATTTCTACCGTTTTTCTTTTTTTAACTTTTTTATTTTCGGTTTGTTCCACTATTTCTTTTATCTTCTACTATATTTCTTCTCCCTTTACTTCATTTCCACTATCTTTCCTTTTTTGCTTTTCTTATTTATTCTCTTAGTTCTTTCTTATTAATTTCATTCTTTCCTCTCTCAATTATTTCTGCGATGTTTAATTCATTTTTACTACCTTTCCTTACTTGACCATTCATTTTCTCTTTATTATTTATTCTAGTTTTCTTTCTTCGTAACTTTTCTCTCATCTGTCTAACTTATTTCTTCCAACTATAATTCATTTTCATTCTCTTTCCCATTTTGTTTTTTCTTTTCCTTTTCGTTACTTGAAGAGTTGAGAGCCATAGTGGGCTAAGTGCCATTTATTAAAAACGGAGAAAGCAAGGGTTGAAGTTAAGTGAATACTATAGTTTAATGAAGATTGACATACCATTTAGTTTGAATGTGTATACTTTATATTACTTCCTATATATTTCCATTGAATTATGGTGATAACTTCATTTTAACCCTTGTTTTCTACGGTTTTACTAACTGGCGCTTGGTCCACTATGATTCTGAACTCTTCATTTGTTCTGTTATTTCCTTTTTACTAATTTTTATTAGTTCTAGCTTTCTTTCTTCTTGACTTCTTTTCTTGCTTACTTACTTATTCTTCCTTCTTTTATTCATTTTGACTGTCTTCCCCTTTTCGTTTTTTTCTTTTCCTTTCCGTTATCTCTTCTATTATCTATTTCTTAACAATTCCTTTCTTTCTCCTACTTAATCCGATGAATCGTCGTGATTTCGTGGGTGCAAACAGCGACAGTAAAGGCTGGTTCACAATAAACCGGGAACAGAAACGACAACGAGAACGAGAACGGAAATAATGTTAAAATAAATATATTTAAATGTGAACATTCACAATAGTTAATTGTGAATGCTCACATTTAAATAAATTTATTTTAACAATATTTCCGTTCTCGTTCTCGTTGTCGTTGTCGTTGTCGTTTCCGTTCCCGGTTTATTGTGAACCAGCCTTAACGCGGTGGATCGGGGACCGACAGAAATATCAGGAACGTTCGATGGGACACAATGTATTTTTTTCAAGTTCAGCTTGTAATCTCGACTCTTTCAGCGGTTACGTACTGTGTGTCATATGTGTGTGTCATATGTGTGTTGCATATTTGATGTTTAAATGGTGACATTTATTTCAGAATCAATTAAGTCGTCTGTCAATTATTATGACAAATGTCGACCCTGATATCAATTATTAAAATGCACTATAATTACATACCTCGGAAAGTCAATAAACTGTACGTACGTAATGACTGCATATTTTCCAAAATATTTTCATGGCCCTTAATTATGAGTAGCAACCAGGTAAATTTTAAAGTACATTAAAATCAATTGTGATTAAAATTCATATAACACACACTCTCAAACAAATTTCCTAAAGTATCAACTACTTTCTCGCCTCTACAAAAATTTACGTCCTCTGAATTGCCTTTAATTCCCAGGCACCAACTCGACAAACCCCATTTTCCCCTACCTGCGAAGTCCACGATCGTGACGGAGAAAGTAATAGAAACGTGACAAGCTTCACTTTACAACGAGAACGTGCCACATTGCAATGCTTCATAACATAGCGAAACGTAGATCTAATTCAGCGCAGTGCCTGCAAGAGGGCGGGGTTTTTCTACAATTCGTACTTCAAGAGAATTATTCCCGTTGGTGCTTTTCGGTTCCCGAAGGAATGACTAATTGTTCATGTGTTGGAGACGCTAAACTCTACGCGGAGTAAATGCAGCGTTATTTAAATGTATTCATTTACAACTTTTATATTACAAATAGATGCTACGTTATACACTGTATCTGGGCAAAAGGTATACATAAATAACAGCTAGTAATCTGATAATCAGAGCTAGAAAGTCGGTATGAAAGCTATTAGTTAGCCAGCCGTGAAGTCTCTTCACCCAATATTAACATTACGTAAATAATACAATAACAGAATAGCTCACTTTGTCCAGAACTTAAAATATTAATATAAATTGAATTTAACAAGAAATTGTATGACTTGATTCGCAATGTGAGATCATACGTTGTGAATAGTTTGAAGAATATTGTTAATTTATATTAACCCAGATATGCCTACTGTCCTATTAAAAGGACAGTCATCAATGTTTCAAATTAACCTCTCTACAGTTAACGCATTTGCTATTTCACAGGTGTCACTGTTATTGGTCTCAGAGGCTTGCTAGATGTGGTAAGACTGGTAATGAGAGTTCAGGTCACCGTTGAGTTTGAGATGTGGACGTGAGAGTTGTTCGTTTATTTCAGCTATGGCATCCGAGACGCAAATCAGACATGAAAGTTAAATAGTGTTACAGTACGAAATTATTTTACAAATTGTTGTAGATCAAATGACTCCTAATAAACATAAATATAACGTGAAACCACAATGCGTTCGAAATATCTATTCATTGCAACATTACAATGACGAAAACTTATGTGTCCTTTTAGAAGGACAGTAGGCATATTCCCATATATTTGAAATTGTTTCGCTTTTTCAAGTTTTAGTAGATTTTCCGTGCATGAAATTCTATCTACGTTTGAAAATTATGCTACGAGCGAAATTTCATCTCAAATACATATATATCGCTATAATGCAGCCTACAAATGCCACTTAAGACGTAACAGACGAGGATTCAGGGGACAAACGTGATATAACACCTACTATTCTGTCTGGTTCACAGTTTGCAGCAGAAGCAGAAATATTTCAGCATAGCCTTTTTGAAGAGGAGGGGGAGGGTTTAGGAATGGGGTGACAAATTTGTTGCGTGTGAAGAGCAGACGCAAGGTCATAGCAATGTTTCTTCGAACACAGCAAGATCTGAATACTTTCAAGGGAAAAATTATTCCGGGGCCGGGTATCGATCCTGGGATCTTTGGCTTAGCACATCAACTCTCTGCCGACTGAGCTACCCAGGAACTACACCCGATACCATCCAACTTATCCCTTTTTATCTACATACCTCAAGTGGGCTGACAAGACGCCTGAAAGACAGGTTTGAGTACACACAAACTCTGTGTGACTTGAATTGTGGTTTTCTGTTAACTACCTCAGTGCCATATATATATCATGTAAATCTGGCTTTCAGGTATACATTTTTTCGCCTATTACGTATTTTTACGTATCAATAGCAGTACGATATTACTCAATGACGGTAGCATTCTACGCATATAGTTAAAATGAATGTAGCCACAATGCATCGCTCTTCAGAATAATATTAGTAATGATAATAAAGTATAATAAAATAACAACGTAATAATAATAATAATAATAATAATAATAATAATAAATTATAACAATTAGGGTAAATTAGGGTCTGTTGGGCAATCGGGCATGTTGGACACTTTGTACTTTAACGTTAAATTACAAAGTGTCCAACATGCCTGACTGTCCAACAGACCCTAATTTACCCTACATTGTTTTCTTTCATGTAAGCATAGTTTACAGTTCTTACTCAAAATGTATGCTCATATGCCTACTGTCCTTTTAAAAGGACACCTGTTTCTAGCTCAACTAGTTACAACTAGAATGTTTCGACACCATAGATGTACTTCAATTATACACTGCATTAAATGTGATTTTCAAAATACACAAAAATTGCAAAAAAAATTCAGGCTTATCTGGGTTAATAGTTTACGTAGGTTCTGAACAAAATGAGCTGTTCTGTTATTATTATATTATTTATGTAATATTAATATTATGCTTGATTCGAAAAAAGTAAACTCATCTATTAAATAATTATGCAAACAGGAGTGTGTAACAGGTTAATTTTTCCCCGGATTATTCTTCGTTAAATGTTGACTCTCGTGCTGCTATGCAAGTTCAACTTCGAAATTACAATACGAACTTCCTAGCTGTTGTTACAATAGAAATTAAAATTTTTCTTTAAAGCAAGTATGGGTTTAATATTTTGTGCCACATACGAGATACACTATTAGAGTCATAAAGTTGTTCTTTACCTGATAATAGTAAAAGATACCGTATCATATTTCAGATTTGCTCCAGTAACGTCTTGTGACGTAGATGAATCTTTTTCAGAGTACAGATATTATTTACATATTTTTCTGAACATGAAAGGAATACTTCTTTTTAAAATGTACCTTGTTTTGTTATAATGAGGCTAGAATCATAATTGTATAATTTATATATTATTTTTATATGTATGGGTAAATTATTTTAGATTGGGAGTTACGAAGTTTACAAATACAAATTATTGTTTTTTTTTTATAATATTCGTCTAAGGACGTGGAAGATTGGAGCACAGTTTTGGTTAGCACCCGGCTGTACTACATGTGACACTGACAGAGAGCTGCGTTACTAGACTTTTCATTCGATAGAGACATAGTCCAAGCCCACACAACTTAAGAGTTCTGGTACCAACTTCCTAGCGCTAGTGATCACGATCACCTTTTTTGACCATAAGAGAATTGCTTACCAGCATTCAGTTCCCTCTCACACTATTGTTACAGGAGCGTACTATACGTCAGTGGTGGCGATACTGAGGAAGCACATCGCAAAGAAACTACCAAAACTTCATCGGGATGGGTGGAGGCTAAATAATGACAACGCACGATCTCACATTGCGAATCAAGTCAAACAATTTTTTGCTAAATTCAATATAACCTGTGTACCATATCTGCCTTATAGCCCAATCTCGGTAACTGTGACTTTTTTTATTCCCGTCACTAAAGGCAAAGCTCCGAGACATTCGATTTGAGAACTCTGAAGCAGTGCTCAAGAAATGTGAGGCGATTCTCAGGGACCTGTCAAAGAATGGGCTTCATCGTGTGTTCGAGGACTTAAAAAAACGCTACAAGTGCATTATAATATAATGGGACTACTTCGAAAAAGATAATGTGAATATTGAAGTAGAGTAATAAACATCTGTGAAAAAATCAGTTTCAGTGTTTCTTGATCAGCCCTTGTAATATATGAGGGATTCACAACCAAGTCCATCTGGAATAGTTTTGAGATATTGAGTCTTAAAATTCCTGGCTCACGCATAGCAACCTTCACTTCCCATAGGAAATGCTGCCCTCTGTGGAGTAACAAATGAGTTATACACTTTGTTTGTTATGGCAATGAATAAATCTAAGTTTTCTTCATCCGAGATTGTATTAATCCACAAACTGATCACTGGTGGACTTGGTCCACTCTGGTTGTGAGCCCCTCATATATGGCTTTACATAGCAATTAACTTTAAATTTTAAAAAATTGTGTTTAGGAGGTTCTGAAAATGGCGTCTATGTAGTTTATCGCACATATTGCAACTTTCAACTCGTTCATAACTAAACAATAGGAATCCCTTTTGAAATCCATCTTCAGGGATAATGTTCATTCAGATGAGATGCTTTTAAGAGCATGTATGGTTATATTAGAGCGTCATCAGATGTGGTTTCATTAGCAAAATTTGTTCCATTTTGACAACCCCTATTATTCCATAATTTTTATTACAAATTCGCCCAAAAACTTCTTACATATAAGGTTGGTTTTATTGGTATTTTGCAGCCTTTTAGAGATGCAATCAAACTTTTTATTAGGGAGCAGATATTTCCTTTTTTATCTAACTATTTATGTTATTATTTTGCAGTTCTAATATTTTTATTGATATTAGCAGCTTCTTTCTATTAGATCATAATGTTCTCTGTGTTAAATATTAATTTTGTTATTTGTGTCTTGCCTTTGATGGAACTTTCAATGCAGTACGCTTCACGGAAGATTCTGAATAAATCAAATATTTACATTTTCTATTCTTCCGTTTCTCTTTCATTACATATATTTAACTCCAGCGTATTGCACACCTACGTACAGAATGTTTCGTAGAAAGTAACCTACTATGCAGAAGGAAATTGTGACTCGCCCACGGGAAAGCCTCTCGCTCAAATTATTGGTATCTGGTGCATCACATTCGCCAGACTTCTTACTAGAAATCTCGCTCTTCTCTTAGATCTTTTATTGGGCGACACTCTCTTTCTTCTGGTTACTTCCTCTTCCTTCTATTTAATCCTTTAGATGCCGTCGACGTTGGCTCTTAGAGTTTCCACATGATGGAACCCCAAATTAGATCAATTTCAACCTCTTTCTCCACGTGCACACTCAATAATTTCTTTTTCCTCGAACGTCTGCTCATATAGAACAAATTGAAGATACCTACAATGTTTATTCTAACTCAGTAGGTACAACCGAAATTCAGTTTTTTTAAGTATTCAGTAAATCTAACAAAAAATGTTTTTTTCCTAGACATCGCAGAAACTTGAAATTTCATATTTTACAGCGATAAGAAAGCATCTATTTCACTTTCAATGCGATATGACAGTAATATTTATTAATATTTTTCTATAAAACTCTTATTTTCAAATAGTGTATTACAGTATATTATGATGCTATAAGTTTGAGAAAGATTACCTTATGTAATATAATTTATTATTGAAGGAAACTTAGGAAAAACAAGATACATTGGAGTTTTTGAAATGGGATTAGACGTGGGGTGGGACAGCGTTTTTCCGTCACAGCTGCGGACTATGAAAGGTCCGGAAAAATCGTTGTGATGGATAATAGTGATTTTGTCGCTATTTAATTTGTGTTCGGATGATTCTTGGCAAGAGTGGGGCTCCGTTTCCTATCTGTAGATTTCAAAGTCTTCTAGAATTCAATTTCACTGACATCCACTTATTTCTGAACAAACCATGAGGAATACCAATATTTCTCATCAGGAGCCGACAGATGTCTATGTTCATCGCTGTTCTGCGAATTGAGTTGATATATAGGTGGTATGTCTTCTTATATCAATAATAGTTATTAGCGCGGAAAGTATACTTAAAACAAAACACACTCTGATCTCTAAGCTCTGTTATCACTAGGGCTGAAAAAGTATTGGTTATAGGTTACGCTGCATCGTACGTAAAGCTCTGCTCGACTGGTTACTATAGCGGCTGGTTGTACAGTCCGCTCCCTATTGTTGAACTCATAGTAGAATTTACATTTACAGGACTGCATATGTTTCAAAGTAATTAACTCAGAACAAATATTAAATTTACAAAAACTATCATTGTCAATTAAGTTAAACACAATTTTCCCGTATTCTGAATTCAGTCCTCCTATTATCTGTTATTTGTTGGATTTTTGTTTCGGCATTCTGATACAATATCATGTCACTTAAGCAGGTCTACTATTGAGGAGAGTCGGATGTTCACTCTATCTGCTCTTTCAGACAATAGAGACACCAGGCAACGCGACGCATTTTGTAAACAATGTACAGTATATAGAAAGTATTTACTAACATGATATCGATACTTTTCTTTAGCCCTAGTTATCACTATGTGTGGGCGCGTATATTTGCCCAAAAAACTGTTTACAAATAATTGCGTCATTTGTATGAGAGTAGCTTTATATGGAGTGCATAGCATTAGTATCGCAGAGTTGCTGACGTCATTTAGTTACTGTATAAACATCATGGGATTTCGCATAAGTATAAGTACAGGAGAGAAACATCACTTATGGAGGGATGTAAACTTGTGATAGAGCCTACAACTTTTATCAAAAGTTTAAGGACACTCCTCCATAGGTGAAGTTTCACTCCTGTCCTTATACTTATGTGAAACATCACTTATGGAGGGATGTAAACTTTTGGTAGAACCTACAGATTTTATCAAAAGTTTAAGCATACTCCTCCATAGGTGATGTTTCACTCCTGTCCTTATACTTATGTGAAACATCACTTATGGAGGGATGTAAACTTTTGGTAGAACCTACAGATTTTATCAAAAGTTTAAGCATACTCCTCCATAGGTGATGTTTCACTCCTGTCCTTATACTTATATGAAACATCACTTATGGAGGGATGTAAACTTTTGGTAGAACCTACAGCTTTTAACAAAAGTTTAAGAACACTCCTTCATAGGCGAAGTTTCACTCTGTCCTTATTCTTATGTGAAACATCACTTATGGAGGGATGTAAACTTTTTGTAGAACCTACAGCTTTTATCAAATGTTTAAGGACACTCCTCTATAGGTGATGTTTCACTCCTGTCCTTATACTTATGTGAAACATCACTTGTGGAGGGATGTAAACTTGTGATAGAACCTACAGCTTTTATCAAAAGTTTAAGAACACTCCTTCATAGGCGAAGTTTCACTCTGTCCTTATTCTTATGTGAAACATCACTTATGGAGGGATGTAAACTTTTTGTAGAACCTACAGCTTTTATCAAATGTTTAAGGACACTCCTCCATAGGTGATGTTTCACTCCTGTCCTTATACTTATATGAAACATCACTTATGGAGGGATGTAAACTTTTGGTAGAACCTACAGCATTTAACAAAAGTTTAAGAACACTCCTTCATAGGCGAAGTTTCACTCCGTCCTTATTCTTATGTGAAACATCACTTATGGAGGGATGTAAACTTTTTGTAGAACCTACAGCTTTTATCAAAAGTTTAAGGACACTCCTCCATAGGTGATGTTTCACTCCTGTCCTTATACTTATGTGAAACATCACTTATGGAGGTAAAAAACAGTATGACTTAAGGAAATGGTGTGGAGGGGAAATAAATCGTGAGAAAAGAAAACTAAGACCTAAAAAGTAGCAATGTGGAAAAGTTAGCAGTAAAAACTGCAAATAGAGATGTGAAGTGAGGGGAAATATGTCATACAGGAGGGGGGTCAAAATTTAGAAGTATAGCATTTTTGGTATAGTGGATTAGGAGTAAAGTAGTGGAAGAATTGATGACAAACATGAAAAGACTAAAGGAAGAATTTCAATAATAAATTAAAAATAAGTAACGACCTAAATGACTTGTACGAGAGGCGTTGTAAAACGGGGAGACGGCACTGTATATTAATAATGTGAAGTGCCACCTCATCAAAAGGTATATTGCTTAAAGACAAATATATACATTCACATTCACGGCGAATTTCAAGCTCAAGAGAATTTGAGAAAATGGCAATTTTTCCTGAATAAAAAAAAAACAATCTCGATTACAATGGCTGCACGAACTGGCACACATTTTTTTAAACAGAAAATAATAATTGCACAGAAAGTCTTTCAGATATATCTAAGTCCCTTACGAAATTTACTGATGTAAGTCAATCCATTCTGAAGTAATTACTTTTTTCTGCACAATATGTAATTTTTCAACAAGTTTCATATATTGTTATATAATCCATAGTTTCGAAGATAACAGACAGATTGAATTTGCAATAAAAACTTTACTTTTCACAGGCATTTTGTCTCTGTATAAACATCAAGGGATTTCATATAAGTATAAGAACAGGAATGAAACATCACTTATGGAAGGGTGTCCTTAAACTTTTGGTAAAACCTGTATATGTTATGTACTAGTGAAACGGAGTAAGTGCGCTATTCTATATCCCATATGCAATTCCTTCTTAAGTGACAAGTATTTATGAGGTGACCCTTGGCAAGTGGTTTAATCCTGAACACTACAATGTCATAATGTGCTTCGAGTTCAGCGGATGTATAATAAATCATTTCCCAGCAGGATAACTTCTTCTCGACTACATACAGACCCTGAGCATTCATACGACGAACTCTTGGGTCACATCCTTATATAGCGTGTTTATATCTGCAAAATATGAACTGCCTTAAATGGTTGTTTGAATCGTGATACTGCATTGCGAGAGTCAGTTAGAGATACAATGCTTGTTGTGTGATTCCGTGATGTTTGTGAGCTGGTCGTCTTAAACTCAAAATACAAAATAATATTTGTAGTTTTTAATTACACCATTAATTCTGATAACAACAAAGAATTAGTAACAAATTGCAACAAATCTGTTGAATGTAAGTTTAGGGAAGACCAATGCCCACTAGCTGATTTCTGGCCTAACCACATTCCTCAGCAGGTGAACAATCATCCAACCAAAACAGAGGTAACGCGTGGTTAGCACGATTATGACAGTAATTATATGAAGTGGTAAATGTGATATATTAGGATACCGTGAGTTGAGATATTGTAATATATTAATGATAATATATGTTGGCAATTTTTGTCCTAATATTTAATATTGTGACAGCGACGTGAGAATCGAACTCACGACCAGCGTCCCGCATGAAAGCAGATCGCACAGGCTCCACGGAACATTGAGTGACGTCGCGCGGTGGAGAGAAGAGAGAGGGTGTATTACGTCACGCGACGAGTTTGCGCGCGCATCTGGTGCTGGTAGAGAGGAGAGGGCCCTGGATTTCTCTGGAATGCCATCTCTAGAGACGGGTCGAACTTTCGAGGCTACGTCGCTGTAGTTATAAATTACGGTCGCGAAGGAACGACAGCAGTTTCAGTTTCTGAGTTTTCAGTTATTCAGTCAGTGAGAAAGCCAGAGCAAGGAAGCCAGTCTTGTGTACCGGAGTTCGACTCGAGTGTGCGTCCGCATCTGCGTCAGCATCCGAAGGCCTGAGTTCGAGTGCAGTGGACCGCAGTTGGAGGGACCTGAGTTCGAGTACAGTGAACTGTCTCTGAAAGTCTGTGGTTCGAGATACTGTGAACTCGTGTGACTGAGATAGAAGAACTGTGAACTGAGAACTGGTAGTTCTGATTTGTAAATAGTGCTTTGTAAATATTAGTTAAGATTAACAGTTCATTGTTGTGCGTGATAGTCCAAGTAAACTGTCATTGTAGTCGGTGGAGTGCTATAACGAATACTGTGTTGAGTGAAGATCCAATTGTTGACGAGAGCGTTTAAGGTGAATTGTAGAAAGGAATTATTGTTGTGACGAATAAATTACATTGTTGTTACTAATAAAATTCACACTGGTGTCAGAATCGGGATATTATCGACAATGCAGAACCTACAGCAAATCCTGCAAGCCATCGCGGAAATGAAAGCTGAAATGAAAAACGACATAAGTGCAGTAAAAGCAGAAATGAAGAACGATATCAGTGAAGTAAAAGATAACATGAACAGGCACATCAGTGAGGTTAAGAACGACATAAGTGATGTGAAAACGGAGATGAAAAGTGACATAAGTGAAGTGAAAGGCGACATAAGCGGAGTGAAAGGCGACATAAGCGGAGTGAAAGATGACGTCACTACACAAATTGAAAGCGTTTCAGCCCACGTAGATGGAATTGTCGCCATCGTGAAAGACGAACTCAAAGCCGACCTTGACAACCTAAACAAGAATTTTACAACTATAAACGAGGCAGTAACCGAATTGAGACAGGAGTTAGACCATTTCGACGGCAAAATCCGCGATCTCGAGCGCCGTCAAGAGCAGACGAGCGAGTTGCTGGACAAGATGAGTGAGGTGATGGAAAAACATGCTGTAGAAAACAAGCACATCCTCGCGTTGGTGGATCGCCAGGCTAGAGAACAGAAACAGATAATTGCCGAGGAAGTTCAACGGGCCGTGGAAAGATCGACGTCAGAATGGAGGACCTCATGTAGTGGCCATGCGGAATCATCGCCTTCAGCCAGACATCACAACGTCAAGACGCCGAAGTTCGACGGTACGACGTCTTGGGCGATATTCCGTCGCCAGTTCGAGGCCACCGCAGCACATAATGGGTGGACCCCAGCGGAGAAGACTACTCAGCTGCTGACCGCGCTTCAAGGACAGGCGTCGGAGATTCTTCACAGCGTTCCAGAGGATGGGACAGCCGCTGAGATAATGGCGGCCCTGGAGGGACGTTATGGTGACCATCAACTTGCTGCAGCATTTAGGACCCAACTAAAAACGAGGGTCCAACAGTCAGGTGAGTCCCTACAAGAATTCGCGATGGCGGTGGAACGACTGGCCCATAAGGCCCTCAGGGGCCTACCTAATGATTTCATCGCTGGAAAGGCGGCCTACACCTTCGGCAGCGGAGTTCGAGACCCGGAAATAAAACAACAGCTACTCCTGGCAGAGCATCGCACCATCAATGCAGCTCTGGCGGCGGCCCTCAGGATGGAGGCGGCCAAGTCGGCGGCGGGAGTCTCAGCACCGCACTGGATCAGGAGCGTCACGGCGACGGATGCTGGGGGGCGCCAACCGAAGCCACCCGAGCGGCAGTCAACGGAGCGGCGGAGACCACGGGCACCCACCTGCTGGTCCTGTGGCAAACCGGGACACTTGAGAAGGGACTGTGACCAATCCGGCCACAGGCAGGAGAGAGAGGTGGCCGACGTCGAGGAGCGCCAGCAGTCAACGGAGCGGCGGAGACGACGGGCGCCCACCTGCTGGTCCTGCGGCAGACCGGGACACCTGAGAAGGGACTGTGACCGATCCGTCGAGGAGCGCCAACAGTCAACGGAGCGGCGGAGACGACGGGCGCCCATCTGCTGGTCCTGCGGGAGGCCGGGACACCTAAGGAGGGACTGCGACCGCTCTGGCCACCGGCCGGAGAGAGATGTGGCTGGCACCGAGAGGAGTCAACAGTCGCCTGAGCAACGGAGACGACGGGTGCCCACCTGCTGGTCCTGCGGTGAACCTGGGCACCTGCGGAGGAGTTGCGACCGACCTGGCAACAGTCAGGAGAGAGAGGGGGCCGATGCTAGGAGGAGCACGTCGGCGCCATCATCACCGTCCCCTCGGCTCGTCCTGGAATCGGTCGACAGAAGGTGCGACGATGGGCTGATTGCTGAAGGACGGATAAGAGGCCGTCCATGCAGAGTACTGGTGGACACCGGGGCGATGCTCACTATCGCCAGACCAGACATCGTGCGTGGCCTACCTGGGAGGACGCCGCTGCGCCAATACGAGCTACGGACTGCTTCAGGCGAGAGCTTGCCCATCCAGAGAGAGGTCTTCCTGGACCTGACCTTGGGGAAGAGGAAACTGGAGATGTGGGTGTTCGTCGCCAACATCACCGAGGATGTCGTCCTGGGACTCGACGCCATGCGGTTACTCGATGCGACGGTGGACGTCCGGCGCCGTATACTCCGTCTTGGTCGGGATGAAGTGTTCCTGATGGACGCCGAGGACCAACCCGTGGCCAGCGAGCTCTCCTTGGAGGGCCAAGGGGAAAAGCAAGATGGCGCCCACGCAGTACGAGTATTGCTGCCCAGCCAAGCCAAGGATGGGGTGGCACCACCATAAGGAGGGAGCAGCCGGAGGACCCCAAACGTTGGACCGACTAGCAGCCTACCAAGGGACTGCCCGAGACGAGCAGTCCTAAGGAGGGAGCAATGTGACAGCGACGTGAGAATCGAACTCACGACCAGCGTCCCGCATGAAAGCAGATCGCACAGTCTCCACGGAACATTGAGTGACGTCGCGCGGTGGAGAGAAGAGAGAGGGTGTATTACGTCACGCGACGAGTTTGCGCGCGCATCTGGTGCTGGTAGAGAGGAGAGGGCCCTGGATTTCTCTGGAATGCCATCTCTAGAGACGGGTCGAACTTTCGAGGCTACGTCGCTGTAGTTATAAATTACGGTCGCGAAGGAACGACAGCAGTTTCAGTTTCTGAGTTTTCAGTTATTCAGTCAGTGAGAAAGCCAGAGCAAGGAAGCCAGTCTTGTGTACCGGAGTTCGACTCGAGTGTGCGTCCGCATCTGCGTCAGCATCCGAAGGCCTGAGTTCGAGTGCAGTGGACCGCAGTTGGAGGGACCTGAGTTCGAGTGCAGTGGACCGCAGTTGGAGGGACCCGAGTTCGAGTACAGTGAACTGTCTCTGAAAGTCTGTGGTTCGAGATACTGTGAACTCGTGTGACTGAGATAGAAGAACTGTGAACTGAGAACTGGTAGTTCTGATTTGTAAATAGTGCTTTGTAAATATTAGTTAAGATTAACAGTTCATTGTTGTGCGTGATAGTCCAAGTAAACTGTCATTGTAGTCGGTGGAGTGCTATAACGAATACTGTGTTGAGTGAAGATCCAATTGTTGACGAGAGCGTTTAAGGTGAATTGTAGAAAGGAATTATTGTTGTGACGAATAAATTACATTGTTGTTACTAATAAAATTCACAATATTATGTGCTATAAATATGAACGGAACAGCTAAAAAGATAGCAGGAGATTCGTGGAATCACTATAAATGCGTGTAACTATGAAGTGGTTGGTGGTTGTGCGAGTTCAAGGAATCGTAGATCACACATAAATAAAATAATGTTCTTTTTGTCTTTGATACAATAAAATTATGGTTAGTTTTTTGCTTCCACGCGCAAAAAGGTCACTTATTTAGTACTTCGTTGACTTCCCTTTTTCTGTGAATAACCATCTTAAGCCTGTTTTGTATGGAACCAACAAGCTTACCAGTGACTTCAGGCCCTATTTCTCGCCACTCTTTCAGAATCATCTCCTTTTCAATTGTTATTTGCTAGTAATGGCGTGTTTATGCACTCTTCTGCCCAGTTCATCCCAAAGATGTTCGATGGGGTTAATGTCTGATGACTATGGAAAAGTGTGAAGCTGATGACGTGTGTTGTAGACGATCTACAGACGAACAATCGGCAGAATGTGTAGGATCGTTGTCCTGTTGGAAGTAGGAATTGTCTGTCAGAACCACTTTGTACTTTTCTCGAGAATGTTTTGTAAAATATCTATCTATCTATCTATCTATCTATCTATCTATCTATCTATCTATCTATCTATCTATCTATCTATCTATCTATCTATCTATCTATCTATCTATCTATCTATCTATCTATCTATCTATCTATCTATCTATCTATCTATCTATCTATCTATCTATCTATCTATCTATCTATCTATCTATCTATCTATCTGTCTATCTATCTGTCTGTCTATCTGTCTGTCTGTCTGTCTGTCTGTCTGTCTGTCTGTCTGTCTGCCTGTCTGCCTGCCTGCCTGCCTGCCTGCCTGCCTGCCTGTCTGTCTGTCTGTCTGTCTATCGCCTCCTCAATAAACAGAAGTTCACCTACCCAATTAGCTGCCATACACGTCCTTATCATAACATCACCACATCCATGTTTTACAGTGATTCGGAAATTTTCCAAATCCCACTCTGTATTCTTTGTTCTCCAAACCGAAATTCGTCATGTGTCCTATCATAAAGCGTCCCTAACTGATATATTATTTCAATTTACCATTTGCTTTAGTATTTTTAGTTTTTCTCTGTATGTAGTACCTTGCACAACTAAAGGGTGAAGTGTCTTAACAGCAAAATATTTCAATACCTGTATATATAGCCTACATAAACGTTAGCATGAAGCTTGTTTGGGGTTCCCCTGTGCTTATACTTCTGTCCGTGACTGTATAGGCCTATAGACCCTATATATATGAAATGGGATGACAGAGGTTTCTAAGGGGTTTGTATTAATTATAACCAAAGATTTAAAAATTCTCAATTGCCCTAAATAGTCACATGAAGGAAATGATTTCACTTGCTAACTGCCGACATTTGACCTATAAGCAGGAAACCTCAGGCTATATCGCTTCTTCGCAATGGATAGATGAATTGGATCGTAAGACATAAAGACTTATTAAGGGAAGAGAAATAACCATATTATGCTCCTAGAAATATGCATACGACTCCAAAGTCCCAATATGTACACTATCCTTAAGTTTCGGAAGTAATATGATAGCAGAGGTCATGTGAACCAATCACAACGCCAATGAAAAAAAGAAATGCACCACATTATGTCTACCGAAATCTCACTTCTTTGTAGACACATCAGTTCTGAAATGTTTTTCTTGCAGAAAGCCACCGGTATTTTGTATGGCGCTGTCTTCATTCAGGGACAGAACTCATTGGCGCAACGTAAATAATCTGTGATAATGACAAAATTGTACAGAAGTTCATTCGTTTTGTTACGAACGTTGATCCTACAAAATATTAGATTAAATTAAACTGGATAATATATAGTGGAAAAATAATTAACTGTATATGTTAACAGATTTTCAGTACTGAAATTTCGGGGAAAAGGCATATTGAATTAATGTTTTCTTGGGAAAGGTGGCTAGCTTAATTTCTTCTCTTGTTGGTCAATGAAATGTTCAATCTATTTACTTTATTCTATGTAGTCAATGTTTCCCTTTCATTAAAAGTTAGCATAGAATAAGCACTTCCTCTTTAACATGTTGAATACAAATTGCATCATTTTCCTGCAAATTTATAGCGGAGGGAACGTGCATTCATTTAATTATAGTCGAGACAGAAAACCGCCGTCAATGTGTTTACTATGCATGAAATTACACGAGTAATTGATGTAATTTATGAAGAGGCTTTTATCTCACTATTTGTATGTGATAATTTATTTTCCATTATATGCAATTATATTTTAAAATTAAAATTGAGTAATGTAGCACACACATTTTTCACAAGCTTTCAGTTATATAATCAAATATAGCTTTAAAAAGTTCGAAATATTTCATACCGAATTCATCGAATATTCCATCTTTAACAAACAAAAATTGGAAAATATAATATAATCTAGTAATACATGAGATTAAATCGCGTTTTGATATTGTTTTCAGTTAATTGTTTAATAAAACATGACAAAAATATCAAGATATTTTAAAGCTGGAGAATATTTTTATCTACGAGGATACAGGAGGACACATAATGGTGAAAGCGTACGAGAGGTTATGTGTAATAATTCTGAACAATATTAGTATTCAGAGCCTATAAAAGATCATTCATACAGCTCCATATGTAAATTAAGGAGTAAGAAAAGTGTTTTCTACTTATGCAATTTGTTTCACTGTATCATGATTTACATTCTTGATTACTCTTTTAACAAATAAATGCAAAAATGTTCTATACTTTCGACATTTTTAGAAGCATGCTCTTACAAACCAATGTTTTCTGATCTGGAATCAGATTTTTCATGGCCACGCGTTTGCTCAGTGTTGGGGAGTTACGTGTAAAAATAATTTGTACACGATGCGTACACGTAAAAATGCGTAATTCATATCATAAATTTAAATTCAAAACTTGGTGTTATACATGAAACAAAGAAAATTTTAAATTGTCACTCGAGTTCCCAGGTTACTAACATGTATTATTTTCTGTAATTCATTGGAGCTCTTCATATTAAGTCTTCATTACTTCAATCCTTTGAAACGATAAGCCGACACCACAAAGTGTTTCCTCGTGTTGCTTAGCTACTCGTCGGACCAAAACAGATATCACAGTTTACTAGTCATCAAAGGCTTCCGACGGTCTTCATCATTTTATTATTGTGTTGCCCACTGTTTCCATCCGTGTCATTTATCTTTTTTTCCGGTGGGGATGGATAGTATCTTTGAGCGTATTACTGACTTCGTTTATGTTTCCTCTACTCGCTGATCGGATAAGTCGTCCTGTTTACAGATACCAATATTAAATGAGAATTTGTTTTACATTTGATAACTCTCTATGGACACTTTCCCAGAGACATCTTTGACTTTACTACACAATTTTAGATTACATTATTGAAGTAGAGATAAAACTTAAATAAACTAAGATTCGAATATGCAGTAGTGAATAGTTTTTTAATACTCCTATGAATAATTAAAAAGTGCATGAACATTTCACAGGTTACAATTCTTCCAATTCAAGGAAATGGCAGTGAAAAATGTGAAACTTTTTTGTAGTAACGTTATATCGTTTGTTTGTTCTTCTTAGAATAAAATCAAATGTCAGTATCATAATATTATGTAAGCCTACTACAGTGCGTCCGCAAACTCACTCCGCAGTGAGGAGACGGCGATGTATACGCTAGGGCTGCAGTTATGTTGGTAGGTGGGATTCACCGCTAGCGGCTGCAGTTATGTAAGATTCACTCCACTCGAAGGACAACACTGAACACGTATGAATAATTTTGCTGCCAACTTAAAACTTTCCGCTAGAAGATCAAGCGTCTCTCTTCGCTGCGGAGTGAGTTTGCGGACATATTGTATTAAGAAGTGCAATTCTAGGTTAACAGTAACTTTTTTGGACTTGACAAAATTAAAGATACTGAAGCTATTACAGAGTTATTTTAGTGTTGGTGGTAATCATGACAATTAACAACTGATAAATTAAAACACAACTTTATCTTTTTGAAAAATATGAAACTACATAAAATAAATTCCTGCCAACATTGTTCTCATGGCTATTTAGTCATTTATTTCCATCAAAATACTTTATTAAGCCGCGTAGAAAATCATGTAAAAATTTATTTTCCTACGCGATATGTAATGTAATTTTCACGGCCAACCCTGAGTCCATAAGTACTCATATAATAATATAACTCTGGAACTTAAAGGCAATAAAATATGCTGAATCCGTTTTTCAAACACTCGACTGATTTACGAACGTCGACAACTCTCTTCCAACAATATTTCTCCATTGCCAATATAGCCGTGGCTCCAGTAAATGGAATAAAACTGTGTTTGAAGGCACGGGTTTTAGTATTAAATTATGGGCGCTGCTTTTTTTCGACTTGAATCATGTGACTTTTAAAAAAGTAGGAAGAAAAAATGGAAGCTACAAATAAACGAAGAAACTGGTTAACGAGTGAGACACGTGATCGGAAGTGTGTTCGAATCCGTTTCAGCCGACTATCGATTAATTTTATTGCAACATGGTGATTAGAATACGAAAACAAACATACGTTAGTTCTTGAAGGTTGCGTTGGATTATGTGAGAGCATCATCGCTTCCGATTTTCATTTCATTTTTTATTGTATTCTATAGATCTAGCTGTTTTTTTTAACGGTGATGGGTTGTTAGCCCTTCACCTAACCACCAAGCTAGAGAATCCCTTGCACTTCCCATATTCTTATTATTTTGTGAGTTATGTTTTTTTCTATGGTTTTACTTGGCATTGAAGCTAGCGATTAACGTAGTTTTTGCCTATAATATTTGAATAATTGTATTGACTCTATTTATTACTATGATTAAGGCATTTGTTAAATCGGATTTTCTTATGAAATTTAGAAATCTTCTCACTATTTGTGAGCTGCCACAAGGGACAAAGAGTATTTAAGCATATAAATATGTTTGTGCGAGATCGTGCGTATTTGCTTGGTTTCCGCACAAAACCAATCCGCGGTAAGTCTAAAATTCCACATTCAGTATTCCCAACCTAACACACATAAAAATTTCCCTCTCCTTACCGCTTAAGTGACATATTGATTTTACTGCTTTAGGCTTTTAACATATTATTTTTAGAGACGTTCAATATAGTAATAATTATAAATTAGAAACTTACCACTGCAATTTCACCTAAATTGCACTGTTAATTATTGTTTTTAAATATTTGCAAAAATTAAGTAAACTCTACAACTCCACTAAAGTTACTGCATTCGTGATGCAAGTAACATTAAGGAAGCCGTGAAAAAATCAACAAACTTGCCGATGTTATTACTGCAATATGTTATATAAATAATATTGTTAAAATATTAGAATGAAAAATAAATCATTACATAACCTTACCGTTTGTTTTAAGTTCGCATTTATAGACTGGGGGGAAAAAAAGACAGACGTATATCACGACCTGCTGGAGTATAGTAAACACAGAAAACATTTTAAAGCAACAATGTTGAAGATAGATATTTTTGTTTTGCAAATTTGCCTCCATTGAACAGAAACCAAGATGGAGATTTCATTGCAACTAATTAGAAATTCCTCTTTCATGTATGTAATAAACGATCTTCGCACAAAATAATGTACGATACACGAGCGGTATGTTTTCTTTCAATTCTCGGAAATTACAAAAGCTCAACTACGTTTCGCTTTTACAAACTTTTCCTCGAACATGAAAACTTCAACATACCGCTTTTGTAACGCATATTACTATTACAAAGTCATTGAACCATTGATTTTGTTTTGACAAATGAAACTCCTACAAGTACATAGCTGCAAATACATTTTTAGATTAGCAGAAAACGTAAAGAATGCTAATGAACTTAGTTTCATTTCGAATATATTATAATTAATATTCAATAGATACACGCAGTCCGCGACCTTCACCTCATCAAGATCGTATGAAGTTATGAAAAAGTGATCCGAGCATTGCTATCAACTCCAATAGAGGATGAATATTCTGTGTTCACTACTTGGCATCGTTGTGGAATTTCAATAAACAAGTGCCGTCCGCTTGCTCGTAGTGAGAGATCGCCTTGTCTGAAGTGTTTTCGCTGACCCGCCTGACATCTGCAGCCGCTAACGATTTATTTCTTGAGAGCTTTCTTTGTGTTCTCATTCATTCAAGTTATTAAACTCTGGAAATGCCGGCTCTCAATTGTAATTGGGTTTACAGCTTGATTTAACAGGAGTCGCCTACAACACATCTTGAGAGGCATGTGTTCACACTCTTTTAATAAATTGAATTGTGCCTTTCATATTAGAAGTGCAATTTTATTACTATAAAATAGATTATACAGGGACATCAATTTATTTTTACTAACATTTTTAGTATTAACTTGTCTATACCTCTGGATCAACGCCGTTTGCTATCCCCTTCCACGACTGGAGTTCGGTAATACTGGCGTAATATACAAAAAAATTACTTTACGAGGTATGGGAGGGAAGAAAAGTAGTTCATCCATTTACGTAAATTAGGAAATACTGCGCTTTTGAGTTTGATCATTTTCATTAGGTTTTTGTTTAATTAACGTACAGTACAGTATTAACAAAGAGTGTTTTTACTCACGAACTGAGTTATCCATGTGGACGTATTCATTATGCAGTGTATATTATACTGTCTACAGCACATTAGCGTACAATGTAGAGAATGAAGTTAAATTGAAAAATAATCATAATATGGATACTTAAATACATGTTTTAAAGCCTTCAGTTCTAATGTGCATATCATCGCACTATAGACTATTGTACCTAATCCCAATTACCAGTTTCGTTCTTCGTACTAGTATCTCATGTTGAAATAATTCTGTACCTACTCCATAAAAGAGTATCTTACGTACTGTAAATTCAATCTTCACTTCTGCCCGATCCGAAAAGATAAAATTACTCAGACATACTATCTACTGTCCGTCCAAGTGGCTATGTCTTAGAGTCGTAGAAAGGGAGAAAATCACGTGACAGTTAATTACTTAACGAGGCCCTTTTATTTAGTTATTTTAAACGGTTCTATAATATTACGTAGACGTCCAATTCCTAACAGAAATTAATGTTCTCAGAAAAGAGCTAAGACAGCCCAGTCACTAGCTGGCGAATAAAAGCTGGTGGGGGAAACCGGGATACGACGTAGGCAAATGGACGACAGTACCTGTGCAAAAATGATTCAATATTTAAAGCTCTTTCGTCACTGGAAAACGCGAACATATTTTTGGAACGTACTGTTTACTATGACCATAAGGCTACTATGACTGTACGTGAGGTCTTGGATCTGAGTGGAGGACGGTTGAAC
This sequence comes from Periplaneta americana, assembly GCF_040183065.1. Classification (NCBI taxonomy): domain Eukaryota; kingdom Metazoa; phylum Arthropoda; class Insecta; order Blattodea; family Blattidae; genus Periplaneta; species Periplaneta americana. The sequence goes on along the minus strand of NC_091125.1, from coordinate 101,825,487 downwards.
TTCATTAGTAGAAGGGGTGGGAGTGAAGTACATTCAAAAACTCAGGTACAATAAAAATTGAAGTAAAAATAAAATGATGTCTCTGTAGAATACATACAGTAGGCAATATTATAAATATTTTTATGACTACTTATCTTACTGTCTGTCTTGCCGTCCATTGTCTAATCTGGATTGTCTTATCTAATCTGTCTTTCTTTGTATTGTCTAATCTGTCTTGATCTATATTTCTTGCTTGTATTGTCTAATCTGTCTTACCATGTATTATGTCTAATCTGACTTGCCTTGTATTGCCTAATCTGTCTTGACTCGTACTGTCTAATGTACTTCGTCTCGTACAGTGGAAGCTCTTAAGTTCGACAGATAACAAGTTCGACATCCTATAGTTCGACTGCTTACGCAGGAGAATTAGACACGCTCCTATACGGGCACTAAGAAATGGGTTTGCCATTTGAATGGGAATTGGTTCTGTATCTTGTAATGATACTTTTGTTACAGGAAAACAGAATATTTTATTGATTAGACATCCATATTGATCACTGATTTTAAATTAATGAACTCTCGTTTTTCTGTTTGAGAGTTGTGCCGTTTGTGAGACAGAACTGTCGAAACCCACTGTGGTACTAGAAGAGCATACACAAGTCTCGGGGCGGGAAAAAGAAGACATAAGACAATGCAAGACAAGGAAGATTAGACAAGACAATAGAAGACAAAATATACTAGAATATAAAAGAGAAGACAGATTTCATAATACATGATAGATTTGAAAGTACAAGGCAGATTGGACAATACAAGATAAAGTAGATTAGACAAGGCAATAAAAGACAATACATATTATAAAATAAAAAATATGACATTACACAATACAAGATAGATTAGAAAGTACAAGACATTAGAAAATAAAATATAAGATAGATTGAACAAAACAAGATAGGCTAGAGAGCACCAGACAAGACAGATTAGACAAAACAAAACAAAACAGATTATACAATACAAGACACGACAAAGCAAGACTAATTAGACAATATAAGGCAAGACAAATTAGGTAATACGAGGTGACATAAGCTTAGATTAGATAATATGAGATAAGACAAATTAGACAATACAGTGGACTCTCCTAAGTTCGACAAGACAGAATTGACAGTTCAGTCCAATAAGGGTAATGGGTGTGGCAAGTGAAATGAATACAAATTCAGTTCGGCGAAAAGTTACGTCGGAATGACGTAGGCCTGCTATAGGTAGAAGATAGTCCACGCTCCGAAAGAGCGGCCGCGCTCAATTAGCGCCTTTTGTGCAGGCCTGATATATAATATAACACACACAGCTCCCGATGTCCAGAGAGAGAGAGAGAAGTTCACAAGGATGCGTATTACGGAAGGAAGAGCAGTAATTTTATCCAAAACTATTCAAAATCGGACACATGTATATATGAAATTTTTTTCGTCACAATGATGTCAGGAATCAGATCCTGAAGTATGGCAGAATCTTCGTGAATGACTCTGCAAAAGAATAAAGGAGAGAAACAAATAGAGGAACATAAACAAAACGGAAATAATAGAAGAATTCAGAACAGTAAAAACATTGAATAATGAAATAAAATGTAAAGTGAGTAGAAGAAATTTTAAGAAGACGAGAGATAAATGAAGGTGGAAAGAAAATGGATGTTGAGACCAAAAATAGGTGATAAAGAAAGGATAAAGATGAAATTTGGAAAAAGATTATTAAGGAAAATTTCTATTTCTATAAAGAGAAAATAATAAAAATAATGAAGTAGCTGAAATTACATCAAAAGCGAAGAGTTTGTGTGAAATAGCCGTTATCGAACTCGCGCCCTTTAAATTCAAAGATAATCATTCTGAAGATAGGGATAGGTAATTTTAATACTTGGTAATTAAGTATTGTATAACATACGAACAAAAGTTTTCAAAGTCTAATTAGTTATATAGTCTTTAAACGATGAAGTTATACTGAACAAGAATCTTTAGATTGGATATATTTACATCTTACGCTTTCTTTAAATATTAGTAGTGCGAACAACGAAAGGGCTTGTCATCACCCATTTCTAGTTATTTGAAGCTTCAATTGAAGCGAGGAAGATGTCTTCACTCGAATCTGTAGTCTTCGTCTTTTATACTTCGTTGTTCCTTTCTTTATTAAATCGAAAGGCGACAGACATACTACGAATTCTCGGTTGCAATAGTGCTGCCGCCTGGTGGATTAATTTCTTGCTGTTACATCTCTCGTTCCCAAGGGAACAATTGAATGTCGTAGGTAGTGAGAAATGGTTGTAATGTCGATCGGAATTTCTAGGAAGCTTATTAAACTACCACACCGTTAAGAAAATAGATCGTTGCCTCACATCTACAAGGAGAAAGCATTAATGAAATCTGTTCTATTTGTAGTAGTTGTGATTTTACTCTCTCATTACACTAAGTGTAAATAGTAATAATTACTCTTATGTTCGAAACTCCAGATCTAACCGGAAACCGCTAAATTGGCAACACAGGTAACATCTACAAGGTGGAAGTGAAATAACGCTCCAGATTTTCAGACCGAATAACTAATTTATGCAACAAAAAATATAATACCATATTGGTGGTAAGTTCATTGTTTTCTAAAAAAAAAATACAGACGATAATAAGAGGCAGTCTGTCCGACTTTAGTTGACGGTGCAATAAATTTACAGATGTGAGAGGTCAATCGTTATGGAGGTGATAGAGGACCTGGTTTGCTGCAAAAAAATGTAAATTTTATTTTTTTAATTCGTTCCCGTTCTCGAGTTGCACAATAATAATCGTTTCTTTGATTGCCATTCTCTATGAACCCATTTTTCAAACTCTAAGCAGATTATGTTATTCTGTACAGCAGAGCGTCTCGTTTAGGCACAGTGAAAACGTAAGCAAAGTGCAGAGAGTGTGGGGAGAGGACGAGCCGTACGATAAACAAGAGGGTGCACAGGGTTTTAGTTACAACATTTATGGTGGAGCATTAATTGAAATTATATTTTCCAAAAACACACAAAACGAAAGAACACAAATTGTATAACGTTATCATACACACATTTTAACAAACAAGCAATTTGTAACGCTGAAATAATTAGATATATTAAATCAAATTTTGCTATTTATATGATGTTGCTTTCAAGTAGCATTTTTACGGTCATGAATTTCATTCTCTGTACGACTAACATAATATCACCGTCTTCTGTGGCCGAATTAACAAAGCTACAATATAACTTATTGATCTGAAGTGACAACATTATTTCCTAAACATAATTATCCCTTCTCAAAGTTCAATTTATTCAGGTACAGTACAGATCAATATACTAAAGGTTTTGAAGAATAAATTCAATTCGTAGAATTGAATTTATTCTACAAAACCTTTAATATCTCTTCATTTAAAATTAAGCCGTCAACCTAACAATATATCTACTTACATTGACCTAATAATATATCCATTCAATTTATAATTTCTCTTAATATGATTTCAGTCACAATATTATGATCTAATTGTCTTTAATAGATATGTATTTTGACAATAAATTTTGATTCTATTTAGTTTAATTACTTAATTTTATCATTTCTATCCTAGAAATTACACAGAAATGGCGTATAATAACCGGATGATAAGAATATGGATACAAGCAAATTAGATAAATATAGATTAATGATTGTAGGCCTAAGTATCGCTTCACATAGTATTACATGAATTTTTTTTCAGTTTTAGATTTTTATAAAGTAAAGACCTGCAATTTCATATATATGCATTGTAATTTACACGTTTGTGATTTTAAACCAATTGACAATAAAGGTACATTTCATGAGAAAAGAAATATTGATGTTCCCAAACCATGTTGATTTTAATATGTTTTATGTTTATTAATGTATATTGTAGTTTTGATAATAGACACACATGTATTTATTTAGGTATGGTATTGCAGCACAAAAAAGGTGTATCTGATGATGTCGGCATGACCGACGAAAACGTTAATGCAGTATTAAATTATGTAATATAAGGACTTGTACCTTACACACATATAAAGTAAAGTCATTGACTGAAAATAAATCTTTGTATTGTATATCATAGACTTTTCTGAAAAATTATTCAAAATGAATTGCAAAATTATATCAATGTAGTTTAATACGTTTATTCAAGTAGGCCTACATACCATAATTATTTAGCGAAATAAATTATCAAATGGATCTATAGAGTATGCCATATTAGGAAGGTTTATCATCGTGCAACTCGAAAACGGGGACGAATTCGAGAAAATTATATTAACATATTTTGAAGCAAATGAGGTCCTCCATCATTTACTTGACGATTGACCTTACCCTTTGATACACTCTGTATATGCAACAGCTACCACTTTTTGATGTGATGAAGGAAGACAGTTTATTTATTTATTTATTTATTTATTTATTTATTTATTTATTTATTTATTTATTTATTTATTTATTTATTTATTTATTTATTTATTTATTTATTTATTTATTTTGCTAATAATTGTAACATAAAATATAATATATACAGAAAAACTTTAGCTCACCCCTGAAAGAGTAGAACTCTTGCTCAGGGGCGGATTCCTTAATTGAAATTAATAATTATACAATACAATTTGTCTTATGTCTACTGTGCAATTATAGTATATAAATTTAAATTTGCAATTTTTCAATTTTTATAAAATCCATACATAACTTTTTAAATTTAATACTAGAACTATTAGAATTGACAAGATTAGGATATTTAAATATAAATTTGTTATATATTTTTGGGCCTAAATTACTACTGTGATTAAATACTGTAACAGTGTTGCATTTTGGTTCAAACAATCTTAAAGAATTCATACCTTTTGTTCCATAACTATGAGAATACAATTCAAAATTATTTCGATTTTTATATATGAATTTTATTTATACAATATAATAAATTTGTCTTACGTTAAGTACTGTACATTAAAGTCTAGAAACAAATTTTGAGATGGAAAATCAATAGGTTTATGAAGACATATTTTAATTATTTTCTTTTGTAATATATGTAAATTAAAAAATCACATTCTCGTTCGTGGAATTGCTTGTTGAACACATGTCAGGTTGCGCATCTTCATCTTAACCCATGACATATAATAAATATTGTAACTATGCTGTTGTAAAACTGAAAATTAATATGTAATATATTTATTATTATTATTATTATTATTATTATTATTATTATTATTATTGTTGCTACTACTACTACTAATACTACTACTACTACTACTACTACTACTATTATTATTATTATTATTATTATTATTATTATTATTATTATTATTGTCAGTTATCAATACCGTCATTGCTATCTCTGTTTCCTTTCTTTTTTCTTGTATTAGCTCGATGAGAGCTCTATAGTGTTCTTTCGACTCTGTTGACCCTCTATAGGGCTTTAACTTAATTTGTATTATTTTCATCATTGTATTTCTTTTTTGAATTTATATGTGCTATCTGGTAGGATGGAAGAGAAGGCCTTATGGCCTTAATTCTGTCAGATTAAATAAATAAATTATTATTATTATTAATTATTATTATAAAGTGGATTAAAATTGGATTTAAATGAGCTACCCCATCCTATAATTCCATATATAATTACCGATTGAAATAAAGTTAAATATATTGTATGTAATAAACTTATTGACAAGTAATTCCTCAATAAAACAAAATAATATACTATTTTACGTAATTTATTACAAAGGTAATTAATGTGTTGGTTCCATTTTAAATTATTATCGAAAATTATGCCTAAATACTTAACTTCAGAGGACTCTTTAATAATCTAACATTTACACTGTATAAGACAGCAATCAGAATTATGTAATTTAATACTTAATATAGATGTAGGAAGTTTGTTACATTTTTCAGATAATGAGAATGGAATAATTATGGTTTTATTTTCGTTGATAGAAAGATAATTTATGTCAAGCCATTTTTTTATTAATTTAAGTCCATTATTTGAATTATTATATGCATCATACCAAGTTTTTCCACCAAAAAGTAAAACTGTGTCATCTGCATTAGAATAGTGAACACCATTGTATTGTTGTAAGTCAATTTTTAATAAGTCATTAATATATATTAAAAATAGAATAGGGCCTAGAACTGTTGTGTTAATTAAATTGTAATTTCAGTTTCTTGTTACGATGAATTAAATCATTTAACTGTTAGACAAAATGTAGTCGATTATTCACGGCTTCATTCTAAGTGCTGACTGTGGCAAAACATTCGCTCGGCTTGAAGTTCTCAAATGTTTCCGCTGAAATAACTCCGTCGTGCGCTGCAATGCATTCTTCCGGATAAATATGCGTCAGTGTTGTTGTCGGTTCTACGGATTCGAAGCATACAGTAAAATGAATACACACTGTCTCTGCGAATTCTCTCAGACCGGACATGTAATTCTATTTTGCTCCCTTTCCAAGAAAGTTGCTCTCAACTTGTGTGGAAGGAAGAAGTTTGGAGAAAATCACAAGAATTTATTTGCTATGAGAGAGAGATTTGACTAGCTACATTGTACTTACTATGAATCATTTTATTTTATTCAGGGATACCACTCAGTTAAGTTTCCACAGAAACTTCAGTTAATGGATCATGAAATGTTTCTGAACTTAAGCAGTAGGATCTTTAACGTAAGAATCCCGTCTACATTCCCTCCCATTAACTAGAAGGTGTAGATTTTATGCCTGTGCAGTTTCAGTTAGTAGTGTTCTCCGCTTCTTCAAAGAGCGTCAAATTAAGAAATAATTAATGTACTTCGCTCGCTCACAAAGGAATTTACAGAACATTAAACTTTTGAAGCTGCATTCAATTAAGTAGAATTAGTGGCTTTGACAAGAAATCGGACGAACTGTACAAATTGTGATACATGATGGAATGAAACTACTATACATTATGAAAAGACGTTTCCAACATTGTAAAGCCATAGCCAGCAACTTTAACAGCTCTAAACGTCAATGAGATAATGACTTTTCCGTAGTTTGACTGGAAGTTACTTATTGTACTTCTTGCTTTTTTATCTCTTTATTTATATTTTAAGAAAATAGAATTCAAAGACAAATATTATTGGTATGATACTAAAGAAATGAAATGTTGCGAATCTCCAATTAGCATTATAATAACTAAATATATATCTCCAAAACTTTGTGTTTTGATTGCTTAAAGGTGAACTTTATGATGGCGAAAAATATTTTGTCCTGCAATTGGCTGAATACAGCTCCGTCATCAACATCTCCGTTTTAATAGAGTGCGTATTTTGTTTTATTACATTTTATCTTTTATCTTATGTTATATTATGTTACGTTTCTAGCCGCGAAACCAGGTGGCCCGGGTTCAATTCCCGGTCGGGGCAAGTTACCTGGTTGAGGTTTTTTTTCGGGGTTTTCCCTCAACCCAGTATAAGCAAATGCTGGGTAACTTTCGGTGTTGGACCCCGGACTCATTTCACCGGCATTATCACCTTCATCTCATTCAGACGCTAAATAACCTAAGATGTTGATAAAGCGTCGTAAAATAACCTACTAAAATAAAAATTAAATAAAATAAAAAAGAAGTTACGTTGTGCTGTGCTGTGTTATGCTATGCTATATTATATTATACAGGGACATCATTTTATTTTTACTAACATTTCTCATATTAACCTGGCTATACCTTTGGATTAACGGTTGAGAACCGGAAACACCGTTTGCTACCCCCTTCCAAGACTGGAGTTCGATGATACTGGCGTAAAATACAAACAAATCACTTTACTACGTATAGGAGGGAAGAAAAGTAGTTCATCATTTACGTAAACTAGGAAATATTGCGATTTTGAGTGTGATAATTTTCATTAGGTTTTTGTTTAATCAAAATACAGTACTGCATTAACAATAAGTGTTTTTACTCACGAACTGAGCTATCCATTCGGACGTATTCATCATGCAGTGTATATTATACTGTCTACAGCACATTAGCGTACAGTATAGAGAATGAAGTTAAATTGAAAAATGATCATAATATGGATATTTAAACACATTTTTTAAAATGGTGGCCGTTCATTTCGATACAGGCTTCAGTTCTTTTGTGCCTATTATCGCACTATAGACTATTGCATCTAATTCCAATTATCAATTTCGTCCTTCATACTTAGTAACTCATGTTGAAATAATTCTGTACCTAATCTATAAAAGAGTACCTTACGTACTGTAAATTCAGTCTTCATTTCTGCCCGACCCGCACAGATAAAATTACTCAGACATTCTGTCTATTGTCCGTCCAAGTGATTATATCGCAGGATCGTAAAAGGGGGGGGGATCACGTGATAGTTAATTACTTAATGAGGCCCTTTTATTTAAGTTATTTTAAACGTTGCATAATATTACGTAGACGTCCAATCAATTCCTAACAGAAATTAATATTTTCAGAAAAGAGCAAAGAAAGCCCAGCCACTAGTCTTTACAATAGAGCGAGCAGAAGCAGGTAGGGGAAATCGGGATGCAACGTAGGCAAACGGACGACAGTACCTGTGCGAAAATATGATTCAATATTGGAAGTTTTCGTTACTGGAACACGCGAACATATTTCTGAAACGTACTATACTCACTAACTCAGTACTGCGGCCTTGGTTCTGTGTGGAGGACAGTTGGAACTTCGTTAGTAGAAGGGATGGGAGTGAAGTGCATTCAAAAACTCAGGTACAATAGAATTTGAAGTAAAAATAAAATGATGTCCCTCAGATTTTAGACGCCTTTTTAAAAGGCAAGGAAGCCATTGATTTCCCCCAGAGATCTTGTACTTCGGTTAGTTCTTTGTGAAGTGGAATCCCTTGGGAGAACTAAAAAGAGAAAGGTCTTCTCTTTAATTTCGATTTCTTTCTGTTAGAGGGAAATACACTCTTTTAACTTCACGTTTGTTCGAAGCTGGTTAGAATATTACGCCAATATTAGAAGATAAATCCAAGACGTCCCGTTAACACAATTTATGCGGTATGGAATGAAACTGTTTGTGCATATTAAGCCAAATGCCAGAGGAAGTTGCACGGTTCCTTTACTGCTTCATATAGCACAATAGCCTCTTAAATCAAAATTGGTTCAAGTCTTGTCTTTACACAAATCATGTCTAGGTTATATGTCCTGTCTCAATCATTATCTTGAGACGATGTTAGGAAAGCAGTGGCCCGCAGTTTATATAAGATGCTTTAATCGGTAATAAACTGGATAGTTCTTCTAATGAGAGTAACTTATCATTAGCTGTTCATATACAGGAGTGAAAGAACATTGAATGCCTAAAGTGAAAAAAAAATATTTCAGTATAATTCATGTCAGCTTCAACATTTCATTTTTAAGGAACAGAGAGTTCAATAATTTAATATTTGATTTATCTGGTTTACAAATCTTAATGATGATTGTCAAGCTATGAAGAACACAGAGTTTATAAATAGTGCCATAGACGTCACTTAGACATAGTAGGTATCTATAGGCCAGGCCTGCACAAGGTTTGCGCTCTCCGAGCCAGCTCACAGCTCATGAGCGGAATGCAGATATTAGCTGCGCTCTGTATAATGGTTGACTGGAAGAAGTGGTGATCTCCTACAAAATATACACAAAAGGAAGTACTATTACGAGTGCTTATGAAATGAATTCCCGTTCAGTATTTGCAAAACTATCTTGGACTATTATTAATTAATAAAGAAATATTTATTTTACAAAAATAATAGAAATTATATAGCTACTTAAATGTACAATATCATTTTGTTATATTTTTATTTATCAGTACATCAACACGAGGTTTTATGCTGTTGGCAGCTAATAGGAACAGTAGCCTACTGATCATAATGAAACTTCAGTTACAGATGTTCGATGCCTCCTTATTAAAATTGATTATAGAAAACAGTTGCTCACAAATGTAAATGTTGAGCCAAACATACCAGTCATTTTCACAGCCATCCTGTGTAGTTGTGGATATTATTACTAATGTTTAGTCTTGTAAAACTCAACCAGGCCAGTAGTATTATTCAAACGATCTTTAGCCCTTAGGTCACATTGAAGATCAATAAGTTCGAGCTGTAAATCATTAAATGTTAAATGTTATGTTCCGTCTTTTAGATTCCTCCATATTGTACTGTAGCAGTAGGTAAGCAACGTGAAACAGTTACTGAGAATAGGCCTACACACTGCACTCCATTAGATAACTGAGTGGTCGTTTCACTCTCCTCTACCTATAGTAAGTCTATGTCATTCTGACGTATCTTCCTCTCCGTTTCGGAGAGCGGTAAATACGGCTCTCTCGCTCCAAAGGAGCGCTTGCGCTCGTTGAGCGCTGTTTGTGCAGGTATGCTAACGGCTATCAGTTATTTCATTAAGGAAAAACATCATTATAAATATTACGACTTATACCGGATTCTTCAAATTGACGATAGGTGACCTTTAAGGTAATTGTTTGTCTTTTATTTCCATTCTGAAGGTTGGTATTTTGTCTGTAGATCGTACAAATAACCTCACTTCTCATCTCCTGCGACGAAACTGTTAAGAAAATTGACATCTGCATCAGTCATAACAGTAAGATCTCCTGCCAGTGTCACTCGAACTCCCCCCCTCCTAGAATGAACATTTTTGGACCCATGTGTTGACAAACACTGTGCATGTTCAGAGCTTTGTTGAGAATAGTGTAGCAACTAACCACTGACATTCCTATTTCATACACTACGTCCTCAGTAGTTCTTCTATTTCCTCCAACGAAACTTCCAACACGCTCTGTGTTTTCGTCATTACGTGAAGTGGATGTTGTCTGCTACGAGGATCGACATTCGAACTAGCTCTAACATAACGAAAAAGCTTGTGACTCACGTACACTTGAGATTTCTTCATCGCCGCATTTCCGTATACTATGTTAAGCACTGCAGAAGCCTCTGATGGACATTTATCAAGTAGAATACAACATTTAATACGTTGAACTGGATAAAAAGTGAAAGTTTTCACCAATGCTCACCATATACGGTCAGCAGTCAATTATGAACATCGTTCGCTGCCAGACTTTTTGCACAGAAAAATGGCACAAAGGAGCGCCACTCGGCAATGGTACAGTCGCGCAAAGACGCTGCCATCTTGCAACTGCTGCTGCTTTGTTTCGCTTGTGTAGTCTGTATGCAAACCGATCATTTTGACACCTGAATAATACTGCCATCTAGTGGTAATAGCTTTAGACGTCACATTAAAAATGTACAGTGTGTCCCGTAGAATCACTACCACAAAGAAACCTGATTATCTCCTAAACTAATAGTGACAGAATAACCGGACTTAGATTTTATGTTAGAAAAACTCACCAAGTTTCAACAGATCTCCGCATGTGCGCCTCTGGTGGCAATATCAAGGCGGTATTCTATTTCTCTCCATGTGTTCCGCAACATTACAGGTGTGACGGAAGCACAAGTTGCAGCTTTTGCACAAGTTGGATTTTGTATGCTCTAAGTCGTAATCTTTTATGGACAATGTTGTGAACAGTCGACTTCGGAATACCCAGCTCTGAACTGACCCGTCGAATTGATTTCCTTGGGCTGCGCAGAAATGTTTGCCTAACATCTTCAACTTTAGCTGCGAACACTGCTTTTTTGCCGCTTCCCTTCTTTCTTAACACACAGCCTGTTTCCAACAACTGATTATACCATTTGATAATGGTATGACGCTCTAGAGCATTTGCCCCATTTTCCTGCCTAAACCGTCTTTGCATTGCAATTGGGAACTTCAATTCGGCTAACCTATAACAACATTTCACATTCTGCTGTGCCGTGAATTCCGTCATTTTAAGTCTATGTGTTATCATATCCCGCGCATGCGCACTAGAGTCATAATTTTCATTGCTACCAAACTTGGAGATTTTCTACATAAGATGAGAAACATGTTTCAAAATTCACTGAGTGACGAGATATTTATATTTCTTTGTGATAGTGATTCTACGGGATGCATTGTATTTCGCTACTTAGATTTGTAACTTAATTACTTCTGTGTACTTTAAATTTTGAATAGGAAAATTTGAAGATGGCTTGCTCTATGATGCTGTTACATTGGCACCTCATTTTTACTATATATTCCGAAACACCTACATTCATCTCATAATGAACCAAATAGGAGAATATTAAATAATGAAGCAGGTTTTTTTTATTTTGTTGGCTTAACGAAACTTGCCACCAAACAAAATATACGTAAAACCAGCCCCCATTGGCCACAAACGAACACTTTGCTGCACAGCGGAGAATTCACGGCATCCAGATATTGGACTAATTATACGGTCCTGAAATTGAAGCGGGACGCATCGTGTTTAATGAGAGCAATTATCCATCTGGAATTTGATAATATGTTTCCGCCATACCTGCCGGAACTCTGATGTCCACTCCAACACATCTCATACCGGGGAGTTTTATTTAGAGAGATCTGTGAAACTGCATACATACGTTTGTAATGAAACGTCTGTAATAAAAGTTTTTACAAGCGTAACTGCTGTGAGTACTATTACTTACACCACTTCTAGCTTACTGCTTTAATTTGTCTGTAATTAAAATTTAACGAACCTGTAACAAGAATTCTACTAGAATTATAATCCAACCTGTGTAACGGAGGTAAACGTTAGAATCTTAATTTAGGAGGTAAAATCATGGATACTTAGTTGACAAAATCAAAATACACAAATATAAACACATTTTAATTTAAAGTTGCATAATTAGGGAAACTTAAAGAGATGAAAGATTTTGAACTGAAAATATTACCGGAAAAATTCAAAGCAGTGACTTTTTCGAGAAGAATTAAGTTGTATGGTTGTAACATTTAATGAATAAGAGTATATAAAGTAAAATCTTTGTTGTTTAATTAAAACACGCCATATGATAATATATGAGGGAGAGACATAAAATCATCAGTTCCGACAAGTCATAAATTGATTCATAAAACCATAAAAAGGGTGATATATTATTAGATATTCCTATCCTTATAAATAAATAAATAAATAAATAAATAAATAAATAAATAAATAAATAAATAAATAAATAAATAAATAAAAGCTTATATATATATATATCCTTGGAACAGAGAAAGTCTGACTTGAAAGAACGCGATAAAAATCTAATGAAATTGATAATTTAAAGAATAAAATTTTGTCTTCTCCAGTGGCGGATCTACAACTCAGCCATCCGTAGTCAGCCAAACATTTTATGCTTCTTTCTTTTCCAAATTTTTATCGATACACTTTCAGGAAAACGCTTCAATGAAAATCAAGACTTGTGAATTTCGAGTTCATTTCAAGCAGAGAATGTGATACTGGAACTTACAATATATTGGAGTTCAAAAATGTTTCGTCTTCCATTCCACCGTGCGAACTGATCAATTATTTGGAACAAGTTCAGTTTCTACAAAAGGAAATTTGCCCTTCTAGGCTGTATCCTACTTAGTTTACTGGTAAATCCGCCACTGGTAGTCCCTATGCTGCCAGTGCCGAAAATATCAAATGTATGACCCACAAAAATAAGTACCGGTTAAACAACTGTAAATCGAATTATATCTCAGTAAGTAATGAGACATAATCATAATCAAATGAATCCTTATTTTTTATTTGATACGCATTACTACTTATTATTCTTCTAAAGTGTAAATCAAATAGGAAAGTTGATAATTTTCTAAACATTATTTTTAGAAAATATTTTTAATTTCATAATATATTTTTGTAATTGATCATTGTGCGGGTACTTATATACTTACAAATGGCTTTTAAGAAACTCGGAGGTTCATTGCCACCCTCACATAAGCCCGCAATCGCTCCCTATCCTCAGCAAGATTAATCAAGTCCCTACCATCATGTCCCACCTCTCTTAACTCTATTTTAATACTATTCTCCCATCTATGTCTCTGTCTTCCCAAAGGTCTTTTCCCCTCAGGTCTTCCCACTAAAATTCTATATGCAATTCTGTATTCACCCATACGTGCTACATACCCTGCCCATCTCAAACGTCTGGATTTAATGTTCCTCATTATGTTAGGTAAAGAATACAATGCATGCAGTTCTGTGTTGTGTAACTTTCTCCATTCTCCTATAACTTTATCCCTCTTAGCCCCATATATTTTCCTAAGCACCTTATTCTTAAATACCTTAACCTCTGTTCCTATTTAAAAGTGAGACTTCAAGCTTCACAACCATAGAGAACAATCGATAATATAACTGTTTTATAAATTCGAACATTCAGATTCATTGTACTCGTACTAAGGTATAGTACTAAATTTACAACAACATATTCTATATATTATGATAAACACGTCGTGAAAATATCAATTCTCTACGTCATGTAGTCCTGCTAAAAAGTGACAAATTATTTAAAAAAAAGGAAAAGAACAAAAGAGTGATTTTTGAGAAATCAGATTTAATGATGAACATAAGCGTATCATTTTTGTGAAGAAATTTCCTGAAGTTCCCCAGGTTCATGAACATAATCTATGCTTTACGCTATAACAATGTAGGTACTTTATGTAAAGATGTTTGAGCTAAACAAATTATAAAATATATAGGTGTAAACGCTACATGTTTATTTGAAAATGAATGTAACTTTTTTAATGTTGGTAATTTCATTAATATAAGCAGGTAATGGGATTACATTAAAAAGTTTGTTACACCTTAAAATTTATTTAATATGCACCATTTTTTTTAGAAAAGTTTTTGGAATTTTGAAAATATAAGATGCAACCAGTATTTTCTTCCTTAACGGCAAATTAGTCCCTTTCTAGATATTGTGGTCTTCCCCCGGGTTATATTAGTCTTACATTATGCACAAAATCTCTTACTATTTCACAGAAGCTTGGGAGAAAGGAACTGGCCGCTATCCCATTTTATACCTGCTTAGTTACCTCAAGAATGATGCATTATTGGTGTCACTTATGAGGTTCCAACCTGTCTTCGGACAGTTGACTAAATAACAACAGCTTATGATTTTGATGTTTCTCTGCAAGAAGGATCAAAAGCTTAATTCATCGTCCTGTAAAATATTGAAGAAAATTTTGGCACACTTTAGAGAAAGATATAATAGTTGCGAAAAGTATTACAGTGGATAGGATTCACTGCATCATAAAGTTTAATCATACTGTAAAAAAAGTAGACAAATTTCAGGGAATTAATCAGAAACATCCTCTAGGGAACATGCAAGAAACATTATTTATTTTAAATTTAAAAGTCATATTGAGTTCAGATATGTTTGTGAATGATAATATCAGATAATTAGTTTTTATTTTCAGTCAATCACTGGCCATGTTAAGATGGCAGAAGTAGATTCTGTTACATCAAGTTACAAATATTAATATACATCACGAATATTTTCGACTTACTTTTCAAGTCATCTTCAGGTGATAGTTTACTAACAAACAAGTACATTTGAACGTAGGTGAAAAATATAAAGATAAGACACACTTATAAAACACAAGTAAAAAGTTTAACATTGCTTACTTTTCTTAAAGTGGTTAAATGGCGTACATGGTATTAAAATAACATTCAGATAGAAAACCCTTCAGTAAATGTAATTATAATTTATACAGTATATTAAAATGGCAGACAATGTGCCAGAGTTGTAAAATTAAAATAGTTTGAAAATTATTATTATGTAAAACTGAAGGCTAAGGCTTGTTCATTATAAAGTTCAATATGTTGGAAGACTGTAGTAAAATGGATGTGAAAGAAATTCTCGGTCTATTACAACTCTTGCACATTGTCTGCCATTTTAATATTCTGCATAAATTATAATTATATTTACTGGAAGGTTTTCTATCTGAATGTTATTTTAATACCATGTACGCCATTTAACCAATTTAAGAATAGTAAGTTAAGCAAGGTTAAACTTTTTACTTGTGTTTTATAAGTGTGTTTTATCTTTATATTTTTCACCTACGTTCAAATGTACTTGTTTGTTAGTAAACTATCATCTGAAGACGACTTGAAAAGTAAGTCGAAAATATTCGTGATGTATATTAATATTTGTAACTTTATGTAACAGAATCTACTTCTGCCATCTTAACACGATAAGTGATCGACTGAAAATGAAAACTAATTATCTGATATTATTTATTTTAGTTCGCAACTTAATTCATAGTAATTTGCAAATTTCAATGTGTTAGTTTTGGCTGTCCACGTCTATAATGATGAGTTTTATTTCGAACGGAAGTTTGTACTAGTTACGAAACCAGAGTTGCCGAAAATAAAACAGTAGTTAACTCTGGTGTTGAAAACCATTCCCTTCTTAAATCAGAGCACTAAGTTTTGAAGGCCTGTGTGTTGCTGTCTGGAATGGCGAGGTCGCACGGGTCAGTGGACTTGACAGGATGAGCTCAAGATGGACGCCCACGTGAAAACAACTTCAGGACGACTGAACTTAACTGTCCCACGCATCTGCTTTCCACATACCAAGACTTTCCCCCATTCTCTGTAAATGTAACGTGAAAAATCACTGATACATGAGGAAATGAAATGCTAGAATGTGCAGCGAGCGTAAAGTAAGTCTCTTGGGTAGTTTTCATAAAACTGCTTGAACATATATTTGCGTTACGTTGAATCTGTTACGCTTATTCAGTTCCTCCTCAAGAAATGTGAGGTAATATACAACAGTGAGACTAGGTCACTTCATTCTTGAGAATTTCGTACATGAGAAAAAATTCCTGAGATACGTAAATGTACTGCAAACTCGTATGTGCCTAGACCTACATTATTTAAATCATGTATTATTTATTATTCATGTATGCAGGCTAAAATAATATCTATGTACACTTACGTCCATCCTATACAGGGTGTTAAGAAAAAATATCCAATATTTTAGGAGGTGATAGCATGCATCAAAACAAGAAAATAATGTCAAATAAACATGGGTCCTACAACACATACTTTCTGAGATCTGAACACTTGTTTATAGGAGGTGCTCAATGTGACGTCCATTCATGGTAATGCATTTCTCTTCCCTATAATATAGCAGACTATCAGATAATCATACCGTATTTGACACCTTCGGCATAGAATAATGATACGTCGCAAGAAATATTGAAAACTAAAGTGTGGTTGCGGATATGAGCGGGGTTCAGCAGAGATGATGATGTGAATTTTCGTAATCAGCATGTGTGGGCTGATGAAAATCCCTATGCAGTTGAAGAAACAAGAAATCAGCACCGATTCTTAATCAACGTATAGGCAGGCATTCTTGGTGATAGATTAATAGGGCCATACGTCCTACCACGGAGACTTTCAGGACTTTCTTATTAACGTATTGTCTGCTTTGCTGGAGAATGTGCCATGTCAGCAGAGACTAAAGGTGTGGTTCATGTACAATGGCGCATCAGCACATTTTCTCCGCAATGTGCGTGAACATCTGACGCTGACATTTCAGAACCGCTGGATTGGTCGGGGAACCCCCACACCTTGGCCTGCTCGTTCCCGAAACCTAAATCCCCTACACTTTTGGTTATGGGGACACATGAAGGAACCAGGTCAATTTCAAAGAGTGCGTGATTCCTTACGCCGAAGGGCGGAGGAATATATTGGCATGAGTGGACGTCACATTGAACACCTACAATGAACAAGTGTTCAGATCTCAGAAAGTATGTGTTGTAGGACCCATTTTTATCAGACATTATTTTCTTGTTTTGATGCATATTGGCACCTTCTAAAATATAGGATACTTTTTAACACCCTGTATAGACACAATATAGTTTAAATGTAATGAATGAATGAATGAATGAATGAAACTAACTGGTAAAATTTAAAATTATCCACAAATAATTGCGGTGACAAGCAGCTACTGAAGTTCATTTCTTCCGTTCATTGTAAGTTTAGAAAGAGCATGGCACAAAAGTAGTATGCTGCTTCTAACTGATAGTGCTACTATTCACTAATTACTTGAAATCTGTTTAATCTTATGTTTTCTTCTGCTTGCAGGTACGGATTTTTACACAAATCCTACTTACGGAGTTCAAGCGGTAACGGTAAGAAAAGCAAATTAAGCATCAATATTTATTGTATAATTAATTATTAATTATTATACCCAGAATATGAATTGTCTCTGATTAATTGTTTCTGTATACGGAAATCTGGGTTAAAAGAACTCTTTCAGTTTAATGTTTTTCAATACAGAATATTTGTAACTTACACAGAATAGGACTCGTGAACTGTTACAGTAGTGTTATAACACCGACGTATGAAGGCATATAGTTTACCATAGATTTCGAAATTACTGTACAATCAGTGGATGAATGGTTAGACAAAATTTTGTTACGATTATCTGAAGTACGTTATAGAATACAGGATTTGTTTGGGGTTGCAATCATTCTCGGAATCAGAAAAATGGCCTAAGGACTCGGAGTTGAAATGTTTTTGTCAGCTAACATGATTTGAAAGTGTACGATAATGGTTTTAAATTATTTTTATGTCTTATACATTATCCAGTCATTCACTAATCAATTCATATACAGCTATCCATCCTTCAATTAATTAATTCATCGTTCTATCCACTTACATAATTTTCCATTCATTTATTTATTCATTCATTCATTCATTCATTCATTCATTCATTCATTCATTCATCAATATTTTCTTCATGTAATTTATGTATTAATGCATCCTTTTGTTCATCCATATATGATCACAATTATTCATTATTAAATTATTCATTCATCCCTTCATTCACATATGCAACAATTTGCTAGTTCATTTATTGATCTTAAAGTTAATTAATAATTTCTTCAAAGTTATCATTGGTGAGTGTTTCTTTTAATTTAACGCATTCTGATTTAAAATAAATTGCACTGTCTTAATGAAGGAAACAGTTTGTTAGCAAATGAAGCGGCAATGGAATATATTAGGTAATATACACTGCTATACATTTTATGCAAGTTTCTACCTGAACATCTTGCTTAATGGAATAAGCTTTACTTCCGAAAGACAATAAAATTAAAACAGAAAATTTGTGTTCCCGAAACAGTCATTCTTCGTTATAAGATTATTCTTGTTTCTCGTAAGTAATAGATCTTACTCTCGGTTATGATTTGGTACCCAAATCTTAGGGGTTTTCTTTCGAAATTTCTCCTATACATTTTGCACATCCAGATTTTCCACCGAATATCTACCCTAGGATATTCGTCACAGATTTCACGTTAATAGTCATTTTTCTATCCGAATTGTAATTGGTGAGAAAATTACCTCACTGCTACCATATGTGTATTATTGTGAGTAAGTAGTATGATTTCGTTCGCTACACAAGGTGGTTGTAAATTAATGGAAGCTGAAACTAGGGCGTGATAGAGGACCGTAATAATGATGAAATTGGCGGAATACAAATTCAGCTCTGGAGTGCTAGTCTTCCATTCAAGTTGCTCGAGTTCGAGCTCCGGTCAGGTCGTGATAGAATTTTTATTGGACAAACGCATATGTTCAGACGGTTCCTCGTATAGGATAAGGAGGTTTTGATCAGATTAGTATTTCGTGTTAATATTCTTATACGGATAGTAAGCATGGACGTGTAAGAAAGTTTCAGAATGTGAGGCGGAAGTAACAGGTGGGCAGGAAGGCCGAAGCCAAGCTACGCGGACAGGAAACATGTGTCCAGGCGTAGATTTGACCGATGAGGGAATGCGTGGACTTTGCCTGCGGGTGGTCAGCAGATGACGCCAAGCCATGTTCGAAAAAGAGATGATCTGGTATATGTCAGAGAATTGTCAGAACGCCGGAAGTAAGGGGAGGTTCTAGTTAACGAACAATTTTTTAAGAACGCGTCTTAAGTGACGTAAGTGTAATCATGGCCAATTAGGTTTCTTAATAGAGACACGTGATTAATAGATAGGAGGGCGAAATTGTATGTTTAGTGGTTGCAAGTAGAGGGTAGATTGGGCAGATAGACAGAAGGCATATACAACGCGTACGGAGAGGTCGCACTCCACATATTCTCGGCGAACCTAACTCGGAAGGATAACAATTTACGGACTTAGAATTTTTCAGTGGGTTTAGTAAGAAGTCGTGTGTTATATCCTTATTATAAGTCTGAATTCTTTTCTCATCATTATTATTACATTAGGAATAAATTGCCATCTCGTTATCAACTCACTGGTGTTTTATAGTACAAAAAAATATGATTATGTGAACTCAGAAATTAGTCTACCAACTTGTAGGAAGTGAGAGCAGTATATTATACACTTGGACACGCATTTCTGCTAATCTGAAACGAACACTTAATAATAATAATAAACGTTCTCATAGTTCTTACCAACAACTTCTGGTGTGCGCCTACATCATTTCAATCTACGAGCACGTCTCCCAAACCCCATGTCCCGACCGTTTTTGCAGCTGACCTGGGAAATTCTCATACTCTACCGGAGTAATCTCGAGGAGGCTGGCGCCCAAATTAATTAGTGTACATCTTTAATTATTGACATCGACGTGCCTCCTTGAGCTACTCTCCATATACGACGGAGCTGGCAGCCGAGGGCAAGGAAAGGCGTCGTGGGCAACATCAACGACGACGACCGACGACCGTCGCATATTATCGCGCCCCAACGTGAAGCGACGACCGCCTCAATGTTGCAGTATTTTCCTAGATGTCCTCCCGTTTCCCTCTTTCATTCCATCACCCACCATCTCCTCCTCATTTTGTCTATCAAATGCAATACATATTGAAATTTAGCTAAGGTAAAATGTTGGTGATAGTAGGCTACACGTTTTTGGTTGTGCTATCTGAAGGGTGGATCCGGGATCTGAGGCTTATCAGGTGTTATAATGGATCCATGCCGTATCTAGCCCTCGAAAATTCAATCGGTATATGTCTATTTATTAGAGATGAACAAAACTAACTGCCGCTCTCGCTCGCTGTGTTCGTTGCATTTTGTCTTTCGAGTCTCGACTCGTCATTCCCGTGCGCTTAGAATCTCGCTCATCAAGTGTTACATGTAAGTGCTAATTAATAAATAACTAGTAAATAAATTGTATAATTCTTCTATGTTTTCAGGTTATGTATATTGCCAAATTATACCAAAATACTGCCAAATTATCCTAAATGGCAGACCTTATGTTATTTAGGCATAACTAATTATACTGATGTTATTATGACATCTGAAAACGTGAATATGATTTTAAAGATGTTGCCGATTGTCTTCATGTATAGCAAATGTTATTTATAATAAATGTGACGTCTAAAATTAATTAAATATTCTAACTATTGCCAAATTAGCCTTGTTCCCCTATGTTCACAAACAACGCATAGTGGCATTCTGTGGAGCTGTGTAGAGTCGTGAATAGTTTGAAGAATATTGTTAATTTATATTAATATTTTAGGTTTTGAACAAAGTGAGATATTCTGTTATTATTATATTTTTACGTAATGTGAATATTATGCATGATTCCAAAAACTCATCTGTTATTAAATAATTATGCAAACAGGACGCGTTTATTTTTGCCCGATTATTATTCGTTAAATGTTGACGTCTCGTGCTGCTATGCATTCGGTTGCGTTATACCCAAGTTCAACATCGGAATTACGATACGAACTTCCTACGATACGAAAAATTTTCTTGATAACATGTACGAGTTTAATATTATGTGTCACATACGAGATACACTATTAGATTCCCAAAGTAGTTCCTCAGCTGATGATAGTAATAAATAGTGTATCATATTTCAGATTTGCTTCAGTAACGTCTTGTGACGTAGAACGAATATTTTTTTTTTCTGAACCTAAAAGGAATATTTTTTTGATAAAATGAAAATGTTCATTGTTATTTGTCATAATGAGGCTAGAATCATAATTGCATACTTTGTTTGTTATTTTCATATGTATGGGTAAATAAATTTAGATTGGGAGTTACAAAATTTATAATTACAAATTATTGTTTTTTATATTATTTTCTTGTTCTGAGACTTTGGAAGATTGGAGCACATGTTTGGTTACCACCCGGCTGTGCATGTTAGACGTTCTGGTTCACTGACATTGAGAGACGATCTATTACTTATCACTCGGTAGAGATATAGTCTAAGCTTACACGACTTAACAGTTTTGGTAACAACTTCTTAAGTCTGTAATCATAAGTTACAATCTTGTTCGACTTTTTTTTTTTCCTTAACAGTTTTTCAAAGTTTTCTTAGTGAAAATGCTTCCCGAAGTGAAACAAGTGGCCAACAGACTAGAATAGCCTTTTTTTTTCATTTTAACTAAGTGCTTATGAAAATTTAGTCGTCTGTGCAGCAAGGCTAGGCAGTAGCAAACTGGTCTCATTATATAAACATAACTTCCAATTCAAATATCTGGGAGCAACAGCAACAAATATAAATGATACTCGGGAGGAAATTAAACACAGAACAAATATGGGAAATGCCTGTTATTATTCGATTGAGAAGCTTTTATCATCCAATCTGCTGTCAAAAAATCTGAAAGTTAGAATTTATAAAACAATTACATTACCGGTTGTTCTATGTATATGGTTATGAAACTTGGGCTCTCACTTTGACAGAGGAACATAGGTTATGGGTGTATGAGAATAAGGTGCTTCGGAAAATATTTGGGGCTAAGAGGGATGAAATTACAGGAGAATGGAGAAAGTTACACAACACAGAACTGTACGCATTGTATTCTTCACCTGACATAATTAGGAACATTAAATCCAGACGTTTGAGATGGGCAGGGCATGTAGTACGTATGGGCGAATCCATAAATTCATATAGACTGTTAGTTGGGAGGCCGGAGGGAAAAAGATCTTTGGGGAGGCCGAGACGTAGATTGGAAGATAATATTAAAATGGATTTGAGGGAGGTGGGATATGATGATAGAGACTGGATTAATCTTGCTCAGGATAGGGACCAATGGCGGGCTTATGTGAGGGCGGCAATGAACCTACGGGTTCCAAGAAAGCCAGTAAGTAAGTAAGTAAGTATGTACACTTACATTGGGATCATAAATTTGAGAAACTTTTTACCAGAGGCGGCTCCTCAGGGCAGGCAGGGTAGGCTAAGCCTACCTCAACACATTTAGAAAAACCTAAAAGTGGAAATTTATTAACTACCCCAACACATTTGGAAAACCTTACATAATTATATACTCTTGTCTAGGTTCTTAGAAATTCTTCAATTAACTATGAATGGGATTTTTTGAGAGTTAGTTGGACGTTGCTTACTGCTGGCAGTTCGATTTATGCGACAAGAATACACTGGGCAGATCACGATGCGTCAGAAGGTAGGCAGAAGCGAAGTTAGCCGACCTTCCACGTAACTTCAAAGCTGGCCCTGGAGTGAGCATTAAAAGAGATCGCTATTCTCAATGCTTTCTTAGCGCATGCGTTCTATGCTTAAGCCAGCGCGCTTGAATTCTGCCTGCCCTAACGAGAACCCACGAGCATTATCGAACACCTACGATTTGCGAATTTTCTGTTTGAAAGTTTCACGAGTTGGAACATAGATTGTTACGAGTAGTATAACAGTTTTTAAACAGTGTGTTTTAAAAGATGTTTTTTTTTAAACAGTGTATTTTAGAAAATGTGATTTTTGCAAGTACGTACTGTATATTAATGTTACGTATATTTGGTGATTTACAGTTAATGTAAGTGATAACAATAATATTATATTATGACTGATATAATAAGTAAACTGTTACGTTGTCCGTTTTCGCGTCGTAATGACATTGAAAAGAGAAATATTTTGGACAATGGACGACCCACTCCTGCATTAAGCTCTGTTGTTCATAAAGTCAGTGCTTAAGGTGCAAGAAAATTTAATCCTTCATGGTAGGAAACACTATGAAATGGAAATATAAAAATTGGAGATTTATCTTTCGAACAGGTGGAAAAATTCAAATATCTTGGAGCAACAGTAACAAATATAAATGATACTCGGGAGGAAATTAAACACAGAATAAATATGGGAAATGCCTGTTATTATTCGATTGAGAAGCTTTTGTCATCTAGTCTGCTGTCAAAAAATCTGAAAGTCAGACTTTATAAAACAGTTATATTACCGGTTGTTCTGTATGGTAGTGAAACTTGGACTCTCACTTTGAGAGAGGAACATAGGTTAAGGGTGTTCGGGATTAAGGTTCTTAGGAAAATATTTGGGGCTAAGAGGGATGAAGTTACAGGAGAATGGAAAAAGTTACATAACGCAGAACTGCATGCATTGTATTCTTCACCTGACATAATTAGGAACATTAAATCCAGACGTTTGAAATGGGCAGGGCATGTAGCACGTATGGGCGAATCCAGAAATGCATATAGTGTGTTAGTTGGGAGGCCGGAGGAAAAAAGACATTTGGGGAGGTCGAGACGTAGATGGGAGGATAATATTAAAATGGATTTGAGGGAGGTGGGATATGATGATAAAGACTGGATTAACCTTGCACAGTGTAGGGACCGATGGCGGGCTTACGTGAGGGCGGCAATGAACCTGCGGATTCTTTAAAAGCCATTTGTAAGTAAGTATGGTATGAAACACATAAATGGCTAACAGGAAGTGAAGTTAAAGCTAAGCTGTAGGTGGTCACGTTTGTTATTGTAATCTAAAGAATGTACTTGGAATCATATCATATTTGTAACTCGGCAAGTCTCTTTAGACTTGAAATGAATTTGAATCCAATTTCGGAAATGTTGTCTGAACAACAAGGGTTGCAAGACAACAGTATAACAATAAACTAGAAAAAACCGACAAATTATGAGACGGCTCACTGATGTAACAGTATTGTTATGTTTCAGGGGGCATGATGAAAGCGAGCTGTCATTGAATCGCGGGAATTACATAAAAATGTTCTGTAAATTTTGCCTACCCTGGACATTTGACTACGAGCCGCCACTGCTTTTTACAAAATATTAGTTCATATATTGTGAAAAGTACTTATTAGATCTGAAGAATAAAAAAAAAATTGGAAAAAAAAGCATATGATGCATTAAGGAAAAGACTCCTTCGCACACTCTTCATGAAATAAATTATTCCTTTTTTCATTCCCTAAAGCTTTAGTGCATAGAATTTCTTCATAAGTTTAAAAATAGAAAAGCTACAAGTAGTGTTCCTTACTTTTACTCACCTGGTAGATAAGAAATGTAACGGATAAGCATTTAGAAGCTGTGACTTTGTCTTCAGTCACATCATTTCATCTTAAAACTGACCGTCGCCCTCCGTCAGATGTAGAGTACAATATTATCTTCCCATCTTTGTATGCTTAATCAAGAGCATTACAAATTCTCGCCTACTCATTCTTGTTAAGTGTGCCTGCCATATTTATCACCCGTGATTAATAAGCATTAGAATATTTAGCCAAGAATACACACTGCAAGGTTTGCCGTCGTTACTTGACTTAATGTATTATCCTGAAACTCCAGCCCACTTGTATCGTGTGTCTTCATAATCATCTCATTTTGAAACATGAAGTGCTTTTAGGCAGCGACACAAGCTTCATGCGTAGGCCTAATAACGGCTACTTTCTTAGCGTAACACGAGACGCAGGAGTTCGCATAGTGACAGCGAAAGAGCACTTGCACGGAACATGGTGGAGACTGGGTTGACAAGTAGTTAGATGTGTTCAGTCCTGTTAGTGCAGTTTCTTTGAATAAAAATATTAAGGTTACTTTCTTAATTCTGTTTTGTAATTATGATTGATTGGAACATCAAGAAGACACTAAGTTATAAATAAATATATTATTAATTCGTTTATGATATATAATAATACAGGGACATCATTTTATTTTTACTTCAATTTTTATTGTACCTGAGTCTTTTAATGTACTTCACTCCCACCACCTCTACTATACCTGGTAAGGTTTATCTTGTCTCAGTAGCAATAAAACCAAGTCCCTTCAAATGAGGTTGGAGATTATAGGAGGGTTGTAAATTTGCAGTATTCCTTTCAAAATCTTGTTATTGTACAGGCTACCGGAACTCAGTTTCTTGAAAGACAAAGCTCAGTGACGGAACTACACAGTACGAAGAGAGATATTTATTATATTTTGTGCTACTGAATGTATCAACTAGTCCCTTCCGCCACTGGATGGATGGACGGCATCGCTCCACTCCCCCATCTCCATAACAATACAGACGAAGTAAGACATATCTCCTTTCTCTCTCTTTTCACAGTGAGACAAGATACATCACACAGACTTTAGTAAATTTCCAATCGTCCTCCACACAGAACCAAGGCCGCTTATGCACTCAAAGTCGCCTTACAGTCATAGTAAACAATACTGAGGTAGTGAGTATAATACGTTCCAGAAATATGTTCGTGTTTTCCAGTGACGAAAGAGCTTTCAATATAGAATCATATTTTCTTACAGGTACTCGTCCGTTTGCCTACGTCGCATCCCGGTTTCCCCCACCCGACTCTGTAAAGGCTAGTGGCTGGGCTGTCTTAGCTCTTTTCTGAAAACATTAATTTCTGTTAGGAATTGGACGTCTATGTAATATTATACAACTGTTTAAAATAACTTAAATAAAAGGGCCTCGTTAAGTAATTAACTGTCATGTGATTTCCCCCCTTTCTACGACCCTACGACAAAACCACTTGGATAATAGGTAGCATGTCTGAGTAATTTTATATTTTTGGGTCGGGCAGAAATGAAGATTGAATTTACAGTAAGTAAAGCTACTCTTTTATAGAGTAGGTACAGAATTATTTCAACATGAGTTACTAGTACGAAGGAGAAAACTGGTAATTGGAATTAGATACAGTAGTCTATATTGCGACAATATGCACGAAAGAACTGAAGCCTGTATCGAAATAAACGGTCATCATTTTCAAAAATGTGTTTAAACATCTATATTATGATTATTTTTCAATTTAACTTCATTCTCTATATTGTACGCTAATGTGCTGTAGACATTATAATATACACTGCATAATGAGTACGTCCGAATGTATAGCTCAGTGTCGACCTGGTTGGCAAGTTGGTATAGCGCTGGCCTTCTATGCCCAAGGTTGCGGGTTCGATCCCGGGCCAGGTCGATGGCATTTAAGTGTGCTTAAATGCGACAGGCTCATGTCAGTAAATATACTGGCAAGTAAAAGAACTCCTGCGGGACAAAATTCCGGCACATCCGGCGACGCTGATATAACCTCTGCAGTTGCGAGCGTCGTTAAATAAAACATAACATTTTATAGCTCAGTTCGTGAGTAAAAACACTTATTGTTAATGCAATACTGTATTTTGATTAAACAAAAACCTAATGAAAATTATAAAACTGAAATTCGCGATATTTCCTAATTTACGTAAATGGATAAACTACTTTTCTTCTCTCCTATACCTAGTAAAGTGATTTGTTTGTATTTTACGCCAGTATAATCGAAGTCCAGTCGTAGAAAGGAGTTGCAAACGGAGTTTCCGGTTCTCAACCGTTAATCCAAAGGTATAGCCAGGTTAATATGAGAAATGTTAGTAAAAATAAAATGATGTCCCTATATAATGTGGTAAATGTAATGTCGTAATGTCTGTCCATAAATCTTCCCTGAACAAAAGACACTGTGTGCGCCTATCTGGACATGCTGGAACATTATGCAACATCTCGAATTGGACACTTACAACCACACATTACTCTGCAACAGAATGGGAGGCAATCTGGTAAATAAATTTCCGGAAAGATGGATTGACAGAAACGCTTTCACGTTCACCTAACATAACACCAATCGACTTCTTCATGTGAGTTATGTCAAGACTATTGTTTACCAATCACCAGACACTGACATTGATGACTGAAGACCCCTATATGGTATGCAATGATGATCCTTGATGCTGATGTGCTCTTCGGAACACTACAAGAGCTTAGATATCGATTTCAGGTTCTCCGTGCTGTCAGTGGTAACCACAGTGGGGTGTGGTAATGTTAGCTAAAAACTACGAGGGTTTCATTGCAATGCACTGAGAGGTAGACTACTCGCGTCTAGCTAATTCCATTTAAAAGTCGTTACATTCTGAAAACTAGATTAATTCGTGAATGCCATGCACTTACAAATTAAATCTAGTATTCAGTTTAAAGGAGTTAATCTTGGCCTACTTACAAATGGCCTTTAGAGAACCCGAAGGTACATTGCCGTCCTCACATAAGCCCGCCATCGATCCCTATCCTAAGCAAAATTAATCCAGTCCCTACCATTACATCCCACCTCCCTCAAACCTATTTTAATATTATCCTTCCATCTACGTCTCGACCTCCCCAAAGGTCTTTTTCCCTCCGGCCTCCCAACTAGCACTCTATGTGCATTTCTGGATTAAATTAATAAGAGTCCTTATTAAAGTGATAGGATTTCAAACAGATTTAAAGCGTATATTCTGATGCGGTTCTTCACAGAAAAATGAAATGTCTTTCTATCGTTTTACTCTTATCTAATACCGTTATAAAATACAGTTCTAACTTCTGTGATAGATTAGGATAAGTAAATATGATAAGAAAATACAGCACTCATGTTATGTATGTATGTATGTATGTATGTATGTATGTATGTATGTATGCATGCATGTGTATATATTTTTATGTATTTAATGATGGACGGAATGATAATGTATTCGTGGATATATGGGTTCTTTGATTTGTGAGTTGGATGGGTGGATGGATGGACAGATGGATAGCTGGAAGGATAATGTTTGAGAAGAAGGATTATTTTATTTATGAGTTGCTGAATGGATGAATGAATCGGTAGATGGACGAACAGGAAAACAGTTTGGATGGGTAGATGGGTTGTCGAGTTAATATATTCATGGGAGAATGGATGGATGGATATGGCGATGAGTGTATAAAGTGATGTGTGAGTGAAAGAGTGGATTATTTGAGATGAAGGTGTGGAAATGAGATAGTTCAAAGTCACACTTTTAACAAAAATAGCTTTTATGCTACTTCATTTCTTACACATATGGTAAATATAGGCCTACTAGTAAAATATTATAAAACTTACTGAACAAAGAACGTAAGTAAGACGCTGAAGAAATTATGATACCGCAGCTAATAGCATTAGACTCTATATCTTTAACACGCTCTCCTGTATTTTTATTTGTGGCTTAGGAATACATCTCAGTCCTTCGAATGAATATATTGGTAGATGAGTAGCTGAGAGGGTTCTTGCTGTATTTTATTGTCTAGATCAGCGGTGACCAAAACTCGAACGGCAGTGATTACACGCGAGAGACAGTCTATGATACCGGTGACCAAAACTCGAACGGCAGTGATTACACGCGAGAGACAGTCTATGATACCGGTGACCAAAACTCGAACGGCAGTGATTACACGCGAGAGACAGTCTATGATACCGGTGACCAAAACTCGAGCTGCAGTGATTACATGCTACAGACAGCCTATGAAGTAAAGAGACGGAGGAAAGGTACTTGGCATAGAAACTACAACCAGTGGTGGTTCCTGTACTAACATCTTGATTAATCCCGTGGATAAAAATCTCAAGCTTTGCTGTATCAGTAACGTCACTGCTGTCATCAAGAGCCAGTGAATAATGTACGATTTTTCTTGCTCCTTTTTTAACCTCCCTCTTGAATATAATCAGAAATTTTCTAAATTCTTCTCTCGATACTTGATCGAGAAATTCGTAGTATTTCAAAACTAAAAACTTCTTATGGACAAGTTATTTAAGCTATTTTAATCATTACACTTTTGAGAAATTCTGTTCTATTAAAATACTTTAGAGCACGAGATATTTCAAGCCCCATTCGGTAGATGACTTCCTTGCATTTATCTCATCTTTCTCTTCCTGGCTGTGATTTAAGACATGTCAATTCCTGGCGTTTAGCAGTCGTGGGCACATAATATTGAAAGTTTTTCTACAATACTATTATTAAATGAATAACTAATAAATAGTTACCCTCATCTAAAGATTAAGAAGATTAAAATTGAGATAAAACCTAATAATTTTACCCTTCTGGAGAGAAGATCTAAAAATATCAATTATCATGCACGTACAAAAGAATTATAGAAACACATACTTAGTGGTCAATAATAATAATAATAATAATAATAATAATAATAATAATAATAACAACTAGCCATACCCGTGCGCTCCGCTGCTCCGGTTAGAAATAAATGTAAAGTAATTACATAATTAAAATACGACATTTAATCCAGGGAACACTCGTGTTTGATAGAAGGATAAATCGTTTAATATGTTACTTAATTTAAATTGCATCCAAATAATTAAAATACTATCATTTTGGTCCAGAGACACTCATTTGGTGCAATGACAATTCCTTTAACATGTTTCTTAATTTTTATTACATGCAACCATAGTTTAATGAAGATTGACATCATTTAGATTTAATGTGTATATTTTATTTTACTTGTTATAGGTTTCCATTGAATTATGGTAATAACTTAATTTTAACCCTTGTTTTCTACGTATTCAGTAAATGGCGCTTGGCCCACTATGGTTCTGAACCCTTCAAATAACTTAAATTATATTACATAATATTTCATTACATATAATATAATATAATATAATATAATATAATATAATATAATATAATATATTATATTATATTATATTATATTATATTATATTATATTATATTATATTATATTATATTATATTATATTATATTATATTATATTATATTATATCAGAAGTTACTGTAATAACATTATAGCATTATGTTCATCTAGAGAAACTACACTTTCCAATGGTGAAATAATAATTAATTATACAAATCGGTTAATTTAGCTTCCGATATTACTTCATACAAACACAGAAACATTCTCTGTAGGCTATCTTTCATAGCTTTCGATTGTTGCTGTCCAAGGCCCCTTATAGACGAAGTCATTTGTTTTTTAATTCATTACACGGCCTTAGATGGCAGTTATTTTAATTTTAAAACTCACTTATCCCATTAAATATCAGTCCTATCAAACGTTTTCAAGGGATACAACTTATCGCAAATTATTTTTAAAGAAACTTTTGTTATGTAACATTTTCACAAAAATCAATAATAAGCGAAATATTTCGATTTATTTAATTCTGGCCCCCTTATAACCCCCCTTTTAAATAATGTATTTTGAATGCCATATAGCCTAAAATCTAAGCTACAACGAACTTAATTTATATTCCAATTTTCATCGAAATCCGTTCAGCCATTATCGCGTGAAAAGGTAACAAACATACAGACAGACAGACATACAAACAAAAATTTCAAAAAAGCGATTTTCGGTTTCAGGGTGGTTAATTATATATGTTATGACAAATTATTTTTGGAAAATCGAAAATTACCAGAAAAATTTCGGCTACAGATTTATTATTAGTATAGATAATAATAATAATAATAATAATAATAATAATAATAATAATAATAATAATAATAATAATAATAATAATAATAATAATACCTATTATGCCTGTGTATTCAGCGTAATGCCATGTAATGTCGCTTCTATATACTATTACTGATTGAACCGTTGAGCAAAGCAACATATTATATTTTCTCCGACAGAATAGCAAATAAATTCCTCTTCCCATTCTGTACGAAACCTTCTGTTCTGCTAGAGACAGAGGGTTTATAAAGCGACATGATACCGACACTGCTTACCTTCAGTACGTGAGCGAGACAGAGAGCAATGTACAGGAAACTCCCCTTACCAGTATGACTGTCTTTGATTACACAATGTAATCACCAGGGAAAGGATTTATATGTAAATACATATTTACTTATAAAGCTAATATAATTTATATTTTGCATTATCTTTATGTTTCACAATGTGTAGGGTTGAAAAATCCTACTTTTATTTTCCATATTTTTCCATATTTTAGAGTTTAGTACATATTTTCGTTAATTTCCATATATTTTCCATATTTCATATAAAACAGTCCATATTATATTAGGTTTAACAATAAAACAAAACAAAATTCCATTAACTTTTAAAAATACATTTCAACAATAGAGATTTAAACACATGTTCAGTAATCCCTTTAACATCAGAGTTATTTGAAAATTAGCAGTCCTATCAACAATGGGAAAGTAAGTTACAAAACTGTATTAATTTAATTTAAAATTTTTAACAGACTTCAGTTGTGCAGCTCAACAGTTAAATGCCAGTCAGAGTACACATAGGTTCAGTTTTGTAAATCATACTATAAAGACGGTAAATATGCCAAAAGTACGTCATTCAGTCAATTTAAAATCAAAACTAACAAGTTACATTTCAGAATTTAAAGAAGATGGTTTATCAACTGACAATAAAATATTATTTTGTAATTTGTGTCAGTGTGCAGTATCATCTACACAAAAGTTCCTGGTGCAACAACACATTACAACTAGTAAACATCAGGCCAACAAACAACTAAATTCCAAGCAGAGACAATTGTTTTTAACACAACCAACAACATCGAATGTAAGATCTGAGTTTAACATCGACCTGTGCCGTTCTCTCATCTCTGCTGATATTCCTCTCTACAAACTAAAGAATAAGGTCTTCAGGGAATTCCTTGAAAAATATACTCAACATACAATCCCGGATGAGTCAACACTTAGGAAGACGTATGCTCCATCCATCTACGATGAGACAATACAGAAGATAAGAGATGAAATTAAAGATAGTTCAATTTGGGTTTCCATTGATGAGACTCCCGACAAAGAAGGTAGACTTATTGGTAATGTAGTTATCGGTTTGTTAAGTGAACAATATTCTGAACGAATTCTTTTACATTGTGATGTTCTAGAAAAGTGCAATAACAAAACTATAGTTAAACTGTTCAACGAAGCTATGGGTATCCTGTGGCCAAAGGGTATTATGTACGATAATGTGTTATTCTTTATTAGCGATGCTGCCCCTTATATGGTCAAAGCTGGACAAGCATTATCTGTTGTATATCCTAAATTGACTCATTTTACTTGTGTGGCGCATGCATTTCATCGTGTGGCAGAAGTGGTCAGAGACAATTTCCCTAAAGTAGATTTGTTGATTTCATCAGTGAAAAAAGTATTTCTCAAAGCTCCCAGTAGAGTTAACGTGTTGAAAGAAATGTACCCTGAAATTCCATTGCCACCAAAGCCAATTTTAACTAGATGGGGTACATGGCTAGAAGCAGTTGAATATTATGCCGAACATATAGACTCTATTAACAATGTTCTCCTTGCATTGGACTCTGAAGATGCAGTCTCAATTGATACTGCGAAAACAGTTACCTGTGACATAAGTGTGAAGAATGACTTAGCTCACATTCAGCATACATTTTCATGCATCATAAAAACGCTCAAAAGTCTCCAAAATAGGCACCTTTCACTATCTGAAAGTTTTGAAATTATAAATAGTACTGTGGAACAACTGAATCGTGGTAGAGGTAAAGTTGCAGATGCAGTAAGAGCTAAGGTGGACACTGTACTTTCAAAAAACCCTGGATATGAAGAACTACAAAAGGTTGTTGCTGTGATGAGTGGTGAATCAACAGTGAAGATTAACTTGGACTTATCCCCAGCAGACATTGTGAAATTGAATTATGTACCAGTTACTTCTTGTGACGTCGAACGCTCTTTTAGTCAGTATAAATCTATCCTCAGAGACAATAGAAGAAGATTCACTTTTCAGCACTTGAAAGAAATGTTTGTAACCTATTGTTATGGTAACAGACAATAAAAATTGTGTTTTGTTGAAACTACATTGGAAGATAAGGTACGTCCATTATATTTTTTGTTTAGTTTGATTAAAATGTACCAATATTTAACGTACATAGTCATTTTTTTATAATTTTAAGTCCATATTTAATTCCATATTTTGGTAAAAATCCATATTTAATTCCATATTTTGGTAAAAATAACTACATATATATTTACATATTTCATATATTTTTAGTCCATATAAATCCGTTCCCTGGTAATCACGATACCCAGTTTGGTCACCGCTGGTTTAGATAGTAGATGGAATTTTCCAGTTCTACAACCGTGTGGTCTCTTACAAATATTTTTCTACAAGGAGAAGAAAATTATAATACTCAGCGGAAGCATTTACAACCCTAGAGATACGACTGCTGGCCTAGTGTAAAGACAAATCCCAGTTGAGAAATCGGTTCTCACCTTAGGCATTCCCCATATTGCTCGTCAGTCTATCGTGAGCTAGAGATAGGTAAAAAATAACACAACAGTTATTGTGGAACTGTTCGGGTCTCGGAACTGTTACAAAAATGAACAGTAGGTCGCAACCTTCTGTTCCGAAACAACACTGTTCCGACTCCTGCTGTTGCTGGACCGCAGTACAACGTTGCGCAAGGCATGTTCCGACTCCGAGACAACAGAGAACAGTCGGAACCCGTTCCGTTGAACCATGACAGCTCGGGCTACACCACAGTCTAGTATATACAGTGACGAAGCTTAAGTTTTGAGGGTGATATGAACAATAGACTGTACCGGTACTATTTCGCATTGTGTGTAATGGGGCGATAGTAGCGATCCTAGTGGTGAGCAACTATCAATGAATGCATATTTACTACGTATTGAGCTTCGTGACTGTATATACTTAATGGACTGTGGCTACACTGTTCTCTTTGTTCTTTATGTTGTACTTGGAACTTGAAACTCTCATGTGGATGGATGGAGAAGCATGGAAATTGAAATCCTTGGAGTGTGATCATGAGTAAAGAGTTAATGACATTAAGGACACAGAGCGAGGTGCGATGCGAAGTTTAAATTGTTACACTGGTACAGATGCGTTTCTAAGCCAATCTGGGGTTTCAGGTTTCGCTATTGCTAATATATAAATGTATAATTATATCTTTTTTATTATTTTTGAAATTATAATGTTGTTATTATGTCAGTTTCTGTCAGATGCGTTTTCAATTCACTGTGGGTTAAAGCAAGGAGATGCACTATCACCTTTGCTTTTTAACTTCGCTCTAGAGTATGCCATTAGGAAAGTCCAGGATAACAGAGAGGGTTTGGAATTGAACGGGTTACATCATCTGCTTGTCTATGCTAATGACGTGAATATGTTAGAAGAAAATCCACAGGTGATTAGGGAAACTGGGGGTATTTTACTTGAAGCAAGTAAAGAGATAGGTTTGGAAGTATATCCCGAAAAGACATAGTATATTATTATTTCTCGTGACGAGAATATTGTACAAAATGGAAATATAAAAATGGAAATTTATCCTTTGAAGTGGTGGAAAAATTCAAATACCTGGAAGCAACAGTAACAAATATAAATGATACTCGGGAGGAAATTAAACGCAGAATAAATATGGGAAATGCCTGTTATTATTCGGTTGAAAAGCTTTTATCATCCAGTCAGCTGTCAAAAAATCTGAAAGTTACAATTTATAAAACGGTTATATTACCGGTTGTTCTTTATGGTTGTGAAACTTGGACTTTCACTTTGAGAGAGGAATATAGGTTAAGGGTGTTTGAGAATAAGATGCTTAGGAGAATATTTTGGGCTAAGAGGGATGAAGTTACAGGAGAATGGAGAAAGTTACACAACACAGAACTGCACGCATTGTATTCTTCACCTGACATAATTAGGAGCATTAAATCCAGACGTTTGAGATGGGCAGGGCATGTAGCACGTATGGGCGAACCCAGAAATGCATATAGAGTGTTAGTTGGGAGGCCGGAGGGAAAAATGCCTTTGGGGAGGCCGAGACATAGATGGGAAGATAATATTAAAATGTATCTGATGGAGGTGGGATATGATGATAGAGACTGGTTTAATCTTGCTCAGGATAGGGACCAATGGCGGGCTTATGTGAGGGCGGCAATGAACCTCCGGGTTCCTTAAAAGCCAGTAAATAAGTAAATTATTATTATTATTATTATTATTATTATTATTATTATTATTATTATTATCACTATTATTATCACTATTATTATTATCACTATTATTATTATTATTATTATTATTATTATTATTATTATTATTGTCACTATTATTATTATAACTAAGCATTAAAAGAAGTAAAAATAAGTAGGCTATTAATGATTTTAGTTTTTTTTACTACGTAACACGGAGAAAAAAATACATGCTACACGTTTTAAATGTCATGTTAAATTTTTTAGTTGGTTGCCGTGTTTTTATGACTTTATGTATCAAAACTAAGTGTTGCATTCTGACCTTGATACAACAGCTGTTTATTTACTAAACATGAAGCTTCTGCCCGCATACACAGCAAGTTTCCAAAACCGATTCGAATGTGCGTTGGAATGTCATCTATTGAAAAGCATGTGTTATGCCAAGCCGACAATGTATTTCAAGAGGAGTCCGAGCGGTGAGTGCTCCAACGCTATGTAGAAGCTGGTTGGAGAAGAGGGAGGGTACTCTTTTGAACGACTCCACAAAAGAACCGAGAGTCAAAGAAATGGCTCGCATCAATGAACGATTCCGACTCATCACTACTTGTAACTGCTATTTCGGAACTGTTGTTTGGAACATAGTATTTTTCCGGATAAAGAACAACTTTGCCCATCACTACCGTGGTCATACCACAGTCTAATGTATATAGTCACGAAGCTCAAAACTTACTAAATATGCAAACATAAATAGTTGCTCACCACCAGGATCGCTACTATCGCCTCATCACAGACTCTTTCCCTAACAGGCGATAAAATGTATTGTACTTTCGATATCGTGTTCTTTTGAAAAAATTAACACCTTCCTTCCACTATTGAAATATGAAATACATAAGGTTTATATATTATTTTCATAAAATATATAGGCTATTACATTCTATAAACTCACCTTCCTGGATCTTTCGGAGAAGGATAACTCTGACCTCTTTTTCTTACAATTTATAATGCAACAAACGCCTCCTTGTCGCATATTATTATTGAAATTATTGTATTTTAGCTATTTACAGTTAATACAACCGATAACGAACATTCACAGTTTACACAACTTTTCACAACAATGCGAAATATGGCACAGTCAATGCCTTTTCGATCCAAACCGTAATGTACCATATGTTCGAGTTTTCTATTTCAGTGTATGGGACTCAGTGAAATATTATAACTTCATTGCGTATCATTGTTAAGTTTTATTTAGTGTAATGTGTCCATAAGTTCCGTTTATTTCTTGTTGCATAATATGTTGCAGAAATAATTACAAAACTGTGTTATTTTAATGTGAAGAGAATTTTACATGTTAATATAATCTGTTCGCGTCAACATTTTAAGCTTGGAATGGAAGTTATTTTGAGGTTTAATAAAAAATTTCAATTTAGCACATCTACCTTCCTTAATTTTAGACAAAAAAATTACCATACCATTCCTATGAACTGAATTCGTAGGATATCATACATGACATTATGCTTAATTATAATATATAATTGTGAAGTTAGGAATATAAGTTAAATATAGTAAATATAACCTATAATTTCCATATGAATGGCAAGGTATTGGAGATCACTAAATTTAGACAGAAAGGGGTAACTGGTATAGTAAACATAACCTATAATTTCAACATGTCTAACTATCCGTGCGGTGCAACTGAAAATTATTGAATCGTGCATAAATGAATGTACAAGAATTTCGCAATATTTAATCGAAATAAAGGCAGGTATTACACATACGAACAAAGTAATTTTCACACCAAAAATAATATTACACCTTAACTGGCAAGGAATTATGTCTGAAGTGTCCCCTAATCATTGTTTTAAATTTTATTAATGCAATTACATTACATTTTACAGAAATATATGTTACTCTTTATGCATTCTAATTAATTTATATGGTTGAAACGCCGTCCTTCGTGATCGGGTTAAGCGAGTTTCATGGGCTGCCTTAAGGCCTGTATTAGATCACGATGACTGTGGCACAGTCTATTGCTCCTAGTTAGAGATGGGAACGATATATCGGTTTTTACGAAATACCGATATTTTCGTTTCGATACAGCGATATATCGATATCGAAATTTTCATTCAATATATCGCATAATATATCGGTTTTCTCATAAATTTATCGATTTGTTTTGTGAAATTATCATCATTATCAACAACAACAAAATCCACACTAGACAACTCCGATAATTTCCAATAGATGGCGAAACTGAAGGTGGATAGTTACATAATTGTGCAACCTCACTCAAATTCCTTGTTGTAATTGGCTGGACTGGAATTCGAATTCAAACTGTTTAATATGCAGCACCAAGTTCAAAATACAACGTGTGCGAACGTGAGACAGACGGGAGGTTTATCTACTACTGTTTTAATATGGTTATTAAAGTTCTCCAAGGCAGGAGCAACTCCCACCCTGAAAAGGAACCGTTTGACCTCAAAATGGGTATCAAAACTTTTATTTCTATATTCTGAAATGGAAAGAAAAACAAGGATTTAATACCGATGTGACATTTGTTTACGTCTATGATTTCTATGCACAACCTAGTGCTGACATTGTTTTTTTTTTATTATATCTTCCAGTACATAAAAATTCTATCCCTATAATCATCACCATTGTTGCTTGAAATGTTTATTTATTTATTTATCTATTTATATCCATAACAGGGCAAAGCCCCAATTACAATAGACAGCACAAATTAAAAAAAAACATAGAATTGCATACAACACGAAAAAAGAGGTAAAACAAATACAAGTGTAATTACAAATTAAAAATGGAAAAGAGAAAAAAATAACAAATAGATACCACCTAAATAAAAGACACAGATACAGATATAAATGAAAACCACCAAATAAAAACAAATCAAAAAGAGCCAAGTACAGACATCACAGCCAAAAATGCAAAGTGTAGGCGTAGCTATAATTGTCAAATTGCAGAGCAAATACAACACCATGTTAATAAATTCAATATACAGCACTACACAGCAGGCCCAATAGGCTCAATTAATTTATTAAAAAAGCTCACAACACAGAACATGTTGGAGTGTATAGAAAGATTGTATCAAATCAATTGTGAAGTTTGTTAAAACTTGTAACATTCTAAGTACGGTTTACTTACATTTAAAAATAATTATAAGTTCTGTTTTCTTATATTTAAAAATGATTACGTTGTTAGGAAGAAAAGAGAATTATATCTGTGTCCTGGATTGAATCCTATATAACATTAGAATAATTGAATCGTGTTCCAGTATCAAATACTCAACCACGTAACTCTTTCACACTATATAATTTAAGCTCCCTTGCCTCCACCATAATTTTTATTTAGGTTAGGACCTACATCATAGGATATTGAAAATGTATTGTTTATTGTTACAATTTTACATTTATGCTTTTAACTGTTGTGATGTTAATTTCAATGGTAAAAAGGAATATTAAGATTTAAGTAATTTTATTGTAATACAGTAAATGTACGCCTGAAAATGCAATTTGGTTACGGAATAGCGATATATCGATAATCGTTCGATATATCGATATACTTTCTGCGATATATATCGTTTATCGAAATTAGGTTTGCAATATATTGCAATATTAATATATCGGTATTTAATTTATTTCACCCATCACTATTCCTAGTACTCACAGCGCTCCAAGCGGCTAGCAACTACCGCGAGAATTAAAAAAAATCATCCAAATCTTCGTGACTGTATATATTAGATTGTGCGATTGTGGTTATACCCTACATCATGGGCGGCCAAAAGGATCGTCTGCGCCGAATCACTTGCAAGACG
Source organism: Periplaneta americana (assembly GCF_040183065.1). Taxonomy (NCBI): domain Eukaryota; kingdom Metazoa; phylum Arthropoda; class Insecta; order Blattodea; family Blattidae; genus Periplaneta; species Periplaneta americana. Next base: position 101,785,942 of record NC_091125.1, on the reverse strand, counting down.
CTACTTGTGTAAGCTCATGACCTTGGGTGGGAAGGTTGAAGATATAGGTAGCGACAGGTGAGTTAACTACTGGGTGTTCATTTCAAATTGTGTCATGACGTCACTGTTGTTGGGTCACCGATTTGAAGCGAGTTTCAGCTGATATGTTAGAGAAGTTGCCTATTATTTAAGGCTTTCTTCAATCTGAACTTGAGAACGTGTACGGTATAACTTGAACGTCGTAGCAACAGATGGCGGTCTGTACGGTCTGTGTGCTACCATAACCTCTTTCGAACTGTGTTTTGCGCCGGCAAGTCGTACGCAGGGTATTTTTTATCATCGGTTGCGTACGGTAACATTCCACAACACAAATCAAATGCTCCGTGTCCATGTTGACCGTCGAAGTTAATGTCAACAAATACGTAAGTAATCGTCTTAACCCTCTCCCCATATCCCGACAGTACGTACTTCCAAACAGTTCACATTCCTGCCACTACCGGCGTTACCGTACGTATCGGTACGTACTCTTCAGAATGAACGCCGTACTTGCTAGCCATCTTCTCTGCCTCTTAGGTTATACACCTGAGCTGCGGAAGTGTAGGAAGATTGAATTCTCTAGGCTCATCAACTAGCCACATGACGGCATACAGCGAGCCAAGACACATTTTGAACTGAACACCCAGTAGAACAGTGGCGGGTTTATTGTACGCTAGACATCATTGGGGAAGTTCGTGTAGTTTCACTTTATGCAAAACCACAATTGGTTAATTAATACAGATAAATACATAAACAAACTATAGACGTTGGAACAGTATGATGACTACTCGTACTATAAACTATTAAATAGATTCAAAACACTTTGGAAATAAACAATTATTAGGAACTATGAAGTCCCATGTAAATTGAAATTAAATACATAATCATCATTATTCTGATGTAGAAATAAACCAATATTTATGTCTACGTATAATAAATGAAATGCATTCTGCTGAAATTAGTCTTCTTCGGTTTCACATATTTGTTTCAGCAATATTACATTGAAATCCGGAGTTACATCCCACACTGTCAATCGTAACTGGTCACCGAAGATGTTCATCCGTCATGCGGGTCCTACATTTTCACTTTAAAGTTTTCATTCGTGAGAAGAACTGCTCACATATATAAGTAGTCCCAAACATGGCTTCCACAAAGCTGGCGAAAGATCGAATTTTTCGGTATTTGTTTTCACACAAAACTTTGTACAGGGAAATACCTGTAAGGTTGCTACATTTTTTCTTAGTTACTATGTCTTCTTGCAATTCTATTAGTTCAACTTGCATCTCTATGGATGCTTTTCTTACATCTATAGAAAATGGGTCATTATAGACAGCAATATGATTCTCTAAACACCGGAACTCAGCAAATCTGTTCTCTTCAAATTCCAATTTCAAAGTTTTCAGATTTTCGCAATATGTTTTGAGTTTATATGTTGGAATCTGAGAGAGAGAGAGAGAGAGAGAGAGAGAGAGAGAGAGAGAGAGAGAGAGTGTTCAAGCAGGAAAAAAAAAACATGAAATTGACCTTCCTCGATATGTTCACTCCAGAGTTGAAGCTTATTTACAAAAGCAGTAATCAAGCAATACATATCAACATTATTCTGCTGACGACCCTGTAACGAAATATTCAGATGGTTTAAATGTTCGCAAATGTCGGACAGAAATGCTAAATCGCAAACCCATTCTGCATTGCTCAACTCAGTTTTAGGCATTCCCTTTTCGTTCATGAATACAGAAATCAGGTTTCGCTGATGAAAGAATCTATGCAGCATCTCACCTTTACTGAGCCACCTGACGTCGCAGAAATATGTGATGTCTTCGAAATCTACATCCATAGTTTTTATTAACTCTCTGAACTGGCGATGTCTCAGTGCGCTATTTCGAATTTTGTTTATATTATGTATCACCACATCCATGAAGTGCTGAAAATTCAAAGTTTTCGCACAAAGAGGTTCTTGACGAAGAATGCAATGTACTGTGTAGAAATCTCATACACCTCTTTCGTTAAGAAACACTTTTAGTCTGCCAATTAAACCCTTTTTCTCGGCAACCATGGAACGGGCTCCATCAGTAGCTATGGACACTAGCTTCGACCACTGCAAATTATGTTTGTGCGAGATCGTGCATATTTGCTTGTTTTCCGCACAGAACCAATACGCGGTAAGTGTGAAATACCACATTCAGTATTCCCAACGTAACACACATAACAATTTCCCTCTTCTTACCGCTTAAGCGCGACATTCATTTTACTGGTTTAGGCTTTTAACATATTACTTTTAGAGACGTTTAACATAGTAATAATTATAAATTGGAAACTTACCACTGCAATTTCACCTAAATTGCAATGTTAATTATTGTTTTTAAATATTTGCAAAAATTAAGTAAAGTCTACTACTCCACGAAACTTATTGCATTCCTGATACAAGTAACATTAAGGAAGCCGTGAAAAAATCAACAAGATTCCAGATGCCGATGTTATTACTGCAATATGTTATATAAATAATATTGTTGAAATATTAAAATGAAAAATAATTCATTACATAACCTTACCATTTTTTTTAAGTTCGCATTTATAGACTGGGGGAAAAAAAGACTGACGTATATCACGGCCTGCTGGAGTATAGTAAACACAGAAAACATTTTATAGCAACAATGTTGAAGAAAGATATTTTGGTTTTCCGAAGTTGCCGTCATTAAACAGAAACCAACATGGAGATTTCATTGCAACTAATTAGAAATTCGTCTTTCAGGTATGTAATAAACGATGTTCGCACAAAATAATGTACGATACACGAGCGGTATGTTTCTTTTCATGTTCTCGGAAATTTGAAAAAGCTCAACTACGTTTCGCTTTTTCAATCTTTTCCTCGAACATGAAAACGTCAACATACCGCTCTTGTAACGTATATTACTATTATGTACGCACGAGCAAAGGGCATTGAATATTTCTTCTCCAGTGGTGTTACTTTTTAAAGGAATCAGGTCTAATAAATATTCCTTAACAGTAAGCTGTTTGTCAACACCGCGTATAAATACAGATAACTGAGCCGTATCTGTCAAATCGGTGCTTTCATCACAAGCGAGGAAAAAATGTACAAAGATATGAATTGTAGCATCAATCTGTCGTTAGATATGATTTCAATTCTTCGTGCAACAGTTTGTCGGCAAAGGTGTAAATTGCGAAAGTTTTGCAATTCTTTGGGGCACAAAATTTCTGCAACTTTAACCATGCATGTTTTTACAAACTCCCCTTCCTGAAATGATTTGAGGGATTTGGCTATCTCCCATGACACAATGTAACTAACAAGTCTTTTTTTTTCTGTCATGTCAGGTGCAGGAACGTCAATATGCAGAGCATGCTTACTTAACAGGTTACTCAATTCTTTTGCCCGATCTACTCCTGGAATAATGAGGTAATATGCATAATAATAATAATAATAATAATAATAATAATAATAATTAATAACGGTAATATAATATCCAATAACGCTAATATAATAATATTTTATAATAATCAATAATACCTTTCAACTCAGCATATTGAGAATGCCATGCAACATAGTGACGTTGTACATTCCCTCGAAACATGCCGGTAATTGTCTTGGAACATATAAGACATTTTATATTATCACAATCTTCACAGCAAAAAAACTCTAGTTCCCACTCTACATTAAATCTCCTCCTTTTGGAGGTTGAAGGCTTTGACAGAGACATTCGTAAACCGCCTTATATGCCCGGTACGGCCGCCACTGTCTTGTTTACTGTGAGCGTATTCCGAATCTCACCGGTGAGCAATCCGATGGCATCACGGTGTTCCGAATTCCACCGATGATGTCATTGATGCTCCACCGGTGTCGCACCGGTGCCATCAACTTGCAGAGGTGGTGGCAGTCTTCATCAGCGCCATCAGTGAATCTGATTGGTTCTTGTATAGGGCGGGAATTAGCAGACGAATGACATCGTGCACTGTTGTGTCATGGCGGTGTGTTCTGCTTTGGTTCTGCTGCATTGTTTGTAATGAGCACAAAGTAAAAACAATATGTTAATGGCTTATGAGCGAACATGTCAACGGACCAGTTATTACTACCGGTTCAAGAAATAAGTTGTTTATGATCTCTTTTCTTTAAAAGAGATGGCAGTACGAAAATTTCGCAAAATTTTGCTAGCGTAGCACAGATAACCACTTACACGGTCGCCATGACAGCATCGATTCTTCCAGCAGTTTTGTTCCTTATTTTCGTTGCAACGTGACGTCATTGATCCCACAGGACCGGTGAGATTCGGAATACGCTGTGTATCAACCACACGCTACGGCCACAGTATAAAGAAGATACAGTTAGGTCAACTAGCCCATTTCGTGGGAACAAATTCTGAGTGCGCATGTCACGAAACCGGGTGTATTGTCTGGAACTTCCACCAGATGGTTCTCCATCTATGACAGGCTGGCATAATTTAATATTAACTGAAAAGATTTATTACTCATCATTTAACAATTTGAAAGATATTATGCAAAGGAATGACAACATAATCATAATAATAATTACTTCCGTATGTAAACATCATGAAAATATTCACTAATTGACGCTAATTTTAAAGTCACTGATAGATGCTTATGTTGGTAACGTAATATTGAATCATTAGCTACATAGATCATGACATTCGTTTCAATGAAGTTACGTCAACAATGGATATAATAAAATTTTGTTGACTAGCTAATAACATTGTATTAGTGATGGATATTATTTCATACCAGTAATGTTATACTTAGGCCTACATGATTATTCCTATTATTGAATAATATATTGTACATTGTTATTACTTTTGGTTTCCAAATTGGAATCAACTTAGACATTAAAATTTCTAACTGTATCGGTTGAATAGAATGTCTCTAAATAAGCGAAAGAAAACATAACCTCGGCTACATAATAATTACCCGATTACATTGAGCAATGACCCTTGCCCGTGTAGAAACATGCCGTAGTTTGAACTCCGTGAATGCATTATTTCCTGAGTCGAGGCTTGTATAGAGATAAGTAATTAGTATGCGCATGAAGGAATTAAAAAATGTCAAAATTTATATACATAATGATTTTTGCCCATAATAATAAGCCAACTTTGCAAGGGAATAATTTTCTGTGTTCGACTATTACAAAATTATAAGACGTAATTAAGGTTTGGTGTAGGCTCTTGTGTCTAGCAATGGAGTTAAGAATCTGTATTACTAACTACAAAAAAAAAAAAAAAAAAATCCTTTACGAGAATGGAAGAAGGTAAGAATTTGTTAATTCAAATGTGTTGTTACTGCAATATATCTTTTACGAAAATGGAAGAAGGTAAGAATATTGTAATTCAAACGTAGCCTAATACAGTAAAGGAAAAGTGAAAGAAGTTACCGGGATTTAACTGTTGCCAGTTAAGCATTGTCCTTCAAGTGCAGCAATCCATAGTGATTTAAGGATTACGTAGTTATGTGATAAAAGTTGCAGTAGATAATTATTAGGCCCTCTTTGTACACCTAGGTAGTTAGGCCTACAATTAGTAGCCTACATCGGATATATAGTGAACACACATTTTTAATTATAACAGGTTACCTCGAATTCTTGTTTATTTATTAAATGTTTCCCTGATGTATGTATTTTACAACATATTGTGATCCAAGATGAAATGCAGTGGATATGAAGAAACAGAATAAAACGGTAAGCACTTCGCTAATAGTATGTTTTACTTCAATCATGAACACTGCAATTTTATATGTATTTTGAAAAGAAAAAGTGAATTTTCATTAGACCTACATAATAAGACACAAAAATCACTACAGAACAAAGGAATAATTACAACAGTTAATACAAAGTTTCATCTGAAAGTTTAGCATGTCTGAACAGCTGATCGCTAAAATCAGCTGTTAGTTCTGCCGATACTAGCGACTTGGTTGGATTCATTGAGAACTAGACCTCCCTGAGCTTGATTTTAGTACCAACAACATCAAAGGTGCCGACAAGAGTTGTCTCTACTGTATCTTCTTTATACTGTGCTACGGCAGTCAAGATGCTTTACGGAGCAGGAGGGCGAATGGTGGGGGTTACATTGCAGGTTGCATAGTGACTACACATTGATTCGCGAATCACCTTTTGGACATCTGTGCCATACGTGATTATCCCTGGTCATCTCCATAGTAGTAAACCCTTTGTCACGTTACTTTATGGAATACATTCTTCTTAAACAGTCGTGAGGTTGCTATGCTAGCCATTATATCAGAGATTCGATTGTTTAATCCCAGTCGAAGAAGATGGATTTTAATAATGGTAATATTTTTTTCCACCTATAAAAAGTATAGATGGCATAGTCGTATCTTAGATTTACTGCTCACAAAAGAATTCTGACCCTGATAAAGGGCTCAAGGCAAAATCTGTCATTTTTCGCACATGGTGAATTTCAAACTGAATTTCTGCAGTTGAAATCGTCTTTAAATAAACGAAGAGTTAAAAATCGTTGAATAAATTCGTGAGGTTAAAAGAAGAGGAGGATTCTTAAAACCAACCCTTCTCCCAATCGTTTATAAGTAACGCCGGAGCTCTGTTTCTATAGTATAGTTGTTGCCTGTTGGCTTAGAGAATAATTGGATGGACAGCCTGGCGAATAGAGACAAAACAGTGGCGTAACTTATGTTTCAGAGCCATAAGATGGGATACAATAATTTAGTTCCTAAGTAAACGAAATAATAATCTAACTTATCGGAAATCGCACTCCAGTCCTCTAAACTTTTAGCTAGAAACGAAATAACTTTATGAAAATATTTATTTTAAGAAATTCCAGTCACAAAATAAATATGAAACAACGTTTACGAGCAAAACACGAAACAGTACTCTATTGCAGGTTTATGGTGACCTTCCTGCATTGTTATATGGATTTTGTGACTTGGACGGACGCTAACAAAAAATTATTGTAAACGAAACCACGCAGCGGAGCTTTTGCGATCAGTGGCAGAGTATAGGCCAGGCATGTCAAAACCCTGCACATTGTGCACTGGTCTCTGTGCAACGTGCAGTTCCTATTCCCTACCTGGAGGAGTGAATCGGATTGGAGGGGAACGCTGTACAGTACCTATAGTAGCAGATCAGCTTTTGTTTCAGTAACACAGATCAGTACGGGTGCTCATTGAGCTGTGATTGTGAATGCGTTATGGAAAATAAAGTGAGGAGTCCACAGATATAACGAAGAAGAGAAATCACGATTCATATAACGTAACTGTTATGATGTTTTCCTCAGCCAATAGTAATTATTTTAAAATGAAAGGCTTTCATCATATCATGTGGACCTAATAGTGATGTGAGAATTTAAATCATATTAGTAAAGTTCTCAAAATATGATATTCGCCTGCTCTTATTTCTTAATTAGTACTCTCACGGCAAGACAAACATGAAAATGATGTTGTTTTGGCGTCAGTACTAACACAGTCATCAATGGTTAGACGACTTACAACTTTTATTTGATAAGCTGATAAGTGATGAGAATATAGTGAGGCATACATGTGAGGATCTTGAGGTTGTAAGGTAAGGAAGAAAGCAACAATTTGTAAGGCGGAAAAATTTTCTGGAAAAATAATGCATAATGGCGAATTTTCCACCTCACGTTACTATATTATCTTAATATACTTACGTTAATAAATCTTTAAACGTGATATAAAGAAAATGTCCTCGCTTCACAGCTTGTGAAGTACTCTTTTAACTCAATTCAGTAACGCTCCCAACTTGCTGATACTTGCTCTCAACGTTTTCCAAATAAACTATATATAAATTTAAATTCAAGCTTAATTTATCCAATTTATTAATAATAATGTGAATTTATATTAATATACAGCAAGGAAATGATTCCAGTGTAAAAGCCTCACAATGTCCTATTGCATGTAATTGGGAGTAAAATATTTTCTTTCTTAGCATCTGTGCACCAATGGACTCAATAATGCTTGACGAACAATGAAAGAGTATTACTTTGAAATAATCAGTACCTACTACATAAAATAAAATATTGTGTTCGTTTTTTGTTGTTTCGAAATTACTGCAATATTTATATTTTCTTCAAATACTGTATACAAATCATGTAAATAAATTATTCTTTACAAACGACTGCATTGTGAATTGTAACTGAGTAAGTCTATTCTTTCTTGTGTTACAATTATTGTCAAATATAGACACTGACAATAATTGTGTTTTTTCCTTCTGCTAAGTACGTTTATAATGTCCAAATGTCAATTTAATTGAACACTAGAAACGCAGAATAGATTCTTGTACATCCCTACCGCTAAGAACTGGTAAGAGCAACACGTGAATGACGCAATCTGCACAGACCGGCGTTCCGCGCACATACACTGCACTTTCAGTGTCTGATTTTTGACATGCCTGGTATAGGCTAAGACAGTGTGCCTTAACCTTTTAGATGGTGAGATCCCCCCTTTTCCTCACTTTACTTTTGTGCGGCCCCCTGGCGTAAGATGTAGAATAGAACAGTGTTTCTCAACCGGGGGGCCGCGGTCATTTGTGGTGCCAAAGAGGAGTTAAGATATGAAACGGGTGAAGTTTCTTTTTTATACATTTTTTTTTAAGTTGGCGACTTATTGTTTGTATAAAACAATCTTGCTATTAGTGTTAATGTTCCTAACCTGATTATTATAATTTCATGATTTTGAGTTATTACATTTTTTTTTGTATTTTTTCTATTTTTTTTTTAATTTATCTTTTCGTATAAAATGTACAGTAGCTGACCACATACAATCACCAACAATTTTTCAAATACTTTATTTTAATTCTACTCGTACATATGCTACAATTTTATATTTTAGAATACAACTCTCAACTACATTTTCAGAACACATTTTGAACAGCATCCTGGGCATACATATAATTTAACAGCAGAGCCATAATTTGAAGTTTGAAAGTATAATATAAGTGGCCTGAAAGTCGTTTAACCCTGCTGTCCTGTTCGGGTCTATATGACCCGAAGTGAATATTTTTTCCTTAATATTTTCTTGAAATAGTAAGGTATGCTTATGAGATTCAGTGACTTTGTCTAATAATGCAATATACGTTTGTGATTCAAAAGTAATTTAATTTTTTCAAATAGATTTGTTGTAATTTGTAATTGTTACTTATGTAATGTTCGGGTCAATATGACCCAACATAAGATTTTATTACTTTCTAATGTGGTATTAATACTTTCTAGAAATTGTATCATACTTTTGTTATAATGTGTAGAAATTTAATTATTGCCAACAATCAGATACATTCATTTACAACAATGGACTGATTTCCTGTTATTTTTCGGAATGAATTACTTGTAAGCTGTGACATTTTACCTGAATAAATATTTCAATGTTGTTTCTCAGTTTGAGTTCAGACACCATGACGGAAAGGCCACTGAGTAATGCTCAGTTAGTATCAATTGTGAATTCCTCCGATAGTGAAGAGTTGTTTTAGAATTTGAAGATAATGTAAGTTGTGAATCTGAAAGTGAAAGTGACAGTCAATATTGTTCAGTCAGTTCTTTAAAAAATCAAGCCATAGAATGGTAGTTGAATCCACCTCCAAAACAGGGCCATCTTTCTCCCTCGAACGTCATCAAGACTACACCGGGAGTTACTAGGTATGCCACCACTAGAATAACTGATATAAAAAGTTGGTTTGAAGCAATATTCTCTACGAGAATTGAAAATGAAATAATATAGATGGCAAACATAGAAGGACGGCGAGTTTACGGCCAGCAATGGACAAATATCAACAGTATTGTTTTCCAGGCTTATGTAGGACTCTTGCTTCTTGCTAGTGTTATTCGATTTCTTGAGGAGTCAACAAAAAGTTTGTGGTATCAGAAAACGGACAGAAACATTTTTCGGGCAACTATGTCACTTGAAAGCTTTTGCAAGATATCACGTGTCTTGCGATTTGATAAGAATTCTATTAGAGAATAACGAAGACGCACTGATAAACTTGCTGCTATTCATTGCATTTGGGAGAAATGGGTGGAGGTTCTTCCTAAATTCTTCAATCCTGGCGAAAGTGTGACTGTCGAACAGTTAGTAGGATTTTGAAGTCACTGTCCCTTCAAGGTGTATATTCCCAGCAAACCATCGAAATATGGAATAAAAATATTGACACTTTCTGACAGCAAAACTTCATATGCATTGGTAACACAAGTTTATACAGGGAAAGAATGTGGAGCACTAGAAAAAATCGGGGTATGAGGGTAGTGTGTGATCTTACCAGTGAGCGAAGGGGTCAAAATGTAACTTGTGACAACTTTTTCACTTCTTACAATTTGGAACAAATACTTTTGAAACAATGACGATATTGAAGACTACGGAAAAACAAGTCAGAACTTCCACAGCAAATGAACAACAAGGAAGTACATAGCTCTTCATTCTACTTCACAAATTAAATTACTGTGGCCAATTGCATTCCAAAGAAAAAAAAATGTTGTGCTAATGAGTACACTGCGTCATGGCAATGAAGTCAGCAACAGGAATCACAAGAAGCCTAAAATTATTTTAGGTTCTAATGCATCCAATGGGGCTGTAGATACATTTGACCAAGTAACATATACATATTGTACTTGCAAACGAAAAACAAACAGATGGCCTGTGATACTTTTCTACAACATTCTTGATGTATCTGCTTACAATGCGTATGTCTTGTGAACTTCGAAAGATCCAAATTGGAATGCAAACAAATTGACCAGAAGGAGGAACTTGAAAAATCACAGACAAATGAACATATTTCATCAAGAAAGTACTTTTCGGCTACAGAGGAAACGTTCAGAATTGTCAAGAACATTAAAAAACCTGAAAATTTGACTACATTACCGGTATCAGAGTCTACAACAGGAAAAACTGTAAAACGTGCACGCTGTAAGTTCTGTCCATCAAGCAATGACAATAAAACGAAACTACAGCAAACATATTAGTAAAGGTCATGTCACATACTTGTGTCCAAATTGTAAGCAATAAGAGAGAATTGTGTTATAAATGTATACTATACAATCATGTGATGTCACATACCTGTGTCCAAATTGTAAACAATGAGAAAGAATTGTGTTATAAATGTATATCATGTGTTCTAGTTCCTTATGTTACGCAAAACATAAGACAGAAGTTAATCATTGTAACAGAGCACGAGCATTTTGTTCAATCTATAATATTTCATGGCCTAGTGTTGTATTACAAGTTAAACATTTGAGTCATAAATGTTTCTTCAATTTGTTGTTATTAATGTTTAATAAGAATGTACAAAAATAAAATAACAAATGAATAATATAGGATAGCAAAATAAAATAAAAAACTGAATAATAGTAAAAAAAGCAAAATAATGCAAAATAATAATAAGATAATAAAATAAATACTAACAGTAATGTTAACAATAACAATGATCTTAAACTGTGTTATTGTAGTCATACAAATATTCACAAACATGATTTTGTAATTTTATATGTAATTTTAATAGGTCGGGTCATATTGAACCGAACACTACATTCGTATAGTAAAATGTAACAGAACAGCAGGGTTAATAGATTGATTTTTTTAATTTCCGGTTAATATAGATTACTTTTTATTTTTAAGAATACAACATTAAAATTTATGAAATGATGGCTCTGTATTGTTAACCATAGTTTTCAGAATATGCAGTAAAACTTTCAACTTCTCAGCATGATATATTTTTTGCGTACCTATAGGCTAGTGCTGTATTTGAATGTGAGCAGGTGCAGCAAAAATAAAAATTTAGAAAATTTATTTTAAATGTCGATCATCCGTCACGGTCCTCCGGTTGAAAATCACTGGGCTAAGGGACAGAAAGAGAAATGAAAGTATCAGGAAGGAACTAAACATTTTCTTATTCATTGAAAAATATTGTAGAATATCTGTTTGAGACATTAAATAGATTAGGGCTCAGGTTACAACCTTGCCTTACCCCTCTAACTTGATTTATCTGTTTTGAGATATTTCCATCTTTTAATTTAATTTCTTAAGCCTATTTCACTATACAATGCTTTCTCATTTTGTTCTCACTCCATCTTTTCTAATTTGAACCAAAGTTTCTCTCTATTAATAGAATCGAAGGTTTTTTTCTAGATCAATAAAACACCAATACATAGGCTACATCCTCTTTTCACATTTAGGCGTTTATCAGTTATGGTCCTAATGATAGAAATAATGTCACTAGTTGTTTTCTTTTCTTGAAAACCACTTTGAAATTATGAAATTTGTCTATATTTGACTAACTAATTTTTATTCTATTCCATAATAGGCCGCAATAAATTTTCCTAGACATGAAAATAACGAAATTTCTTTATTGTTATAATAATAGAATACTGAACTAAATGAAAGGAACATTTAATAAACAGGTTTACAGTAAACTCCCTGTGAAGTTGATTTGAATAATTTCGAGGGAAAAATTGTTCCGGGGCCGGGCATCGAACCCGGGATCTTTGTTTTAACGTACCAACGCTCTACCAACTGAGCTACAAGGGAACTCTACCAGACACCGATCCAATTTTTCCCTCTATATCCACAGACCTCAAAGTGGGCTGACAACCTTCAAGCAATCAACATTGAGTGCACATTAACTCCGTGTGACTTAAATTGTGGTTTTCTATGGATATAGAGTAAAATATTGGATTTAACAGAAAACCATAATTTAAGTCACACGGAGTTAGTGTGCACTCAATGTTGGTTGCTTGACGGTTGTCAGCCCACTTTGAGGTCTGTGGATATAGAGGGGAAAAATTGGATCGGTGTCTGGTAGAGTTCCCGGTAGTTCAGTTGGTAGAGCGTTGGTACGTTAAACCAAAGTTCCCGGGTTCGATGCCCGGCCCCGGTACAATTTTTCCCACGAAATTATTCAAATCAACTTTACAGGGAGTTATACTTGAAAGCTTGATTTGCATAATACACGTTACAGTTCGTTAACAGAAAACCACAATTTAAGTCACACGGAGTTAGTGTGCACTCAATGTTGGTTGCTTGACGGTTGTCAGCCCACTTTGAGGTCTATGGATATAGAGGGAAAAATTGGATCGGTGTCTGGTAGAGTTCCCGGATAGCTCAGTTGGTAGAGCGTTGGTACGTTAAACCAAAGGTCCCGGGTTCGATGCCCGGCCCCGGAACAATTTTTCCCTCGAAATTATTCAGGTTTACAGTAATATCGCCAGGAAAGCGTTACAATACGTATCGAAGGAACGGAAAAGCTTGGAAAGCTCAAAATCAAGACGGTGGCAAAAATCCTTTGAAGCGGAACAGGCACAAGCGTCTGATCCAGACCTGGTAGTAAATAACTCAATTGAGCCACTACAGACCACCCCTTAATTCCCCACTTCACCTTCCCCGCTAATGTTTTGGTGCAGTACGAGCAGACAGAAAGATCAGTGACGGATTGTATCAGACGAGCATCATAGCTTTTATGAACTTTCAGCTCTCGCTGGTCGCCTAAAATCCACCACTAATGTACAGAGCCTTATTGCGCGTTTGTTTATAAGACAGTGTAAGCAAAAAGGACATGGGCGGGGATTTCTCCGTCCCTTTCACTTCTCCTCTTACGTCCACGGCTCGTCTAATCTCTGTATGAAGATGATTATAATATCAACGACAACGACGATGATATGTTCGAATCATATCGCGGCTATTGCATCAATATTTTGTCAAATTATCGAATTCAATTTCTGTGTAAAACCTTAAAATTTTACATTAATATGTACCTAGAATGCCAAAGCTTACGGATGGCAATTGTGTAATAATATCCCTACATAGGTCTAACAGAGAGAAATTCTTTTCTCAAGTTATTGTCCAAATAAAACAAAACTTCCCCTTTGCTGCAAAGTAATATTTACTGCCGAGATCAACACTCCTCATTACTCAGGAAGCCTTGATGTTAATTACTAGCCCGGGAATTTCAATTGACCAATGAGAGGTAATTAGGACATTGGTAATTAATTACGTGTCTAGTATCTGGTAACGCACTTACCGCAGAGTATCTCGGGGGAGATCAGTTGACTGTTTCTGACGTCCGCACAAATCATGTTACACCAACATGCCATATTCTATTTCAACACACTACTACAGCTAAACAGATTGTATGTCACTGCAAGAGAGTTTCGTGACCTTGACGGAAACCAAACTCTTTCTCCCAATTAATTAATCTGATCTTCTAGAAGCGTCCCTTCAAGTTCGCACTAGGCCTATATTATTTTTTATACTTTTTATTTTTAATTGGTTATTTTTCGACGCTTTATCAACTGCTATGGTTATGTAGCGTTTGAGTTGAAGATGATAATGCCTGCGAGATGAGACCAAGGTCCAGAGCCAAAAGTTACCCAGCTTTTGATTTTAATGGGTTGAGGGAAAACCCCGGAAAAACTTCAACCAGATAACTTGTCCCTCCAGGATTCGAGCCCGGGCCCGCTCTTTCGACGATCAGGCATGCTAACACAGCGGTAGACAGTTTTTCATTTTAAAATAAATTAGTGCTGTTGATCGATCAAAATATTTAATGGACTATTTGAATTTAATCGATTAATCGAGTTTTGATCGAGTTGAAAAAATGTTTTAATATACTGTAATACACAATTATTGTTAAATTTAACTTGTCTTCGGTGATAGGCCTAAGGATAAGTATTAAATGTTGTATATCTGCGCATATTGTATCGTTACATTACAAAACAACTATTTTAATTACTTACTAACATATTTATTATGAGGCTTATAACTTATTGTGTCAATTTCTCCGAAATTTTTTAGACAAACATAAATAACAAAAAGTTAGTTAATACAGCTTCATCCATGATTTTAAACACGTGAGTGCATTCACATGCTCCGAATTAAATGCCGCTCTACGTTTTGTAACAATGTTTCCTACATCACTTAAACACGAAAAAACTTTTTTTTCTGTCAAGCACTTCTCCATGATCGTTCAATTTAAATCCAAACGTTTACCTCTGAAATTCTCATATGATATAATGGAGTTTACACTTTTGACAAACCACAGAAAACTTACTTTTTTTCTTTACCAAACTAAACACACAACCTTCATATACAAACTCAGTACAGAAACTGGAAGTGCGAAAAGTACAGCGGTCGAAACAGAAGACTGGCCACTATTGTAATCGAATTACCAGAATTTAGAAAGAGAAGAACGTAGTTACGCTCTCACTTGCACACAGTGTAGACATGGCTATTTTATAAGGGATGAGGGGGACGAATCCCAGAAAAGTGTGTATTTCATATGCTAGGAAGATGAGCTGACAACAAGGTGGAAGTTTTCTTGGAAAACCATAAGACTTAATAAGGGTTTCGCATTGTTTCAACTTTCAATAGAGGTAGACTAGGTCACTGTCCTCATATCTCCATCTCTTTCTGAAGTGTTAGTGCAAAGATTTTCCCTACACTACCTGGTTTACAGTTATAAAATAACAGTACTATTGTGCTTTTAAGAAAGCAATTTCCGAGAGAGAATTATTGTCTGAATGTTTAGTAAGGTCCCTGAGCCAAATAACGCCATGTATACCTTTAACGCCACACTATTAAATTTTGTTAACGACACAAGTTTTCGGTAGTGTACTACTGTAGCCTGCATTCGCTTGCAATCTAGTGATGAACTGAGTTACTAGCTGTACGCTGACATTTACGAGTGACATGATATTCCATCATTTTCCTCTTGTGTATTGGTAGTGAATGGCTGTTCGTATATCAAGGTAAGAGGCAATATTTTATTTTGTGTGTTGAGCAAATAATAACTATATTAAACTATATATTTTCGTGATCCTTAAACATTCTTCTATGTATAGAAAGTATTTGCTATCTATAAAATTTGAAAATGTTTGAGAAACAGGCATGTCATGTTATCAAGTACTCAGTAGCGCTTTAACGCCATGTGACGTTAAAGGTCTACAGACAAAATTTTAGGTTATGTTAGTACTAAGGCTGACAGTACAGCATCAGAAGACTCTTCTGGCTAGGAGAGGTGCAAGAAAGAACATCTGGTTGCATCTGAGCATGCAGAAAATGTCGCAATAAATTTATTGTTACATGCGCTAATGCTCTTTGTACACGTATGGTTATCTTCAAAAGCCAGCGTTTGTATCCGGAGTGGGAGACAGATATGCCTCTTGGAACAGAGACTATCATGAGTGCCAAGGGCTCTATGACAACTGCTGAATTCGTCCATTGGCTTGATCAATTCGCCCGATATAAGGTGGCAGGAGAGGTGGTGTTGATATTTGATGGAGCATCATCTCATCTGGACGCAAACATTACAAGTGCCACTGATAATTACGGAATCACACTGTATTGCCTTTCCTGTAATACAACACATGAGCTGCAACCCATGGATAAAGTGCAAGCACTAGTTGGATGTGTTTTATATGTGAAGAAGATCGCGTTGAGAACATGTCATTATGTTCATATTGTGCGAGGTATTTACATGATAAGTGTGGAAACTTCAGGAAAATCACTAAGCTTTCAACTTACAAATGTTCAGAATGTGCAGTGATGATATTGGTTCAATTGCTTATCGAACTCTTATTTTTTTTTTACATAACTTAATTTTTTTGTTTTACTTATTGGAAAACATTCATATTAAACTAAGGTAAATGCTTTTGTGTTTAATAACTTTCTACTGTGTCACATTGTCTCTTTTTTTTAAAGTAAGGAATCACTGGAAAACATATTTTCTAATCCATCTGGTGTTTCAGTTTCAGATCAATAATCTTTCATTAGTATTGAGTGATTTTGTGTATTTTATTAACAGAAACTCAAATTTAGTTGCTTAGTTAAACTTGGGTTGCTTAGGAAAAATAATTCATTAATAATTATAAATCTATAGGTTACTAGAAAATAGGTGGCGTTAATTGGACAACCTGTTCCAAATAACGCCAGGTTACAAAGTTTTCCTATTTGAGTTCTAATTCTTGTTCGGTACATAATATATCCATTTTCATTGTGCTATTTTGTAAAGATAAGATTACAGTTTCTATTTCATAATTTTCGTGTTTGTACATAACTTATTTCCAGAGCAAAAGTGACTGAAGTGTTAAGGTGGCGTTATTTGGTACGTGTACCTTATGAGTTTGTATTAACAAAATAATAATTAATATCAACTACAACCGATTAATTTTAATAGGCTTGATTATTCGATTAAATATTTTTGATCGATTAATCGATTAAATCCCACAACACTAAAATAAACCCTTTTAATATTTCTACTTTCCGAATATTTTTCTTCTCCTACTGCTGGTCCAGCAAATCAGAATCTACTTTTCTATTTCTCTTCTTCGTTCTCTCCTCTAAATAGAATTCTTAGGTAGGTAGCCTACTTTACTCAGTTTTGTTCCATCACCTTCCCTCCTTCTGTTAATCCCTAACCTCTGTTTCTTTCGAAAGACCCCACACTCACTCGGTTTTTATTTATTCTTCTTCTGTTAATTCGTTATTTTTTAATTTTTCTTCATACTCCACTACTTCAAAAGTCTTAAGACTGATATTTCCTTTTTCTCCTCTTAAACATGAGACATTACATTCGTCTTCCTTTCGTCTTCTATCATAAATATATTTTCTTTTTCTTCATCATCCATTACTACTCTCCTCACCTTCACGCAAGGGCCCCCGGTATCATTTTCTAAATTTATTGGCTCTTGTTGCCACTCTTTTGATAACTTCAGAAAAACAAATGAAAGCAAAGAAAATATTCTTGCTTTTGTGTAAGATTACATTCCATTTCTGTAAACTAAATTTTGTATATAATTTGTGTTATAGTCAATAAAATTATAGCAATGAACATAAACAATTATTATACGATTGTCCTGGCATTGAGGAGAAAGTTACAAAATCATGGAATTTTATTTTTTAAAAATTGGAATGGAAAGTTAGAATAAGTAGGACATAGTATTTGAAAATAATTTAGATAATTAAGAGTATATGATTAAATTTCAATTATATAATAATAATAATAATAATAATAATACTTTATTGCCAGAACAAAGATACATATTGATTTTTTTAAATAAGAAGAACTCTCTAGCACCCCCAGAAAGAGTAAGTTTCATACTCGTGCTCAGGGGGCATTCCACTTAAGTTAATGTTAAGACATTTTATTGAATAACAGAGTAAAAAGTAATAGAAGAAAAAAATAAGAAGAAGAAACAAAGATATCACAATAATTAAACTTCAAATTTTCTCTGTTAACGGCAGATTTTTAATAGATTTTTTAAATAAGGAGCATTTGCAAATTGTATGTTTGGGAATTTATCTATTATCATGTTATAAAGCCTTGGACCGAAGTTGCTAATAGATTTTTTTAAATAAGGAGCATATGTTTGGGAATTTATCTATTATCATGTTATAAAGCCTTGGACCGAAGTTGCTAATAGATTTTTTAAATAAGGAGCATTTGCAAATTGTATGTTTGGGAATTTATCTATTATCTATCTATGGACCGAAGTTGCTAATAGATTTTTTAAATAAGGTGCATTTGCAAATTGTATGTTTGGGAATTTATCTATTATCATGTTATAAAGCCTTGGACCGAAGTTGCTACTGTGATTATATGCTACAGTTGTAGTACATTTAGGAAATGTCAAGCATATCTTGTCTGATCTTTGTGTTTTATATTTATGCGAATATAAATTAAATATATTTCGGTTTTTATGTACGAAATTCAGTAATACATTGTTGATGGAAGTCAAATGCTTTAAATGCTGAATACTGCAGCTGTAAAATATAATCAAGAGGTTTATTAAGGCATATTTTTATTATTCTTATCTGTAGCAGAGTTATTGGCATGAGGGTGGTACTATAAGCACTACCCCATCCTATAATGCCGTATTGTAATATAGTTTGTACTAATGCGAAGTAAATGACATTTACCTCTTAAAATTCTATTCTATAGAAAAAATATGAATGAATGATTTAAAAAAACAGCATTCAATGCTTGCGTCCATAATACCCTGGATGACAGTACCTATATTTGTCTTAGTGTATTATTTCAACAAATGACCAGTCTGTCCAGCGAGTACATGCTTCAGAAGCCCCACTCTATGAATTATTGTTCTGTTTAAATCTAACATTCCCACCTGTAAAGTTTTTCGGTACTACTCACACATTTGTGACAGTCATTCCTTAATAAATCGTGTAAAAATCAACAACAGCACTATTTTTGCTATGCTCCAAAGTGTACTCACATACATAATTGTATTTGTAGCGTCCACATGTCCAGCAGCGTCAACACCATTCACACTATGGTTCGCCACCTTACTTCAGGTTTACCAATATACTATCTGATGCTTCGTACCTCACGAAGAATTAGGGTAACATGGGTATTAACTTAAAATTGTCCATATTATCTGAGTGCCCATATTTGTCTGATTTCTCCTATCGGTGGCTAAGAAGTAATACCTAGTATCTACAAAAATGGCAAATTAGTTTAACTTCATTAGATTAACTACATTATTATTATGTTCACAAAAATGGAAAGTTAACTAATATTTTGACCTTGAGTAGAGGATCTTTCAAAGCAGAAGCATATATAAAAACTTAGTCTATTTCGAGAAAAATTAAATTTTTAAAGGTTTTTTTTATTCGCTTGCAAATTTGCAGATACGAGTATCACTTCTTAGCCTTCGATATTCAACTAACAGAATTTATAAAAAATATTGTCACATCCTGACGTTTCGTTTCATATATTATTCCGATCTCTTTTTGTCACTTTTAAATTCTGAGCAATTATTGCCCCCGCTTGAAGAACCTAAAGAATATATTTGCTTTAGAAACTCCGCTAACGTCACTCCTAATCTCGATATTCCGCCATGCTCTTGTCCTTTAATGCTCTTCCTATGTAAGGAGTAAAAAATATGGGCTGATCTTGCCAGAAAAGTCCCTCGTCTTTCCCTCTTTATCTCTTAGAGCTCATTATTTCATCTTTTAAAAAGACATCAACCTCAAATATGGATTTTTTTTCTGTGGCAGTATTCATCTTTCACATCAAAACCCATTGATAAACCGATATAGAAACCCGCCACATTCAAAGCAGCCATCAATCAGGCTTTCATACATATAAATGCCTGTGCTATGTGACCCACCAGTAGTCTATTGCTGCTCTGTGCTTGTGACCTGTTAGATTGATGTAATAGTAGTAATAATAATAATAATAATAATAATAATAATAATAATAATAATAATTTACGAAGAAAATTATTTAAGAGGAATCGGCTGTAAGAAATGTGGTTTAAAAACTTCCACAAATTTAACTATAGCTTAGCTAAACTATATATTCATGTTACTATACTTGTAAATTTTACAATATATCAGAGGAGTTTGTATTTAGATATGTCATATTATTTCACAGTGAAAATATGTCAATTAAAGGGAGATTAAAAGCCCTGTCTTACCAAAGTTGAAAAAAAAAAACAAACGAATTCACCATTATCCCAGTAACTATTGGGCTTAAATGTGTGATTTCTTACAAGACGTTTATTAATTCCTGTGGAATACACTGATCGTCAATAATTGTTTAATCTTTATTAGAAAAAAATGTAGCGTATATATATATATTTTTATAGACCCATTGTGAAACAAATTTTCAGATATTTTATTTGTTTAAAGGTTAATTATGTAAGATAATTTAACAAAAGTAGGTCCACAATATCACAGTATTGTCTGAATTATGCGGTAAAAATTTCAAGCAGGTGTACATAATAGTTTTTGAGAAAACGGGACGCATGTATTTTTTTGAGTAAGTAGCATTTAAAGTAAACATTTACTTAACAATAGGAATTACAAAATATTTTTAAAAATAATTTCAAAACAGTAAATATTCAAGTATTTTAATAGATACGGTACCAAATTAAGCAGAATGATCCATATATTCAGATAATAGAAATGCAAATTTTAAAGGTTGTCACTTGGGCCCTTTTTCACTAATACTACTGAACGATTCTTTTAACCCACGCCCGAGCGCTCCTCTGTTGTTAACCTAAGCTGTACGTGAGGATTGGTTAAAGATTAGCGAGTTATTTTGATGTGAAATAAATCACTATACAATAAATGGTTTTAATAGTTTGAATAATGAAATTATTTACATTGTAGACATTTTTCTTTAATTTGAAATATCTCAGCTGGACCAACATATCAGCACATTTCAAATAGCTGAAAGTAAAATGATACAGAGTCATTTGCAAAATTTGTATAACAAATGGACGATTGAGAACGTCAAAATTAAAATACTATTTAGTGCACATACTGCATGTATTAACATAGTGCCATATATCTGCCATAGTAATCAACCACTATACACTCACCTTGCTTTACAGCACTGTTTTGAATGATGTAACAGACATGACATGGAGTAACAGATCTGACAGGTAACAGACTTGACAAAGCAAACAAGCATGTGCTAACCTAAAATTTTTTTACTTAAAAATCTTCAAAATAGCAACTTAACTACTGCACACGTGTACTATTATGTCATCTTGATCTTGACTTTATATGTTGTAATTGTGAAAAACACAACACAAACAGATCTGACAGAGTAAAAATGCACGCTTAGACTAAAACATAAAGCAAGAGTATGACACACAAACTCGCAAATCAAAATGGGTGAACATAGTAGTACAATCAAAATGGGTCTTTGTGCATCATCTTGGCTTGTGCTGACATCTGTGGGATTTCTTTTTCAACTATGTATCCATAGGAACAGAATGGTGTAAAAAAACCTGACTGACTCACTGGACTAGAGTAATTATGTAATCATGTTTAAGGAAATGTAAACTCAGACATAAATGAACAAGTTTTGATAATATCAAATGTTTCTTTAATTTTTTTCTCAATTACATTATTAAACAAACCTTTATCTGGAAATAATTATGGTCCATTTTAAAAACTTAAGTAGTATGGACACGGCATTTTAACTGTCACTATGAGAATTTTACTTTATTCTCGTGAAATATTTCACATGAAGGAAATAATTCTTGTGACGTTTACTACATTAGTATTGAAACTACTCACTGTTAGGAATTTATAACTCTATCGTTATAAATGCAATAATGGGAAGGGTAAGAATTGATGGACATCATTTTTTATACAAATTCTGCAAATGACCCATATTTTGAAAATATATTAATATAAAAGCAACGTTTTTTGGGAATGAAGATCTGTAACGATAGCTAACATATTCAGAGTATGCAATAGGAATAAATAAACTCATTTCTATCCCAAGATTTTCATTAAGAAGATTATTCAGAAGGGCTTCACGATCCACTCCTGAATTTCCCTACTGACTAATATGGTACTAATACGAACTAAATACTGCGTCCCATTTTCTACTTCCAAAAATAATAATCACTTTCCACAGAGCGTCATTTAATATCACTCATGTACACCGCTGTGGAGTAACGGTTAGCATACCTGGCCGTGTAACGAGCGTGTACGGGTTCTTATCCTGGTTGGGACAAGTTACCTGGTTTAGGATTTTTCCGAGGTTTTCTCTCAATCTATTAAGAACAAATGCTGGGTAACTTTCGGCGCTTGACTGTGGACCCATTTTGCTGGCATTATGACCTTCATCTCATTCAGATGCTACATAACCATAGCAGTTGATAAAGCGTCGTAGAAATAACCAATTAAAATATACAGTATATCACTCGTGCTAGCTATTCTATAGCTGAATTATAAAGGCTCTATTATTTATTAATAATATTGATCGATTACAAATTTTAATTCGCTTTTTTAAGTGCTGTGATCTATGTTTGTCGATCATTGACTTCAGCAAGACAAGACAGCGAAGAGCGCTTAGAGCGTAGGCAACCTGTGCAGATATTTAAAACATTCGGCAATGTTGCCACATTTAGCGATAAGTCGCTAAATCTAGGGATTTCTGAATCAGTCTATGCGACAAATTTTGTAAATTACGATTAGCGACTTTTCTGCGGATTTTAATATTTTTCCACTTTTATCTTTCTTTTAAGTTAAAACATTCAACTGAAGTAATGCACTTCTTAGTTCTAGGAGAGGTATGAGTGCATGACTGAGTAGTCTAATGATTCATACGTGAAAGCCCTGATCTCATATATTTGTGATCAGTGATCAGGGTTGAAAATGCTGATTAAATGATTCTCACGGGTTAGGTCTCTCTCAATGCTACTGCTTCAACACCCATAAACGGTGGCAACTTTGATTGACACGTGACGAGTCGCGAGCTGCAGCTAATGTAATCTTGGTTCTTCCCCGCAACGCGAAGATTTTCCACTCCGAACCGATCCGAGGCAATAAAGTTTTGGAATTCTGTGCCGACAGTTCGTGTGAAGCAAATGAGATTGTAGTTTTTGCTAATTTTAATATATTTAATGTATAATTAAAAAGTGTTACAATATGCCAGAAAATGTAGTATCAGTGATTGAATCAAGTGCAGTGTATTCTTATTTTTATTTAGTGATATTTATTATTAATTTTTAGCGACATTTTTGGGGATTTTTTAAACAAACTTTGGAGAAATTTAGCTACTTTTTGCTGAAAAGTTAGCGAGATTGTAGGGCGACATGTTGGCAACAGTGGCATTCGGTGCACGCGGTTCGATTGCACACGAATGCCGAACTCTGACGTAGACAAATCTCCACTTTGCTGAAAATCGAACCCACGGCTACTGAATGTTATAGCTGGAAACGCTATTACTATTGTCATACCAAACAAGTTTCAGTCATGTAGTTAATATTAAGTACCGGTAATTACAAAGCGAATCACAGTTGTGCTCTAGGTAGCAGCAATCAGAATTCTGTGCAGCAGGAAATGCTAACGCAGACATTAACTGCCAGATAAAGTTTCGAGTTCGTTGCACGTTTCAGTTGTGTTTGTAGTCTTGCTTTCCGGAACCGCGAAGCACAACTAACTGTTACGGTTAGTTAACGGTAAGTAATTGATACAGCGCGCACTTATCACTTGATATCTGACTAAAATACTCGCCTCATAACTACCATTACAACTTCAGTCTTCTCGTTTCGTAATCCTGATGAAGCCTTAGCTAATGAAAGCAACTCCTCACAAATTGTGTAACTGTTATTCCGTTACTATCTGGAACCCCCATAAAGTCCCCTCATATAAACATTAGCCATTAGCTAGGTACTTGCAAGGAAATACGACAATGCTTACTACCTATTTGGACTCAAATACGGTTATAGACAAAACGTTTAAAAGCAGTTATTAATGTAAAGTTAAACAACATGAGCTAAATATTTTAAAAATTTAAATACATGTATAAAATAATTATTACAAGAGTATTAAGTCCACACTTGTGGAGTAACGGTCAGCGCGTCTGGCTGCGAAACCAGGTGGCCCGGGTTCGAATCCCGGTCGGGGCAAGTTACCTAGTTGAGGTTTTTTCCGGGGGTTTCCCTCAGCCCAATACGAGCAAATGCTGGGTAACTTTCGGTGTTGGACCCCGGACTCATTTCACCGGCATTATCACCTTCATTTCATTCAGACGCTAAATAACCTAGATGTTGAAAAAGCGTCGTAAAATAACCCAATAACAAAAAGAGTATTAAAACACGTATTGTTAAAAATCATGTGTTGTAATACTCTTGTAATTATTTTATATATGTACAGTAGAGCGTCTCGTTTATGTATGTATGTATTTATTAGCACAAAAATTGGGTAAACACCCGGTGGCAGTGGTATATAATATTACAATAATACAGCAATAAAAAATAAAATAAACGTAAATTTACTTCTAACTATAAATAAATAGATGCAATAAACCTATGACTATAAATAAAAACTATGCTATAATAACGCCTACAATAAGCAAAAGTAAACCTAACCTATTTCACCCAACTATTACCAATTTAAGCAATTACATATCACCTTAATTAATTACACATCAACTTAATTACATATCATCTTAATTAATTACATATCAACTTAATTAGGCCTACATATCAACTTAGTTAATTACACTGCACCTATAAATTACATTGTTAGTCTAATCTTTTCAACCTTTCCTTAAATGTATTGATTTTAGGCACAGTGAAAACGTAAACGAAGTGCTGGTAACGTGTGGAGGAAGGATGAAGCGTACAATAAACACGAGGGGTCCACACCTGTGGAGTAACGGACAGCGCGTCTGGCCGCGAAACCAGGTGGCCCGGGTTCGATTCCCGGTCGGGGCAAGTTACCTGGTTGAGGATTTTTCAGGAGTTTTCCCTCAACCCAATACGAGCAAATGCTGGGTAACTTTCGGTGCTGGACCCCGGACTCATTTCACCGGCATTATCACCTTCATCTCATTCAGACGCTAAATAACCAAAGATGTTGATAAAGCGTCGTAAAATAACCTGCTAAAAAAAACACGAGGGATACACAAGATTTTAGTTACAACATTTATGCGGGAGCATTAAATAAAATTATATTTTCCAAAAACACACAAAACAAAAGAACACAAATTGCATAACCTTATCGTGTACACATTTTAACAAGCAAGCAATTGTAACGTTTAAATAATTCAAAATAACAAATCAAGTTTTGCTACTTATATGATGTTGCTTTTAAGCGGCGTTTTTTACAGTCATGAATTTCATTTTCGTAAGACTAACATAATATTACAGTCTTCTGTGGTCGAATTAACAAAACTACAGTACTATAATTACGTTTAGGAAAGAGGCTAGTGTTGTCACTTTAAACCAACACACTGTAGTTTTGTTAATTCGGCCACAGAAGACGGTGATATTATGTTGGTCATACAGAAAATGCTGCTTGAAAGCAACATATGAATAGCGAGATTTGATTTGTCATATTGCTTTATTTCGACGTTACAATTGCTTGTTTATTAAAACGTGTACATGATAACGTTACGCAATTTGTGTTCTTTTGTTTTTTGTGTTTTTAGAAAATATAATTTCATTTTGGAAGCCGCTCTTCAGCACGGGTTCTGGGGTGAGCTAAAATTTAATCTGTTTATATTATATTTTACGTTACAATTATTAGCAAATAAGTAAATTAATTAATTAATGCTCCACCATAAATGTTGTAGTCCACACCTGTGGAGTGACGGTCAGCGCGTCTGGCCGCGAAACCAGGTTGCCCGGGTTCGAATCCCGGTCGGGGCAAGTAACCTGGTTGAGGATTTTTCCGGAGTTTTCCCTCAACCCAATACGAGCAAATGCTGGATAACTTTCGGTGCTGGACGCCGTACTCATTTCACCGGCATTATCACCTTCATTTCATTCAGACGCTAAATAACCTAGATGTTGATACAGCGCCGTAAAATAACCAAATAAAATAAAAAAAATGTTGTAACTAAAACCTTGTGCATCCCTCGTGTTTATCGGACGCTCGTCCTCCCCCCTACATGTTACCTGCGCTTTGTTTACGTTTTCACTGTTCCTAAACGAAACGCTCTACTGTATTTTAAATTTTTTAATTATTCAGAAGAAAACACTGTTGAAACAGGACTAGATTCAACCATGTCTTTCGTAAACATGTCGAACATTAGATACCTCACAATCAGTGCATAATGTCGAAACATCGATATAGGCCTAGCTTGTTTTGAGTCGAAGTGTACTTATTCTCCCATGCTTATCATTTTAATGTCTACCCTTTCCTTTTCGTTTCGATATTCCTCTCGTTTTCTTTTGGCCGATACTTTACTTCCATAAATGAAGAATCTCTGCTAATTCCGTAGTACTGAGAAAGATTTTTAAATATTCAGTAAAATTGTAAAAATATCAGAAAACATAATGTCATCATCAACAGCATGATCTAGACCAAGTTGACCTGTTCAAATAATACAGATAAATTCTTCTTAATTTTAAAATTGATATCTCCATCGCTTCAGTAGCCTTCCTTAATTACTTTTACTTTTGGTTTATAAATAAATGACTTTTCAGGAATTCTATTTTCTTGCATTCATGTTAAGAGTACCAGTCATATATTCTGATGTTCCCTGCTCCTATCACATACTCCGATTACATTCAATTCATCACTAATATCTCCATTTCGCTTCTAATCTGTTCTTCTACGCCCTGCCACGGATCTGCGAATTCACTTCTTCGTTCTTGAGCCACAGTTAATGTCCAGCATTCCACTCCGTATGTAAGCATTCCAGTCCTAGCACTACTACTATTCTCACCCCATCCCACCCTTGAGACCGGTCTATGGATAGGAGAAGTGAGAGCTGGCCACATCATGAGGCTGGAAGAATTGTGCCTCAGTTACAACTTTTCAAGTGCAACCTCAAAATCCGCGAAAACATACGAAATGCAGAAGCTAGACCCGGCCAGTGAGTTCAGACCTCAGGAACAAATTTTACTGCAAGGCAGGTCTATATACGAATACATCACGCAGTTTTCAAATACTTCTACAAAGCTAATAATTATGCTTTATTCAAATAACTACTCGTAATATATAAAAACGCAGTTTAGTTTAACCAAGTGACTGAGACCCAGCCTCACTTGACTCATCTGATCAGCCGCCACTTAATTCAAATCGGTTAATCATACAAAAATATACGACTTTGATAACAATACGAAGTCGACATAAACTGACATAAACTTCGCAAATCTGAAGGTATTATATTCTATTTTCCTAACCGTTGATTTACAAAATGTTCGACTTTTAAAACTATTCTACTCTGAGTAATAAATTCTTATTTCTACAGCATCACATGTCAAATATTAACTTACACATACAGCTAGTTACGGCCAGTTACTTCTTATGGTTGCGATTGTGCAAATTAGGTATTACGATACTTCGCTTCAGTGCCGTGTTGCAGGTTTTTCTCTCTGGAGTTACCAGTAGCAGTAGTTAATTTCACAATACAATAATTCTGTTGGCTATAGTTGCTATTTTATGAACAAGTTTGAACTATTAATGTATGTTGTGTAAACTTAATTTTATTCTACAACATCGCAGACAAAACATCATAAAAATGTAATTGTGGTTCCTAAAAGTGCAATAAAATATCTAATAAAATTACAATTTTTAACGAAATCCTCCATGGAGGAACGAAATGATGTTGCAATTTTATTCCTCTCACTTAAAAAACACTCTATATCTATTTAATTATTATTACTTCGCTGCATATTCTTCTAGATTTCCCTCAAGTAATCACTATGCATATCCATAGGGAAATATGTTAATGCTAACCGACTACTTTACTTCAGACATGGTAACATAAGGGATTGCTCTCAATTTAATTTAACCTGGCAATATTAACAATCTAACATGACTACTTTATGAAAATTACAAATTTATTTCCATGCATCTTCCTTTGATCGAAACCTAGTAATGATGTGTTTCTTGTTGGTAATGGGGATTATTATTATCTAAGAGGGTTGTCAGAACAACAATTTCAATAGGTTTCATGTTTTCTCTCTCTACTTGTTTTTCACTTCAATGGCAACATTACTTTTTAAACATTTTCTACTTTTTCTCATATTATTATTATTATTATTATTATTATTATTATTATTATTATTATTATTATTATTAAATACTGTCCCTAAAGAGGGGTTGCCTAGAAGACAAAGTACCCTATACCATTTACAAAAACAAAATTTTGAATAGCACACATTACAGGGGTAATTAGTTCTGAAGAGTAAACCAATGCAAGAAACAGAAAAAGAAATTACAGTGCAATGTATTATCTGAGATGATTTCTTAATAATTCAATCGAACATTTCAATGCAAGTAAACAAAATATGAAAAGCCCTAAAAAAACCAACAAATTGTTAACGGGACGGATCCTCTTGTTCCTACCATTAAGCCTATTATTTATATCTGTTGCAACTCATATTTTTCTTGATAATACTTGATAATATGGAATTGTTGGCTGATAGATTAATTATTTTTCCTTATGGATATGTTGCGGCTGGCTCTTGCAAGTCTCGAAACGAACTGTAAGATCAATTATAAAACCTCTCCGATGGTCTTGGAATGCGATCATATCTATTCTACGAGTGATGCCGGTTGTTAATATATCATGCACCTCTTCGGAAACAGTAAACCCACTATTACGCAGTATTTGAACACCGGCGTTTCTTACTTTGTCGTGTCTGGTATTACGGACAAGAACCGAGTATGTGTGGGATAGTTTCTATCTCGCTGCCTCAATGACAGCAGCTGTTGTTGTCCATTGTCCTTCCCGGTATGGCGCGAACTGCTGATAAATTACCATACCAGCAAGAGGGCTATAATAGCTGCATGTTAGACTTTTATGATTCAGCGATTAGCAAGGGATGTTCCGCGAAGAGTTCATGAGTTGCAAGAAAATCATCCATTCTATTTTAAAACCGCAAATGGATAAATCTTGCTTTATCGATTTTACAAAAGATAAGATAAGATAAGAGGCAGTACGGTTAGTACTTATCGAGTAAAACAGTGTTAATATTTAAGGGAAAATTATTTTTTTCAGAGAAAAGTATTCATTTGAGGCTAATCTAGTATTAGAATATTTTGTTGTATTCTTCGTCAAAAGAAAGAAATAGCTACGTTGAGCATATGCTATTGTGTGTAGTATTAACTAACGATTATAAACATAAACTATCACACATGCAGCAAGTAGCAATTCTGTTTTATATGTCCAAGAAAGGAAGTTGCTGTTTATTTTCACATCGTTTGTCGGCCCGCTACTCGACTTCCTCAGTAAGGTCGTAAAACTAAGGTTGTCGGAGTAAGCTTTTACGGCAAGGTGCATTTATAGCTCTTCCGTTCGTCGCTTCCTCCTATCCTTTAAAATAAAATATCCAATTTTAACAATAAAGTTGGTATCACTTGAGAGATATTACTCCAATTTTAGATACTTTATTCACAACTCAGCGGCTTCACTACTCATAAATTGAAGCAATACTCGTCATACATTATTAAAATAGCTCATGAAATTTTTAGTAGAGGAAGTCTGTTATCGGAAAACACTAATGCGACTTCTGAAGATAAAATTTATAACACAAATTTGGCGTACGAGTACACAGTTACTATAAATTCTGTTCACCTCGTCCATATTTTAAAAGCTATTTTTGGCACAAGCATACAGTAGACTGTCGATTTTTTTTTTACCACAGTGGCCTGCGTGTCAATCCTGACGAACTTTGGAGGATAAAGACAAATATTCTCGGAACATTTCTAAACTGAGTAACTTCATTATTCATTTGTGCGCCTCGTTTCTATTGTAACACAGATACGTAGATAGAGAATAGAATAAGCAATACATGTAAGAACAGCTTACTGTTAGGTAAGACGTGTCAACAGAATTATGAAGTATAACTTTTATGTGTATTCGATCTACTTAATAGAAAAGAATGAAAGGTTTTGGTGGGACATTTTGTTACGCTGACGTCAATCGATAATGGTTGTCTTAGAAATGCTTACGTCTTATGAGATAAACTTAACAGTGTGAACGTGTCCATTTCTATACACAAGGGGAGTCCGCATGTACTGAGTGGACCGGAAGTATTCTCATTAAGTTCAGGGGGTATTTATTCTTTAAGATATTTCAAACAAAAGAATTTAATTATATTTTGCTCGTTTTTACTTCTTTTCGAGATATAAATTGTTTTATATTAAATATTTCATAGTGTGTTTTAGGAAAACTATTGATGTAATTCCCAATATTCTCAGTCAATTTAATAGAGCAGTGTATTATGATAATAAATTATTGAAAAAAATTTAGTTTCGCCCTTTAAATTTGCAGAAATTTGAACTGAACAAATGCAACATTATAGAATTCCTTTGTAAAAATAGAAGTTACATTTGTTCGGATCAAAATTTCTGAACATTTAAAGGACAAAATTAAAATTCTTTCAATGATTTATTATCATAATATACTGCTCTCTTAAATTCACTGACCATATTGGGAATAAAGTCGATGGCTTTTCCAAAACAAGCCATAACATGTTTAATATAAAAACAGTTTTTATCTCGAAAGGAAATAAAAAAGAGCAAAATTATTGTATTAAACTTTTTTGTTCGAGATACCTTAAAGAATAACCGCCTGAAATTAATGACATTACTTACGGTTCAATCTATAGTATACATAACCTACTTGGAAGAGTTTATTATAATCCATGGGGGATTGCAATATGTGAAAGAAATTAAGATTATCCAAAGTGATTCTTGAATTAATATGGCGTTTTCGACAGGTGTTCATTGTGTGAACTATGTATCTTAATTTAGTTACTACAGGCCTATTTTAACGTAGACTATATAAAACAAGTAACTCACACAGACTGTTCTACAAGTCAATTCCGAAAGATATTCAATAGTTAATGAAAATTATTTTATTCAAATTGGAAGGATGTTGTTAAATAAAGATACACTTAAGTCTTACAGTCAACAATATTGTATTTGTTTGTCATAATGTATTATCCTAATACATGGCGTTACTCGCAGTCATAGGAATTTCTTCAAATATTCTGTTACTTTTCATACAAACAACTATTAAGCGTTAAGTCATAACCCGTTTAACATATTATTCATATTGGACCACTCATTGTGAAGTGCTCATGTACTCATTAAAGACTTTCCGGGAAATTCTAATATACGATAAGATTTTTGCATATAATTTCTGTAGTGCTCGGAACAAGTCAAAAATATTAATTTTACAGGAGAACGAAAAAAACTGTCTTCACACTGGTTTATGTCGATTTGATTTTCTTCTGTATGAATTATTGTAATGAGAGAAATACTTATGTCTCTTCTCCCAAGCGAGCAGATGTTCCGTAAATTGTCAATAAATTAATAAAATATGTTGGGGGAAACTGACTTATGCCACTTTTCCCAATCATTGCAGATTTATTAATGCAATAATTGTATTCCTAATCGTCATCCATGAGGAGCTAATTGTTGCGCAAAATGAACTATTTCACTATATAATATTGATTTATAATGGATAATACAGTTAATTACTACCTCGGAAAGATACTGAAAGGATGGAATTGTCGGAGTCGTAATCAGAATCAAGCTGATATCCATCACAATTCTCTATTCTTTTCATTATATTTTATACAGGGTGATTGATGACGACCTGCGCTTTAGGAATCAGTTCAGCATAAAATGTCATATGAACATGGTTCCGATTATCATTAGTTCGAAAGTTATTTGTAAAAATTCGAACGTCATACTGTGAATTGGGCTTTGAAGTTGTTTGCATCGTAATATAAACATTGGAACGCAAACTAAACGGGGGGGTTGCGCTATGACGTGAAGTACGGAATCAGAGGAAGATAAGTCTGCCCATAATGTAATATGAAATTAGGATCTGAGAATTTAACGTAAAGACATGTCAGATGAAATTCAACCCCAAAAAATAATTCGACACTTTTTATGGCACGTGTTAGTGCTACGTTAACTTAAGAGAGACTCCAGACATTTTCTCTATAACTATTAAGGGGATAAAAAATAAAGGAAAAGTCGTGGATACTATTTTTATTTTGTGATTATTGTCTATTTTATATGCTGATCACATTTCTGAATATCCAAAACGGAACATAGAATTTTCAGAGCATTACCGAAATTTTGGTGGTAGTGGTGCAACAGGAGGAGATTAAGATCAATTTCACTGCCTTTCACTCCATTTAAAACCCGCTCACAAAATCCACAACATTGCAGAATCACCGGGTCGTAGTTCCTACACCATTGTAAATTTATACTTTTTCAGCATCAGTATCTTATTTTTTACATTTCGTACATATTTGTAAGACAATCCCGTTTACTACAAAAGACGATGATACAATTTTTAGTGGAATTTTGTGAGCGATGGCCAATCCTATCCAAAGTTTCCCCGGTGAGTACAATACCTTTTCCTCGTTTTTGTATAATCCTTCCTGTCTTCCATAATTTATTCAAAAGATCATGGATGTTGAAAGACTTCGAAAAATCTAGGAATCTTTCCAAATATCGTCAACCTACTTTACGAACAAAATTTAACAGGTATTAAATTATCAACAATGATAAACAGTTGTTGTGCAATAATATCTTTGTGTGACATTTTAACCAAAAATTATAATGAATATACAAAAGCGCAACTAATATCGTCTTGGGATCCGGTCAGACTAGCGTGAACCGTGGCCTTTGTCTGGATAGCAAGTTGATCTGTGACTACAATGTGCAATTGCTTGCTGATAGCAATGACGGCGCATTCTGGCCGGGAAAACTATTCTCTTATTCTGTATAACACTGTAAGATCGAAGTTTATTCATGCATGAAAACTGAACACCTATAACCGTTCTATCTCTGGAAACCCTATTACGGAAAACATTTCACAATACATAGTTAAAATTGGAATTATAGTATACTCGTTGATAAGAGAAAAGACGTATTAAAAATGTTATAACCATGAGATTCGTAATAACAGAAGCTGGATGGAGAGATATCTGCTTTTACTGTGTCTGGAATAAGTTTTTATCTCGATGAATCTGGCGATAAAATAGAAGTAACTCGTACGTTATTTTAACGTCTATTTTAAAGACAGGAGATATTCAGAAACTATAAAATCACAATACATTCATCTAGAAGAAAATATGCAATGAATATGGCAAGAGAAAAAATAAATTTTCGAAGGTAACCTACTTCAAAAACGCTTTGCCCGTCAAACCTCAAAACTATAAACTCTA
Source organism: Periplaneta americana (assembly GCF_040183065.1). Classification (NCBI taxonomy): domain Eukaryota; kingdom Metazoa; phylum Arthropoda; class Insecta; order Blattodea; family Blattidae; genus Periplaneta; species Periplaneta americana. The sequence continues at coordinate 101,752,304 of NC_091125.1, read as the reverse complement.
ACGAGATATACTTACACTGAATTGAAAAAAATCCTGACAAAGATAACACTGTGTTCATTATTAGGCCTATTATTATTATTATTATTATTATTATTATTATTATTATTATCATTATTATTATTATTACAACACATTACCTTTTAATTATTTATTTAGTATTCCCTTCGAAATACAGACTTTTCAGAAATAATCGGATGTACAAGGTCGTATTGTGGAAATGTTTGGATTACAATGGCATAGTGCTTGTATTGCAAACTAGTCCTGCTCAGCTTGGTGCTCAATGTTCTCGACGAGTCCATTGTCAGAGTATGTTTACTTTGAGGGGTATTGCGGAACGGTATTCAGTGCGGTCAGATCTCGTATGGTGCAGGACGTCCCGTTGTACAGAAAAACCAAGGCTTTAGTCGAGCGTGGGGAACAGTCACATGCTACTCTCCGCTCTATTAGCTCAGAGCGTATTCCGAATCTCAGCGCTGAGCAATCTGATGGCATCACGGTGTTCCGAATTTCAACGATGACTTCACTGATGCTCCAGCCATCAGCCATCAGCTTGTAGATGTCAGCGTATTCCGAATCTCACCGGACCGGTGGCCAACAATGACGTCACGCTGCAGCGAAATAGGAACAAAACTGCTGGAAGGTTCGATGGTTATCATGGTGGCTGTATAAGTTGTTGTCTGTGCTACGCTAGCAAGATTTTGCGAAATTTCCGTACTGTCATTTCGATCAAAGAAACAAACCAGTATAGTAAAAACTGGTCCGTTGACATGTTCGCTCATAAGCCATTAACATATTGTTTTTACATTGTGCTCATTACAAACAATACAGCATTACCAAAGCAGAACACACCGCCATGACACAACAGTGCACGATGTCATTCGTCTGCTAATTCCCGCCCTATACAAGAAACAATCAGATTCACTGATGGCGGCTGATGGAGACTGCCACCACCTCTGCAAGCTGATGGCACCGGTGCGACACCGGTGGAGCATCAGTTACTCCATCGGTGAAATTCGGAACACCGTGATGCCATCAGATTGCTCAGCGCTGAGATTCGGAATACGCTCAATGAGCACAACGTAAAAAAAATATGTTAATGGCTTATGAACGAACATGTAAACGTACCAGTCATTACTACTGGTTCAAGAAATAAATTGTTTATGCTCTCTTTTCATTGAGCGAGATGACAGTATGGAAATTTCGCAAAATCTTGCTAGCGCAGCACAATAACAACTTGTACAGCCGCCATCATAGCCATTGAACCTTCCAGCAGTTTTGTTCCTATTTCGCTGCAGCGTGACGTCATTGATGTCCACCGGTCTGGTGAGATTCGGAATATGCTGTCAACCTTGCCTCAATCGCGCTGAACTGGTGTCAAGTCTAAATAATGGTACTGTAAGAATGGAGCAAGTATTAGAATAAGATTGTAAACATTTTGTATCAAATTTAAACATTTCGCAATAAGTCACTTCTTTCATCATGTTTGGATTGATATTCTCGTTTATAGTTTATTTCAGCTGTAATTCCAAGCACAGTCTAGCCCAAAATATGATCAAACATTAAAATTTGTTAAACTGATCATTTTTAAATACCGGTATATATTGTGTTAATTATTGTAACTTGAGAAGGTGCTATAACTTTGATACTAGTTTCGGCGTGATATTCGTCATTTTCGGTCTAGTTGCGTTTTATGTGTTGTTTCGGTATCTTATTCTTTCGTGTCGTTGTCGGGAGGGATATATGGACAATAATGGGAGTGTGTCTATGATTGGTAGTATTGTGTCGAACAGGAAATGCGTTTTAAAATTATTTTCTTTTTTATGGTCGTTTTATTGTTGTACATATGCTTTTAAATTGTGCACTTTATTTCTTATATCGCTACCATAATTATCAGCTGTTTTACACTCCAAATAATATAACTGTAAAATACATTAAAGATGAGATGTTACTGTTATATGAACACTTAAAATTTTATTGAAGATATTAGTCAGACATGTTTCGGAGAATGCTTCTTCATCTTCAGTGAAAAATCTGTGTTCTTGCTTGGTAAAGAAGTTTTCTTTAAGCCAATCAAGAACACGGTTCGAACATCTGAACCATCTCGTCGATGTAATTTGTCACTGAAGATGGAGAAGCATTCTCCGAAACATGTCTGACTAATATCTTCAATAAATTTATAAGTTTTCATTTAACTGTAACATATCACCTTTAATGCATTTTATCGAATCAATGAACACTGTATTATTGACCAAACATGAGTGTTTTATCATTAAATATAATACAACTGTATTTGAAATATTGTGCTCCTTCTAATATTTTTATCTTTATGTGCAACACATTCTCATAAATTTACCAGTAGATACTAAATATAAATAAAATCTATATCGGTAGTTTAAGAGAAATTACTGTGTACACAGATTATGTAAGGCGCAATAGTAGAAACAATTTATTCGCTATCAGAGATGATTAAAAATATATATTTTCTCGAAAACCTGGAAGTTGGCTTTTTGTAACTTTACAATATTTCCTTTCAGATTTCACATAATAAAAAATAAAACCTTTTTTGGAGAGCACCAGTTCGTTTTACTGGAAAGACGTCAACATTGTGTTCAGCTTATTTCATTGTATGATTTTTCGTTTTTCTTTTAATTTCGCATATTTCACACCACCTCTATAAAATCGCAAATTCCATCTACTAGAATTTACTTTAAACCCATAACTACATACGCATGTTATGAATGTGGATTAATTTCACAAGACAGCAAGAGTAATATCCGAGATAATTCTTCGAAATGGGAGGTAGAAATGCTTTTGTAATGGGCCATAAAACATGTAGAATTTTTCTTTTCACTGAACTTTGAATACATTAAAATGAGACTGAGGAATCAGAAGCTTGAAATAGTAGTGGATAGCCTGTATAACATTTCCTCCATTCCACGAAGAAACGTGAAGTGCTGTTTTTATTCTTGTGATAAAGGGACACTTGGATATATAGTGGTCTTCCTGTGGTGATAAAACAGCTAACCTCTCCCTAAGAGCAGTCGACGCCTCAGTGATTAAGTAGGGGAAAAGGACTGTTTTTCAAGTACAGTGTTTGCAAAAATGTGTGTAGTCCTTGATATCCGCAGCTGGTAACAGCAATGGTAAACATTAATTTGTTTAATATTGTTAAACGAGGTTATTTGAGTGGTTGAGTGTTAGAGAAGGCCGTATGGCCTTAACTCTGCCAGGTTAAATAAATAATAATAATAATTATTATTATTATTATTATTATTATTATTATTATTATTATTATTATTATTATTATTATTATTATTATTATTATTTAGCGTCGATGGAATTGATGATGGCGAGATTGAACCGAGGATTCGCCATAGATTACCTTACGGTTTGAGAAAACCTCAGGAAAAACCAAACCAGGTAATCCCAAGCGGGAAAATAACCCACTCCGGATCGGCAGGCAAGCTCCTCAGCTGACTGAGCTACGCCGTTGGCCTTCCACACTAATATTTTCTGTGCATTCTTTACGGTGTTTTAATGCATTTCCAAATGTACAGTTCGCGGGCTCAGAATGACAGGGTTCTATCTGACATTTTTTTTTAGCAAAATTGAGGTTTTTGTTGCATTGAATTCTGCTACTCCACAGGTATCTACCATATCAAGTATATGTTGATATCTCAATTATTTTGCGTGATAAAGTTAGTTTGAAAAGGTTCTTATCTGCATTGATTATATTAACAACCAAACTTTTGAAATGCTCTCCTGTAAAATTTACTAAACACTAGATAAAACCTTGTCATTCTGAACTCTCGAGTTGTAAAATTATAACGCTGAAATTCTATCTCCCTCATGAATTGTGCGTAAAATCGTATTGAATTTCAAAAGATTATAAATTAATATATTTGGTATTGTCATAAATAATGTCTCCTTTTTCCAGTTTGATGTTATGTAAGATTTTAATGATTTTCATTAGTTGGACAATGCAATTTACAGGACGATATAGGTATTATTGCGTATTGTGAGTTTAAGATAATCGTCAATTTTTAATACAAAGGATATAAAGTGGAGATAATGAATTTGAGATTATAGTCCTTCTAAAGCACAACTGGAAACAAGAATATAAAGCTATTTCCGCGGAGAAACGAAGAATAATACATGAAGTTGAGGGTGAAGGTGTTGTTAGTGAGCGTGTAGCACAGCCAGGATTCTAGCGTTTCAATAATAGAGGAGACATTAAAAATTTACAACATCCTGGCATAAGGTTTGAGACAGTGAGAATACAGGCACAGTTATAGAAGAAAATACACAAAAAATGACTCGTAGGTTGTCAAAAGAACTTGGTGCTTCAAAATATAAAATACGTCGCCACATCAGGATGCTTAGAAAATTATTCAGAAGTTCTAAATCTCTACCTGATGAATTGACGCTTGGGAAATCTCAGCGAAGAGTGGATATCTGTCGTCAGAATATCGCTAATCCGATGGGTGATAGATTTATGAGAAGAATTATTAGAGGTTATGAAAAATTGGCGTAATACAGCACCCTTGATACCTCAAAAGAGTTACTTGATCCCCACCAGCCTGTCGAAGTCGTCGTTAAATATAATCGGTTTGGCCCCAAAGTAAATGTTATACTTCTGGTGCAATTTGAGGCCTTACACTACTTTCATTTAAGAAAAAAAATACGTGTCGTTGAACACCTTCACTGACAATGATGATGCAGGGTAACCAGTTTCCTCCAGTTGCACATCATTACACAAATTAAGAAATATATATCTCAGAAAAATAATAGTCTAGTAACAGTAATATTAGTTCAAGAGCAGCAATAAATATCTTTGAGAACTGTAATGAACATGGCAATATGACAACATAGTTTCAGCGGTGATATTGTATCATCATCTTTGGTTCCAGCCTGCAAGCCAACACGAAAAATAGCAAGCAACCTAATCTCAAAATCCAGCATGATAGCCTAGATAATATATATATATATATATATCCAGATTTCTCGGCGTTATAGGTTTTGACGGTAACAACTTTTGTCAGGTTTACTATGCTACCATCTAGTTGTTACATAAGGAGTCACGTCATAACTCCTATTTGAATTGCATTAGCGACTGTACTGCCATCTCGTGTTCGTTTACGGCGTACGGGTGATGATCCTGGCGGTTGTTCTCTTCAAAGTGCAACCGATTTTAACATAGAGATGAGCAATCTATATGTGATCTGGGATGATAGCTAACAAAGCCGCCATCAGGGGGCAGAATTTCCAGCAAGCAAGTACGCAGAGCTGCCATCTGCGCTCCCAGCATGCAATCCATCGCAGAAACAAGCACCATGGGAACTGGGCTTTAGGTTGTAATCTTTACAGATTATTTATGTTGTTTAATTTAAATGAAGCTTTTTGTAAATTATTTTCAGAGCTAAAAATCAGAACCTAGTCTGCACATAAAATTGTATCTAAATGTATGTTTCTAATTTTCAAACTAGTTTCTAAATTTATTTACCGTTTTTTTTTCGCGACATCGTCCATATATAAGTTAAAAATCTTTGGTGACAGAGGATATTCTTGTCTGACTCCTTTGTTTTCAGTTGATGCTTTATTTTGCTACTATTATGTTATGGTGGAAAATATTTTCCAGTAAGTTTATAGTTTCTTGTAAGGGAAATCTGTTAAATATTACGGAAGTCGAGCAATGATAAAATGAAGACAGATGAAAGACGTCCATCCAATTAGCCACCAATCTCACTAAATTTGTCATAAATCGAATGCTGGACTCTCTTTCTGAGAAGATACTAAATTATGCTAACCTGAATGAACTGGGTTGGCTTCCTCGCATTCTTCGCATTCTGAACTCATAAGCGTTTCTGGCACGAAAAGACAGTTATAAAACGAGCAGTATACAATCCGAATGCGATTATAAAGTGCTTTCTGTCGGTTATTTATAAGGTGGAAAGTGCTTGTGTTGAAAAGAAACACGTCTCTGGGTTAACGGTCTGGGAAATGGTAACATTAAATGTGAAAGTTCGTAAGATTGATGGTTTCCTTAACTCCTGACAAGCAATGCCACAAGACGAGGCACAGATACGGGAATCGGAACATTGGTGTTTGTGGACAGCTCTATACCTTGAAAATCTTCACGAGAAGAGCTCTATTTGATTGACTGTAATTTTTTTTTAAATTCTCTAAGACGCTAGGCAAATTTTAAGACTAAATACTGATAGTGCACAATAGATATTTTAATATATAATTTCTGATGTTAGTACAATATTTTGTTTAATTTTGGAAATAGTAAATTTCAATTTATTTTGAAGTTATTTCGAAATGCTGAGGATTGTTTGGAATATATCGGTTTTTTGGAGAGGATACGTAAATTCTTCTATTTACGACCTGTAATTTCACCCATTATGCATTCAACCTAGAGAAGAAAATATTTGCTTTTCCGCTCCGAAGAAGTCATAAAGATAGCGAAAGAAGATATTAAAGATATCCCCGCGTGTATCAGCGAAATTGGACATTGTAATTTATAACTCTATATTTTCTTTAAATGTATTGCTTTTAATTTTGATATCTCATAATGCTTATAATTAAAGTAGCTTCAAAACTTTTAAGTATTGATTCGAATTGAACATCCATCCACTGGCTTGTGATCGTCTCTGCTATGCTAGTGAATTTCGCCAACATATCGTTTGCCGAATTGCATCGGCAACATTTACTTATTTACTCTAACGAATTCTATTAGCCTCTTCAATATGAAAAGTTGTATCATTCCACATTGTATATTATGTGTCAATATATTTATTCATCATCATCATCATCATCATCATCATCATCATCATCATCCATTAATCCTTAGGCATTTTCCCATGTAGCGTCTATATCTGATCCAACCATCGCACTTTAGGTCGTCCTATACTTCGTTTATCGATCGGTCTGTAATTTAAAAATTTCATGGAATTCTATTAGGTCCCATTGTGCTTATACGTATGGGACACCCAATTACTTCTGTGATAAATTAGTTTTCCATATAACTCAGATGTATTCTGTTCTTCTGTTCCTTTCTGATTTATTAGTTTTTCTTACAATACAATTTTGTGTAATCTGCTAATTTTTTAAGGAACTCTACATTTACATAAAGCCTGGTCTTGTCACTCTCTTGGTACACACATTACTTTAAGGGGAATCTGTACTTCCATATCTTATAATGTTAAATTCCTCAATTTTGGGGGTACTTTTCTCAGAAGTTATAAAAGATACAAATGTAGAAAAAATAGAGCACATGTAACATACCCTTATGTATACAACCGATTAAACAAATTTAAAATTCTACTGTGCGGTTGGCAAAAAAAAAAAAATTTCGTTGATAACATTTTTTTGCATTAAGAATTACTACAAATTATCTTTTTATTTTTGCTGAAGATAAAAATAATCTTAATTTTTTAACCTACTGTGTAAAATGCCATTACATTGATATTGTATATTAATTTCACCCTTCTGGGTACAATACTTTGTTAAAAGTGCACCAATATCACATAAATAAGAAAGTTCAGAAAATGATGTCAAAGTTTCCATATCTTGCAATGTTAAATTCCTCAATTTTGGGAGCACTTTTCTCAGACGTGATAAAAGATACAAATGTAGAAAACATAGGGCATGTGTAACATACTTTTATATATAGATTCGGCTAAGTGACAACATTTTTTGCATTAAGAATTACAACAATATTTTTGCTAAAGATAGGGCTAAAAGCTGACAATTAGGAGAAAGAAAATCATATTATCATTTTACACATATTAAACTACCGAAAAAATATAAAAATCAAAATTTTATTTTTTGTCATAATATGGTGTGTAGACTTTCCTCAAGAAACCTCAAAAGTTAGTTCTTTCTTATCGTATTTTTAAATGGTGTTACGATGGTATGATTTGAATATTTAACTATTTAACTCCTCTCTTATTTATTTATTTATTTATTTATTTATTTATTTATTTATTTATTTACTTATATATTTATCTATTTACTTATCTATTTATTTATTTATTCATTTAATTTTATATTTATTTATTTACTTATTTATTTATTTACTTATCTATTTGCATATTTGTTTATTTTTATTTATTTATTCATTTATTTATTTATTTATTTATTTATTTATTCATTTATTTATTTATTTATATGAAATTAAATTACTTAAGTGGTTGGAAGTGTAATGTGTAATAGATGGTAGAGATAATTCAGAGCATCGCGAGAGAACGCCGTTAAGGTGGTAAGTGAAGGTATGTTTTTAACTGAAAGTACTTACCGAACATCAGCTTCGCAGAAAGCTTTCATGCTGCATCGCTTCTTCAGTACTTTGATTGTACGTCAGGCATGTCCAGGTTTTGCCCTTTAGTGCAGGGAATTTCTTGCCTCTGCTCTTAATATCAGACAAGCTTCAGTTTAGCAAAGAGAGTCTGCAAGGGGCAGGCGGGCTAGAAGCGATCAGTGGCGTTTTACAATCTGACAATATTTCTGCAATCTGTTGTTTTAATTAAAAACCTCTTAGAAAAAAGAGCAGTTAAATTGACTGAAACGATGTCCAACTGTGATGATAATTATTGTCAACATATCTATGTTCAAACGATTTTCTTATTAACGAAACGGCTTTCGGTAAGAAATAAGACACTTCGTTCGATTTTTTTACTAGGTTATTTAACGACAGTGTATCAATTATTAGGTTATTTAGCGTCAATGGGATTGGTTATAGCGAAATAGTATTTGGCGAGATGAGGCCGAGGATTCGCCATAGATCACCTAACATTCGCCTTACGGTTGGAGAAAACCTAGGAAAGAACCCAACCAGGTAATCAGCCCAAGAGGGAATCGAACCCGCGCCCGAGCGTAACTCTGGATTGGCAGGCAAGCGTCTTAAGCCGACTTAACAGCGCCGGTGGTTGTCGTTCGATGTTATGTTATTATTTAATTTCTACATGTTTGTATTGGATAATAAATATCACTATCAAATAGTACATTAGTACTTCCATCTAATCGTGAAGTCCACACCTGTGGAGTAACGGTTAGCGCGTCTGGCCGCGAAACCAGGTGGCCCGGGTTCGATTCTCGGTCGGGGAAAGTTACCTGGTTGAGGTTTTTTCCGGGGTTTCCCCTCAACCCAATATAAGAAAATGCTGGGTAGCTTTCAGTGTTGGACCCCGGACTCATTTCACTGGCATCATTACCTTCATCTCATTCAGACGCTAAATAACCTAAAATGTTGATAAAGTGTCGTAAAATAACCTACTAAAATAAATAAAAAATCTAATCGTGAATGAAATGTTGAAGGAATTCTGCAAATTAGTTTCGTGACTTCTTATTAAACTAAGTAATTCATCACTTTTAATTCACCTTGAACGGTTTAGAGATTTAAATTGCTTCAAAATATCGACACAAAATTCTGCCATTCCTTAATGACTTCTTCAAAGGAATCTCATTATATCTCAACTTACAGCATACAAATTCCATAGACGAAGAGTAGAACTGATTAATTTCTGGTATTATGATAATTCTGAAAATGTGTACAGTACATTAAATGTCTTTAATATATTTTACTTCAGTTGATTAATTGGCATGTTGAAGTCAGGATATTTTTATCTACTTATTATTTATTTTTTATGTCGACTATCATCTGATATCTTCTTCTGCCCCGAACTCTTCTCCCGTTCACCATTCCGTCCAGTGCATCCTTCAGAAGGCAGTTTCTTCTCAGCCAGTGACCCAACCAATTCCTTTTTCTCTTTCTGATCAGTTTTAGCATCATTCTTTCTTCACTCACTCTTTCCAACACAACTTAATTTCTTTTTCTGTCTGTCCATTTCACACGCTCCATTCCTCTCCATATCCACATTTCAAATGCTTCTATTCGTTTCTCTTCATTTCGTCGTAATGTTCATGTTTCTGCCCCATACGATGTCACACTCCATACAAAGCACTTCACTAGTCTCTTCCTTAGTTCTTTTTCCAGAGGTCCGCAGATGATGCTTCTTTTTGTGTTAAAAGCTTCCTTGGCCATTGTTATCCTCCTTTTGACTTCCTGGCTGCAGTTCATGTTACTGCTTATAGTACATCCCAAGTATTTGAAGCTGTTCACTTGCTCTATTGCCTCGCTTAGAATTCGCAAGTTTACCTTCTTTATTTTTTGCGACAACCATGGTCTTCGTCTTGTTTGCATTTATCTTCATCCCATACTGCTCACAGCTATCATTTAGTCCAGTAACATATCCCTTAGTATCGTCTCCTCTTCTGCTAACAACGCCATATCATCAGCAAATCTTACGCACTTTATTCTTCTTCCTCCTACTTTTACCCCTGCCATGTTTTTCATATAGACCGACAGAAAAGGTCAATAAATTCTAATAATTTGGGATGGACATGATTCATACCATGTTGGCCCGAGAGACATGCGTAAGATCAGCATCTGTTTTAGGCTAAATTGTATTAGACTGCACACTGTGTCCAACATGCGAAAGATGAAGTGTGAGAAGCTGTGACTTCTGTTGTTTCGGATACATTTACTATAACTGTGTTACCATTTATAACCAAAGCCACCGTTTTTTGCGTATAAAATAAGTAATGGCAATGTTGAGAGCGAGTATCTTATCCTTGCCAGAGTCTGTGGGTGTGAAAGCTGACAACTACTGTGATTGGCAGATTGTTGACTTCACATCTGTTTAGAAGGTGGTACGACTCTCAACTGAATTGACAACATGCTACTGACAGGATATTGTACTCAAGAAACGCTCCAGGAATCCAGAAACGCAAAGTTCGAGTGCCTTACCTTTGACGCAATCAGTGTTGAGTGGTACCGTTCTCAGCTGCACTGGCAACAGGTGCTCACTGACTGGCTTTTACTCAAGGACACGCACCGCCAGAAACGCTGGCACTGGCTGTAAATAAATGAAGTGAATATTTATAACTTTCTATTCGTATAATTTTGGTTATGTTGCATGCTAAGAGGTTATTTGTAGTCCATATAACTGAAGTTTTAAATAGACTCTATGTTACAGGAGGCCTATATCCTATTCCATTTTGAAATTACTGTATTTTTCTGAATGATTACTGATTTCCATGATATTATCTCCACCACTCTTTCTGTATTTATTCATACTAGTTGCATACCGTCATTTCCTTCACATTAACCACTGTCCTCCGATTTAAACCACTCTCGGCAGACTGTCGTGATACGCCACTGATGCAGATCTGTGTATCATGTGAGGTGTGACGTCACAAACCTTTGTCAATGCAGCGTGCCCCAAGCTACTCTGACCGCCCGTAGCCAATAAGTCTACGCTTGGTATGTTTGGAAACGGAATAATAATGCCACTTTCGCCCAATCTTTGCTATTCTAGCATCACGTGATCTGCATTTCTGTATAGAGCTGAAAGGGTAATAATATCTCAAGTCACATATAAGGCTTGCTAGGAGGGAAATAAGTAGGCTAATTGAAGGGGTGAGAATGATATAGTCCTAAGCCACACAGACAATATTTTATAGGCAGAGCATGGGTGTCCAAACGCCTATGCAACCAGGAGATATTGCACATCAAGCATGTGCTGCTAAGGTCAATAACTTTCCATGTAAAATAGGAAAAACGTCCTTAAAGAATATGCGCTGCGGGTTGCTTACGCCAGGGGTTACCTTGTACGAGTTACAATTGGACATCTATGGGAGAGAGTATTAAAGGTTTAGACTCCAATGCTATCAGGTGCGATATCATTATTTCTTCAGTGTATACTTACGTCATTTTTGGAGTAATATTTATAATATTTTACTAATAGCTTCCTCATATGGGTAAGAAAATAACTCGCGCAAAAACTATTTTTTTTAAGTGTGGTTTTGGACTAAATCAATCTCGCCCCTTCAATTCTTACTTGTTCGTTAATGTGAAACGGAAGTCAGTTTCATTTAATGGTAGTGGTAACTTTCTAATTTTCAACAACCGATAATGGTCTCAAAAGTAATAATTTTTGATCAGATATATTACATAAAGTACCTAATAAGTGTCTACAAATAAAGGGAAGTTGCAATGCAATATGCTGTTACAGAATTAAGTGTAGAGTACTTTGAAAATTCATAAAATACTGACTCGCATCGCGAAGAACAGCAGTTCAAAATATTCTCAACACCAACTAGCTAGCTTTCAATTTCTGACTACACTTACATATTGCTTGAAACATCCAAAGATGCATATACACATGTATTAAATACCCTTCACTGTTACATTAAGTTTATTTAACTTTTCACTTTTGGAAATGTCATCTATTTTACTTTTCTTAGACGTACCGCTACCACCCTTAGAGTCGATTTCTAAAAAACGGACGAAATCGTGGTTCCAAACCTCGACTTTTAAACCGCGATCGAGATCTGAATTCTTATGCGATGTCTAAAACGAAGTCGAGATGCGACTTGAGAAGAAACCGAGATTCGTCGGTTTTATATATGGCAACGCAGCTAAGAATCGATTTTTATTCCTGATAAACTGTCGATATTAGAAAGAAATGAACATCGGGATTAATATTTTTATTGCATTTCATAAGTCACATAATTGTTTGTCAACTAAGTTATTGATACATTTACTAATTTAGAGAATATAATAATTATGTGCGTTTAAAATACTAGCATTACTTAGTATTTAATAGGGAACGGATTTTAGATACCAGAAAGATATTGACCGAATCATTAGCACAAGTTGAGCGTTTATGTTGTAATTTATCATTTGTTCATAATTACTACCAATATTAACTACCTGAAAACCGGTTCCAAGGAATTAATAACCTAAATATAAATTGAATTAAAATTTCAATTGAAACTAAAATGTAGTATGGTTCTGTTTTCACATATAATAGGCCCCAGTAGCATAAAACTCAAAATAAGAAGACAAAATCGCGTTTGCTTCATATTCTTGTAGGCTCACATCATTTTCGAGTTTTAACTAAAATGTCCAAAACTACAGTAAAGACTAAGAATTAAATTATATCGTCTTATTGACATAAAGATATAATTAATATAAAATATAATGCATCTTACTTCCCTCAAAGCAACAATAAGGTGTAAAAAATGGTCAACCTGCCACCTCTTGCATTTCGTTGCAGATTATTATTTAGCATTCTTCCTCAATTTTGCGTTGATTTCTTCGTAAATCGAAATATTCGCCTGAAATTATCGTCGTTATATAATTATAAATGATTATTCTGATTCTCATCACTCTAATCCGGGGATTTAATACTCGTAGACACAAATTTTCCATTGATAATCATCCAGCTGATCTACTACCTCCATCTTGTACAGCCTACATAAAGCCGTGGTTTTAAACCTACCCCAGCCATGGTCTCTGCTTCAGACCATGGTTTCGAGCCATGGCTCAGAAAAATGGAAAATATCTCGTTTCATAAATCCAAATGCGGTATAAAGCCATGTCCATGGTCGTTGTCTAAGTACGAAGAAATAAGACCAGGACTTTATATGGAGATGATGATAATAATGATGATGACGATGATGACGATGATGATTTCATAAGAAATTAACATGTGTTAGAGGAACTGTTTAAATTGCTGTCCTTGTGTATTCACGAAATTTCATGAAAAAATGTAGAGAATGTGTAAATACAGACGACACGACTTTGTGAACAATTCCTATAAAATTGGTTACATTCATGAAATAAAAATACAATTGTGTACGTGCTATTATTAATCAAAGTTATATTATAAGTACACTCGGAAGGCAATGACGCAGTCCAGTTGGCCATGTAAGCGTGTCTGATACGCATGTTCCCGGTCTGGAGCGAAGCTGAACGCTTTGTCTCTTAGTAGCTTCTGTAGTCTAAAAAATATGTCCTAAAAGTGAATTAAAGTTATGGTGGCCCTAATAATTCTATGGAATCAAGATCTAATTGACAAATTTAAGGTTACGTGCGTCAATTTTATTAATGTGGTCCTTTTTGATGATAAAGTGATCACCATGTTTTCACTGGTTACGAGTATGGCGTGTTTAATCTTGCTGACAGCAATGGATTTCCGTGGCCAGTAGAAGTCTCAGTATGGTGGCGTAGACCCTTATTGTGAGTTTTGGTACGTAATAGAATTCAGTCCTATGAGAGGGGTTCAGGAAAACTTTATTGGCTACTCATAGTCCAAGTTATAATTCTTCTTGCAGGTGGTACAGTGCACGTGTATGGAAGACATAAGTGGGCGTAAGGTTCTTCCACCCACCTATAATCCATCCACCTATCCATCCATCCTTTCGTCCATCCTTCCATCCATCTGTCCACTCATCCGTCCATCCATCGATCCGTCCGTCCGTACATTATTTTGACATCCTAGCTAAATAAAATTTGGACTACAGCTGGAATTAGATTCCAGAAGATTTTTTACGGAGATTTGTATCAGACAATAAAAATGAGAAAACACGTGTTCTCAGAATACAGAATAGCTATATACCGTATACATATTCTTTATTATCCTTCCATTCTTACCGAATCGTCAACTCATCATTTCTGAGTTGTTTCTGTGGTTTAAAAGTTATATTTAATGACAAATTACAGTATTAATCTAACAGACTCTGAAATAATATAAGCCTAATTGCTAATTAAAAGTAGCCAGTGGTCGTTTGATATTTAAAATAACACGCAAATAACACCATTACGAACATCGTTTTACAGGTCACAGAATCCAAATAGATTTACGCAACGAAATCAAATAATCTCTGGCTGTAATAGGGAACGTTATTAAATCATTTAATTGAGGTATTTGTTTAGTTCGAATTCATGAAGCAGATATGTTACTGTAATTATTTTATGTTTAAATTTTTGCACAACATGGATCTACTGTAGGCTTGTACTAAAATTCGCAGTTTTGTTTAAAAATCAAGGTTATTCTTAATATCAAATTAAGAATATATATGTTTCAGAACGTCCAGTAAAAACAGTTCCGACATGATTATTCAGTAACAAATTAAAGAACATGTTACATTATAGACTACACTGGCGAATCAATAAATTACAAATTGAAGCAGTGATTTACATTTTTAATGAAACTGTCACCGCTGGGTAGCTGTATTAAATACTTCTCAAAGTGAATTAAGTGCGCACTAATGATACAAGCAAAACAAAGAAGAGACAGTTGTAAGATGACGGCACCTCCGCATGCGTTTACCATTGTCGATCACTGTTCCGCTGTGAGATTTTTCTGAACAAAAGATTTGTCAGCAAATAATATTCCTAAATAAATACTGCTCGTGTATGGTGACCATTCCCTGTCACGTCAAGTTAACTACAATTGGGTGCAGAAATTATCTGAATGGTGGACAATTATCGGACACCGACTTGGTCGGCCAGTGGAGATTGTCAGGGAGGCAAGTATGCAGGAGGTTGGTGACTTTATCCGAGCAAACAGAATGAAGTGGACGATATGCTATCCCGGATAGTCGCAGGTGAAGAGTATTGAGTGTTTCATTGCCAGCTCGAGACAAAACGTGCATCAGTGTTCTGATCAAGTCGGCATTCATACACACATAGAGGGGACGTCATCTGGCAATTACTGCTTCTTTATTTCGCTTGTGCGTACTTTGATAGTAGTGTCATCTAGCGGTGATGACTTCAGACGCCTTATTCAAAATTGTAGATCGCTACCTGAATTTGTAACATACTGATTCTAGTATTATTCAGAAGTATTCATATCTTTATAAGTAAATGTCTGTACTTCATACACTTCATACAGAAGTCTTAGGTCATGAGTTTGTTATCATGCTGGTCTTTGAGTCCGAAGTTCTCGGGTTCAAACCAGGCTGAGTGCGATAGATTTTGAAGGGCGATAATTCCTTAGTATGTCTTTCTCCGGGAGGGAAGAAAACTTGAGAGGTCTGTGTCGCAGATTTTTGACACGCAAAAGAATCCTGCCTTGAGAGAAGGCTCCAGGTGAAATTTGTCAGCCATTTCTCGCCCATGTTGAATATTGACTCTGAATAAAATCTAGAGATGTCGGTAAATTAAATACTGCTATATTATATTTACCTATTTATTTATTGTGTATTTCATATATTTATTTTTCCTTATTTACTTGTATATTTAATTATATTTGTTTTATATTTTGGTTAATTTATTTGTCCATGTATCCACTTAGTCATTGTATATAATAATAATAATAATAATAATAATAATAATAATAATAATAGTAATAATAATAATAATAATAATAATAATAATAATAATAATAGTAATTTCGTCGGTTTACAATCAAAACACATTAAGTGAAAACTATTACTTCTGAGAAAAAGGCTTATATAATATAGGCCTATATAATGTATGTGTATAAACCTGGAATTGGAAAATGAAATACACATAAAGAGAAACAACTTACTAAGAATAATATTTTGAGGATTCAGTTTTGTCAAGAGCTTTCAAATCGACTTTTTCTCAGAAGTAATATTTTGTACTTAACGCGTTTTGCTCTTAAACAGACGATATGTTGCAGTCCGAAAACTGGTTGGAACCTCAAAAGTAACATGAATAAGATATCACTCATGAGGCAACCGAACCAGGAGATATTAGGATGACACGTTCCTATGATGATGATAATGATGCTAATAATAGTAATAATAATAATAATAATAATAATAATAATAATAATAATAATAATATAATAAGGTCCCTAGCCAAATAACGCCATGTATATCTTTAACGTCATCCTATTAAAATTTGTTAACGACACAAGTTTTCGGTAGTGCACTACTGTAGCCTGCATTCGCTTGCAATCTAGTGATGAAATGAATTACTTGCTGTCCGCTCACATTTACGAGTGACATGATATTCCATCATTTTCCTGATGTGTGTTGATAGTGAATGGCTGTTCTTATATCAAGGTAAGAGGCAATATTTTATTTTGTGTGTTGAGCAAATAATAACTATATTAAACTATATATTTTCGTGATCCTTAAACATTCTTCTATGTGTAGAAAGTATTTGCTATCTATAAAATTTGAAAATGTTTGAGAAACAGGCATGTCATGTTATCAAGTACTCAGTAGCGCTTTAACGCCATGTGGCGTTAAGGTCTACAGACAGAATCTTGGTTATGTTAATACTAAGGCTGACAGCATCAATGGTGAAAACATCATGAAAATCACTAAGCTTTCAACTTACAAATGATCAGACTGTGCAGTGATGATATTGGTTCAATTGCTTATTGAACTCTTAATTTTTTATTTTAAATAACTTAATTTGTTTGTTTTACTTATTGGAAAACATTCATATTAAACTAAGGTAAATGCTTTTGTGTTTAATAACTTTCTACTGTGTCACATTGTCCCTTTTTTTAATTAAGGAGTCACTGCAAAACATATTTTCTTAATCCAGCTGGTGTCTCAGTTTCAGATCAAGACTCTTTCATTAGTATTGAGTGATTTTATATCTTTTATTAACAGAAACTCAAATTTAGTTGCTTAGTTCAATTTGTGTTGCTTAGGACAAATAATTCATTAACAATTATAAGTGTATAGGTTACTAGAAAATAGATGGCGTTAATTGGACAACCTGTTCCTAATAACGCCAGTTTACAAAGTTTTCCTATTTGAGTTCTAATTCTTGTTCGGTATATAATATATCCATTTTCATTGTGCTATTTTGTAAAGATAAGATTACAGTTTCTATTTCATAATTTTCGTGTTTGTACATAACTTATTTCCAGAGCAAAAGTGACTGAAGTGTTAAAGTGACGTTATTTGGTACTTGTACCTTAATAATAATAATAATAATAATAATAATAATAATAATAATAATAATAATAATGTAGCTACAGTAATTTTCGTTGTGGACCCCATTTTAGTGTGACAGTGTTTTTTAGCTCGTGTTCACATTTAACTTATGGAATTGCTTGTGCTTTTGTTTTAAGCCCCATTAACTAACAATATCATTTTCGTTACTTAACCGAAATAAAATAATATGAGTAATACCAATATAAAATAAAATTTACCACTGACATCCAACAACGAAGCATGCACAGTGAATCTCTCTTTACTCCAATTATAATCAAGGTGGAGAGGAGTGTGTGGAATCTGCAAACTTCTACTTCCTCTGAATTTGTCTTTCCTGATGAATATGGTTATGATGATAATAAAGTATTTTATTAACAAAATAAATATTCTTCTTTAACATCCTTACTGCATTACTGTGAAAATTGTGAGGGTTTTCTGCAATACGGAAATATAAACCATTGATATAATAATTCCATAGTTTTAGAGCTATATTTCAAAAGTGTCTGCGAGTAGAGAATGTAAGCTCCATTGCAGCGTGCGAGCTGCAATATTTCCCCGTGCCTGGATCGCTCTCATGCAGACCTGAATGCCTTCAGCAATGTTAAGACTATCTAAGTGAGGGCCTGGACTCTTGCCAGAGCCTTCTGGAACAGGGACGTTAATCACTACTCTGCAAGGTTACGCCATATTGAAATTCTTAGGTAATAAATAATTCGGAGCACAAACCAGAAGCCACCGCATCTTCCAAATTTTCAAAGCCATTTTTTCCGTTACCTTTTGTTGGAATTATTCCATGACGCCGAACGCGGTAGTACATCCTTCCCCGGCATCAAAAAAATTGTCCATCTTTCCTCAAAAAAATATATTTTAATTTGTATTTCATAACTTTAATTGATCGGTACAGAAAGTAGCATGCCTAATGGTAGCTTTTCTCATTTCAGATGTCAGGTAAAAATAATACAACATAATTAAGAGGAGTTATGACTGAATTTTTCAACCTATTTTATGATATTTTGAGAAAACACTTGTACTGCACTCGTAGTATGCTGTTACTAGGTTTCACTTGTGTCGTTTAATTGTAATAATATTGCAATTTACCTTACATTATTAAATAAGTAATTTCATTTGATAATTCTCTTCCATAATAGTTTTCATCTGATCAACTTGACTCGGGCCTGTGTTCGATCCCCGCTTGGACTGATTATGTGGTTGGGGTTTTTCAAAGAGGTTTTCCCCAACCATAAGGCGAACGTCAGGTAATCTATGGTGAATCCTCGGCCTCATCTCGCCAAATACTATCTCGCTATCACTAATTCCATCGGCGCTAAATAACCTAGTAGTTGCATATTATATACGTCACTGTGTACGTTAACAGAAAACCACAATTCCAAGTCACACAGAGATTGTGTGCACTCGATGTGGGTCTCTGGCGTTTCGTCAGCCCACGCGAGTTGTGTGGATATGAAGGGAAAAGTTGAGACGGTGTCGGGTGGAGTTCTCGGGTAGCTCAGTGGTAGAGCGCTGGTACGTTCAACCAGAGGTCCCGGGATCGATACCCGGCCCCGGAACAATTTTCCCTTGAAATTATTCAACCCAGTAGTTGATACAACGTCATTAAATAACCAACTTAGAAAATAGTTGATCAACTTGAAACTTTTTAACGCATGTAGAAACTAGAATTATATTGGATTTGTATATTAGAATTAGCCACGAAATCCCATGAAGGGCAAGGGCCTCCTGGCTATGCAGGGTGGCTTGTCAAACAGTTCCTGGTTAGCCACTCCGGGAATGATGGTCACTTTTGTAATCTCATATCTGAAGGGTCCACTGTTCACTAGTCACTGTTTAGGTTGCAAGTCACTTTGTGATTAGTTTCCATTGTTGTCGGGCTTTCGCTGTTCTTGACCATAGATGGCCGAATCTTGCTCTAAGTTCGTCTGCCCACCTTGTCTTCTGTCTTCCAGCGTTCCGTTTGCCAATCCTTGGGTCCCATGTCGTAAGGATGTGTGTCCACCGGTTCGCGTTGAGTCGCATCACGTGTCCTGCCCATTTCTTCTTCAGCTTGTCGGCAGTCTTTATGTAGTGAATATTGTAGCAAATAAAATGTTTTGAATATTTAATATTTGCAATTTAAACAAAATAAATGTTATTTATCTAGCTAGAAGGTCAAAAGTCATATAAATTCACCACATATGAAAATCCTATTTTTGTTTTTCATACATATTACAACATAGTACAACGTTTCAACCCATTCTGAAATAATATTATTTTTCAAGGAACATTTTAAACACAGAAGAATGTTGAAAATTTAAAAAGTGGGTAAATGGTGTGGATCGGAACTTTAAATACAGTGAGCGCCCCTTAAAAGTACCCATGACTTAAAATGATGGAATAAAATAAGGTGATAACATTATCCCAAAAAGAAGGATAACTGAACTTTTTTCTCATAGAAAAGATATCTTTTATTTTTGCCAAAATGTGGCAAATTTCAGTCATAACTCCCTTTAAAATAGACTGGAATGTCAGCTTATAAACTATACAAATTAAAAAAAATATAAATTGGAAAGATAATCCAGAGAATTAAAGACCAGGACATTCCTAAGAAATATTCTGAAGATGTTATCAAAATGACACTGTTATATGTTCACTTGTTTCACAGCAGGACAGTTTATTCTTTATCATGTTGTGAATGATATTCCTATTTATATTATTCGAGATACATACATACATACATTCACACACATACATACATACATACATACATACATACATACATACATACATACATACATACATACATACATACATACATACATACACTAAATAAAATTAGGGCCTACTTACTATGTATTACATTTAAAAAAAAAACTTTATTTTATTTTATTGCCTAATATACAAAACCCACATTTCGTAATTCCAACAATTTGCTTATCTGACATTGTTTACAGGCTGTGCCGTTGAAATTTGTATACAGTATGTTATTGATTTTTCTTAAATTCATGTAAAATGTATATTCACGTATTGTAGAGAAACTGTATATTGTGATCCAAAAATCATGACGGTGTTTCATACTGAGTGTTGTGAATACGAACACTGTAGACGGTTCGCTCCACATACTACTCTACATCAAAGGTGTTATGCCCGGAGAGCGTTGGGTCCATTGCTTGCATTCTCTCCTCCCAATCCAGAGCCTTTGAAATCTCTCATGAAGGATTCCTTAACAGTGTTGGTGTAGTGTGGAGGAGCGCCATCTTGTTGAATGATTCGCCATCTTGTTAAAATATCACAAGAAAAATGAGCCATTGACGCGATCTCTGATAAAAGCATACCATAAATTAAAGAATCTCACGTTAATGTTCAACAGACTCATGAAGGGAAGTTCGTTAGCCCTTATTCTTACGTTTGTCTATGGACTTGTCCCTAAATTAATACAAGTGTCTATGATTTTTCCAATTTTTATATTTTTATGATTGTTTAAAGTGCCGACAAAAAAATATAATGTCTTAAAAGTCTTCCTTAATTGAACAGTTTTAAAAATACTACAATATAAGTTCTGGTAAAATTTCTTAAACTACAATGAAATTGATCAGACTAAACATGTTTCCTGGCCTTGCCACTCCGTTGTTAGTAACTGTATATCTGTAAAATACAAAAATCACAAATGTTGAATCTAAAAAGTCATTTAATTCTGTTTATAATTTAATAGTTAGATCAGTACAAAAGTCTTAACTTGAATCTAATAAATTACATGTATGATTAAATCTTGTTTATGATTTAATGCTTATATCAACATGAAGTGTTTCGAAATTGTCGAATGAGTAGGCCTACTCACCAAGGTAGTGAGAGTTTCATCGTTTGCTTAGCATAGTGAAATGTCTCCGCTATAAGGATCGAAGGACAAATCCAAGACCTAGAAAGACAACCTAAATTACCTACCTAGTCCCTGTTTAAAAATGTAAAGATAATAAATTACAAATGGGAATTAGCTTCTAGACCGTAGAAAGGTTTAATTTGATTAGTATCAAGTAATAAAACTTTACACAATACATAATTCATTGTTTATTATGTAATAATAATAGTAAATATACTGTATCTTTGTATATAAATACACATATTTATATCACTACCCCTTTCGCAGCTACATAGCAGTGGTCGCCATTTCTTGACTCGCGAATCAATCTCTTAATACACAAGCAGGACGGAGGGGTAAGGCATGATCTCCCTCCCCTTAGCCATCACTTGTTCATTCAAAGTTAAACAGTTCGGGTATTCTCTCCTCTTACCTTCCCCTTTGCTGTGTATTGCGGGCTGAATTTTATATGACGTAATCTTTGACGACCACAGCGCTATAGCAATGCAGGCTCTTCATGAGTAGGCTTAATATTTTACACTTATAGAGCGAAAGCTATATCCTAAATTGGAATTCATTCAGGAGATGAATGTTACTCACTGTAAAGTCCTATGTGGAGGGCCAGCGTCGTTACCATCTCTGGTCTATGAAATCGTGCCAACTCTCTCTCTCTCTGCTGTAGAGTTAAAGTAGCCGAAATAATGGGCTCAGTTTGGAAATCCTATGGAATCATATACTTACGTATTAAGTAAATGTATACAAGGCATGTGTTTCATAGGGTCTTTACGAACACCTGGTTCCATAGCACATACTAAAAACATAGACTGCCTTGAGAGCACATTTTTACACCATGTACTTGCTAAACAGGTGCGAGTTATTGGCGAGCTAGCCTATTACGCTATCCGGCGTACAAGTAGTCTGGAACATCTCACAAAAACCTAAACTTGGCAGTCTATTTTCTCTTTATACAGATTCCCATTTTTCTCTTTCTTCAGTTTCTTTATCCTCATCACGCTGCAATCCTTTCGTCTTCATTTACTTCTTTCTTCTCTTCCACGTCTCCGGCCTTCCTTTATTACTTATCTCTTATATTCTTTCTTTCCTTAAACTTTTTACCTTTCTTCACAATTTTAATTTTATACATCTTTTTTACACAACTTTTAACACTGTATCACTTCGGAATCTTCGGAATCTAACGACCAGTTCCGAAGATGACCGAAAATAGGTGGAAACACGTTAACAAGGTACGTTAATAATATTTAACACAAGAAAGTTCTTATCATACATATTCCGACATTTTAATTTGTTCATTTCCCTCCATTATCCCCCTTAATCCTATCCTCTTCTTCTTTCGTCATTTGCCCTTTCTTCCCTTTCTCCATCTCATTTTATTCCGCCTCTATTTCCCTCTATAAATTTTTCTTGGCATTTTCTCTTTCCATTTTCTTCTCTTCTTTCATTTTCTTTCTTATCTTCTCACCTTAAAGCTATTTCTTTTTTATCGAAACATAAGAGGACGTAATGTCAAGGAGCAAAAGTTCCATTTATATATTTTCGAGGAAATACACATTTTTTTATCGTTGTCTTTTCGGGTATGCCGTCTATATCTTATTTCTCTGTATGTAACGATTTATCATGATGTATTGGTCGGCGTTTGTTGATATTTAATATGTACAAGTCAATTTATCCGAAAGTTACGTGCATCAAAACAGTATTTCTCAGTAAATATTAATAGATCTCTTTAAAATAAAACAAAATACATACACAAAATGGCCATCAACTGTAATTCTATGCAAGTCATTTTTTTTAACTTTGATTCTTAGATAAAGAGATAAGTGAAATGAACAACCAACCCAATACGCATCCAGAATTTTATGTTTCGGAGAAATTAATTTTTGCTTTTGGTTGAGAATATTTCAAGGCCATACAACGTCCAAGCTAAGCGACTTAGCCAAT
This sequence comes from Periplaneta americana, assembly GCF_040183065.1. NCBI lineage: Eukaryota > Metazoa > Arthropoda > Insecta > Blattodea > Blattidae > Periplaneta > Periplaneta americana. Next base: position 101,728,720 of record NC_091125.1, on the reverse strand, counting down.
ATCTATCCCTAGTGAAGAGGTCTCAGTCAACTTTCTCGTAGTAGTGGTAATAGCAGCAGCGGAACTTGCATTGCTTTTCACAAAAGCATTTTTACGCGTAAGTGACCCAAAGAATGTTCCTAATATTAGTTTGACTTTCATATCAATATTAAATACGTATTTCGAAAATAATAATATTTACTAGAGATCATTAAAATATCCATATAATGTGTATGTGTGCATATATATACAATTATTATTTTTTTTTAAGTTATGACTATAGTAATAGGAAGAAAAATTAAAAGTATTTCTTTCTATATTGATTCCTAAATAATTTGTCTTTTTTTTCCCTCTTTATTAATATTTAAGAATTTTACTTAATACTATAATCTTTCGATATAATATATATATACGGTGTATATATATATATATATATATATATATATATATATATATATACTCCTAGCTCCTCTATAGCGACAGATGATCGGTCTTCCAGATATTTCATGTAAAACAGAAAAGAAAGAAAGATAGACACAACAAATAGACTTACAAACTGAAATGAAGAGAGAATAATGTAACAATAAGAAAAGAAATTATGTAACTTTATTTATAAATTGTATATACAGGCCTATATATATGTTTTAAATAAAAAACATAGATATGTGACCTACATATACCGGGTGTTTTAGACCACCCGTATCAGCCACATTTCTCGAAAACTATATGATACTGTTATTAGTGGAGAGAAAATTCGCTCCAGCTCAGCGCCGGGGATCTAACCCACAGTTACCCTCGTTTACACATGTATTATATTTGGCAATTTAAATTATAAGTGTACTTCAGTTTTCCCAAGTTTCTGCAGCACCTTAGGATGTGGCCATCAAGGAGCCCCGATTTCGTACCATGCAATTTTTTTAGGGTGATATATGGAAGAAAAGATTTACGTCCCCTCTTCCTAATGATTTAGATGACTTGAAATAACGCATCACGAGAGTTGTTCCAAGTTTCGATGCATGTATGTTACACTGGGTCTCGGATGAACTAAACTGTCGCCTTGATATGTTGTGTGACACAAGGAGAAAATATTGAACATTTGTGAGTTCCCAAATTAAACCAGAAGAATTACTTTATAAAACTATTTCCTGATAATATGAATTGTTTTGGATTTATAAAACATTGAGTATGCCTATTTCTTTTGTACTAACCCTTTATTTCTCTGAACTGTGTCTGTACGAAACTTTTAATTTTGTTCCCCGCTTTCTAGAAATAGTGCCCTGTTCTCGGGGTATAAAAAATTCCCTACAAATGTAATTGTTAGCACTGCTCTTTTTATTTATGTCTGTCTTTCTCTCTATGTCCCTCTTCACACATTAAGAATTTTTTCAGCGGAGAGAAATAATTGTCCTTCACCTACCAGATGACAGTGACAGAGAACAGCAATTACAGACACTATTCACGTAATAAACAAACTTTACACTTCTTAGTATTTTAATCTTCGTAAGGGATATTAATTCTCGGTTACTGTTTCTTCTTTCACTTTAAAGTTACCTGGAAACTCTGTCTATTAACTGTTTGCAAAGGGACTTTATGAAATGGGGTGGGATGTATTTAGATAAGATGAATTTGGATAGGTTCGGAAGTGGCGAGTTTGGATTGGATGGGATGGGATGGGATGGGATGGGATGGGATGGGATGGGATGGGATGGGATGGGATGGGATGGGATGGGATGGGATGGGATGGGATGGGATGGGATGGGATGGGATGGGATGGGATGGGATGGGATGGGATGGGATGGGATCAGTTTAGATAGGATGAAGTTTAATGGAATAGGATAGGAGATCTGAACAATATTTCTTACCAAATGTTTGATGCTGCCGGTGTTGACGAAGAAGAGGAGATACAGTCAGGGTTGCCAGATGATTCCAGACCAACGTCTCCAACTATACACCTAGAAGGCGCCAGAAAGTAGCCAATTATCTCTGAAGTTGTTAGTCAAAGGAGTAATAAACTTAAAAAAAACCTACAGTGTAATTATGAACATAACTATTCGTATTTATTACTAAACTTGTGATAATTTTGTTAATATTATTTAATACAAAGTTTCAGGGTCATTAAGTGGCATTATTCAGCTATGATACTTGCATTTTGCTGTTTGTTTACAGGTATTACGTACTTTACAAATGGCTTCATTCGAATTTTTCTTAAAATCTGTAGCTTCTTGAAGCCAGCCTGAAAATATTAATTTTCTGCATTAGGTGTATCTATAGTCTAATGGTGCATTTTTAAAATGATAGTGATTTTGTATTATGACTAAATACCGGTACCGAATTTTGAGGCTTGAATATATAATTTTAATTAAATTGCAATTATCTTTAGCCCAGGCCCTCTTCTCCCACTCCTTGTTGTACTTTCTGCACCTCTCATATTTCGGCATCTTCTACATAAACGTTATCACAGTTAAAGAAAGCAACCAGTGAAAGAATCAGCTAATAGGCCCGGTAAATCTGTGAATTTCCCGCTATTATTAATTAACCGCATACTGCTCAACACCGTTTCTATTAATTATCAAAGTTTAGAAATAAAGCATAGAAATGGATTACATGTATTTTAAACTACAAATAAAATCCACTTATTTAATCCATTAATTTAATATATTTATAAGCATTAATTCCACTTAATTACGTTATTAAAGACGTTGTTGTAAATCACAGATCCCCGTGTCGTTGTCTGGGGAAGCTTTCTATGCAACCTTGAACGTTAGTCTGCCATCTTTTGAAAATTAAGATGAATACAATAACTGACGAATATTTACGTTCTGAAGAATATTACGTACAAGGGATCACAGTCAGTCTTGTGAAAAAAATCTTTTAAATAAATTATTTTTATAATTTTAACATTAGGGGAGAGTCGGGTAGTATCGGACATCGGGTAATATCGGACAGTGAGTTTCTTTCATCTACCACACGATGATAGTACCTGATTGACATGGTTACGTTTCTGTGATGTCGCATAGAGATACGTAACCATGTCATTCAAGTACTACCATATGGTGGTAGATGAAAGAAACGCACTGTCCGATATTACCCGATGTCCGATACTATCCGACTCTCTCCTAAAGACGCCAGAAAAGTAGCCAGGTCGCCAAGTGGAAATTTTCGTCGCTACAATAGGCGCCAGAATGGCGACAAGTAGTCACATCTGGCAACTCTGGATACAGTTAACTTGGTTTCATGTTGGTAAAGTTATAGGACACTTAGTTATTTTACGAGCTGCGAATAATCCCGAAGTAGCTATCAAAACAGCCAATTCGTGAGCCATCTAGCTACCCGACAGTTAATCGAACACGTGGTTTGTAATTGACACACAGCGTCAATTATTACTTCAGTTGGCCAGCCACCGAACCGCGTCGCAATCCAATTATAGTTTAACGTTTGTCTGTAGTGGTAATATTTGAACATTTAATTTGTTTGTAGAATCGAGTTCGTTATAATCTGTGTTGAACGAAAATAAACAATGTGAATATGTTAACTGCAGTCTTTGATCGATATTGCTTGCATGGCCAAACTCTGTAAAATTGTCTGTTGCAATGCAAGTACCTTTCATGTTCGATTGCAGTTCGATATTAAGCTCCAAAGTTTTACTTCCGAATTTGGAAAAAAAAATAATAATAATGTGAGTCTTTTTAAATATGTGAGTGGGCGTGAGTGCTGATTTTCATTTGCATCATAATTATAAAATATTCTTCGACACAGCCTACATGCTTATCGGCGACTGGCGGAATCATACCGTCTTGACATGAAATTCGCTGCTACCCCTGATCACATATACTGTAAATCAGAATGGCCATTCTCACGTTATTAAATGTCAACATATAAAAGAGAACAACCACTAGGTTCTCCACAGTCGAAAATGAATTTTTTGATATCGACCGCTAGATGGAAGTATGGCTGGAAGCTATTACTCCATGCAATTCCATTAGAGTTTTTTCTTTTCTTTCAATGGTTGTTTCTTCATAAGTACCAGGTCGAATTTGACCCTTTCCTTTTAAAAGAAGTGTAGGAGATCATAGGCCTATGACAAGTTAGAACCTAAATATTTCAAGGCAACGTTACTCTACCAATAGTAGAGTGAGCAAATTGATAATATCATGTAAGAGGAACCGGTATATTTTTACTTATTAGTGGATTTGGATGGTTGTGGAGGGATGCTAGAAATTTTGTACGAAGAGTTTTGATATAATCTGAGAAGTATAGTATGCCAAGATCGTCATACAGTTGACTATTTCGGATGAGATAGTCCGCTCTAGTGATGGTTCTACAGATGGTTCGTTGAAGATGTCGTGTATTTGCTTGAGCCCATATTTCACAGCAGTATGTCATGTAAGATCGAATTAAAACTTTGTACAGCATTGTTTTGATATTTAAAGATGTATAACTCTTGAAAAATGAGTAGAGAAGCATATATCTTTCCATTAGATTTATAACGTGACTTCTTTTCTTTTGCAGTCGCTAGATGGCAGCACAGGGAAATTGTTAAATTTGTCTTGGAAGTGCATTGGGCTTATCAATCTGTTATACAGTATGTGAACATAGCTGCCATCCAAGCTTACCAATACTGAAGAAAGGTCGCTAAATGTAAAAGGTTTGTAAATTATGGCAGTGGAGGATTGTTGCAGCTAATATTTTAATTTTCCAAACAAATTATGCTTATTTTATAATTTTGTGATTACCAGTTAGAATAACGGTTTGTGGCTTGGTTTAAAAAATCTCTGTTTCACCTTCCGAGTTTTATATGTTACAATATTTTGTTATTGTTGTTCAGTCGACTGTCCGAAGATAGGTTGGAACCTTATAAGTGACATCGGTAAGACATCACTCGTGAGGCAGTTCCTTTTCCCTCCTTCGCATACATCGCTGACCAGTAAAATATTTCGCTAATCAGATTCAGATGTATACAAATAATTTAAGTTTGTGATCTCAAAACACGTTCAGTCCGTTTTTATGAAAGGGCTTGACTAGTTTTTATGCACCTGTCTAGGGACTCAGCGAGTTTTCAAGTTGAATGTATAATAACGTAAATTTTTAGTAAAGGATTGGCGTTGTTTTGGAAGAAAATAAGCTTAAACTATAATTTACTAAAGATGTTATTAATTGGTCCAACAGAATAATATCTGTTTAGTGACAATTAATATTTGAGGAGAAAAATTCGCTGTACAGATTGCTGTGCACTTTACTGCGGAATCCCGGCCATTAGTCACTCAGCTGAGTGCGCTCCTTGTATAATGGCAGTTGACTTGAAATATAAACGTCAACGTATATGCCCAACTTGGAGTCAGGCCACAAAAAGGGAACCACTGTAGGAGGAGAGTTCAATCCGGTGCTGTGGATTGAATTCGGCGTAGCTCAGTGGTCAGAGCGCTTGGTACGTAGAACCAAGGACCCGGGTTCGATCCCCGGCGCCGGAGCGAATTTTTCTCCTCAAATATTAATTAAACCATAATGATAGAGGTCTGAAACATCATCATATACCTACATATATAAATCATAAAGATGGCCAAGGGTACTGAGCGAGTTTTAGAATCACACTTGTACATCTATTATCAGGCAGTACATCTCGCTTGACGATATGTGTCAGAGGAAGAATAAAAATTGTTTGTATGCATGCGAAGTCTAACTTAAGTAATGTGTGGCTAGTCGGCGATGTATGCAATGGAGGAGGAAAGGAACTGGCCACTCTACCCCATTATCTCCTGGCCTAGTTGCCTCATAAGTGGTACCTACTTGGTATCACTGGTGAAGTTCAGAGCTGTCGTCGGACAGTGGACTAAACAACAACAATTCTCCAATATTGTTCTTTCTCTGAGAGAGGTATCACAATATTTTATGACATTATAATCATTACGCCTAGCCTGGCTGTGGTCTCTGATTGAGGTTCTGGCTGATAAGTGCATCTATTATCAGGCAGTACATCTCACTTGACGATAGATATGTGTCAGAAGAGGAACAATTATTATTATTGAATATTGTGATTCTAAATTCGTGATATTGTGGTTTTTTTTGAAGACGTAAAATTCGCACCTTAACCGTTGCCATCTATTTCGTTTATATTCCGATTTTGTTTCCGCCTCTATTGCCTTCTCCATTACCAATCTGTTACTTCCCTCCAAAATCCTAAATGGAGGGGAAATTAGAGCAACTATGGGGCTGTATGTATACTTACATCCTGCGTTGTTATCTGACTTCAGATTCTGAGAAATTGCTGGAGTAAATCTCCAACCAATAATCGATATAACAGCTATCGATGTATTGATACAACATTGAATCCATTAGTAGTGTCCGACTTTCTGACATATCGATTAGCTCCTTCCATACTATTAAAGACGACAGATGAAAGTTTCCTATTCCCGGATCTATTGCTGCGGAATCTTCTTCTATATTAATGAAAACTGCATTGGGATAAACACGTCTGCAATATATAGGACGTATTCATTTATTCCACGTCGAGATAGGAAGCGAAGACGATGTGATACGATTTATTGTCACCCCACTGTTTGGTCCTGCTTGTCCTTCACATTGCTGCCCTCGGGCCAGCATTCCCGTCCTTACACTACTATCTACAACATTTATAAACTTAGTGGACGACTCATGCACTTCTCTTCCTTTATTCATCACTGTGTCCTTCCGTGTCCATTTATTTCACTTATCACTTCCTCAATTTCGTACGTCAATCAACTGTCACTGTTTACTTACTTACTTAAGGATTTTAGAGAACCCGGAGGTTCATTACCTCCTTCACATTATAAGTCCGCCATCGGTCCTTATCCTGAGCAAGATTAATCAAGTCTCTACCATCATATCCCACCTTCCTCAAGTCCATTTTAATATTATCCTCCCAACTAACGTCTCGGCCTCCCAAAAAGTCTTTTTCCCTCCGGCCTCCCAACCAATAATCCATATGCATTTCTGGATTCGCCCATACGCGCTACATACCCACTTGTCACTATTTATCTTTCTATTAATCTAATTCCCCTATCCCTAACACTTCATTTACTATTTAGTTCAGTCTCTATTTTCCCTACTTATACTATTCGTTACCATTTCTATCTCTTCCGTGTTTTACTCATATTACATAAATTATTTTTCGTATTATCTATCCTAGCCCATCTGATAGTATATTTAAGCGTGCATTTCCATAACGTTGTAAGTGCCAATTTGTGAAGTTTACAGTAGGAACAAAAATAGTTTTATACAGTACATACAACGTTGTGACTTGCACAACCTGAATGTGCACTACTTTATTATTTGGAGCAGCACTTTCTTCATAACCTTTCGTAACACTGTGAAGCAGGACACCTACAACTGATATATGTGAAAAAATAGATTCTCCCGGTTTCGGCACTTACAACTTACTACATACTTCGTAGTCCTAACTAACATTTATCTTGGCTAATTCCGACTCCTAGCTCACTTTACTTCTTACATCACTTCACTATTTCATTTAGGTCTATTACCTTTACACTATATTTTTACATTTCCATTATTTATAACATTATGATCTTCTCACCCTTTCTCACCCACTACACTCCATACGTTTTTTCATTTCAATAGTCTTTGGCACTTGTTCACCACTTACACACCATTTTATTAAATTGTAGAGCCAGGTAATCTATGGCGAATCCTCGGCCTCATCTCGCCAAATACTATCTCGCTATCACCAATCTCATAAACGCTAAATAATCTCGTAGTTGATACAGCATCGTTAAATAACCAACTAAAAAAATTAAATTGTAGATTGGTTATTCTTTACTATTACACATTTGCTTCACACACTTTATCCTCTTCTCATTATCTGTGCTTCCCTCTCTAGTCGACCCATCTCTTCTTTTCACTTTATCTTCTTTCCCTGCCTTCTCTTTACTCTTCACCTGCTGACCTATATTGATTTTGTTTAATTTGCTTGATCTGCAGAAATTACCACTGTCCCTTCCCCTCTCATTGTACGAAGACGATGTAGTGAAGAGGTGCAACGCAATCTAGAGAACATAGTCGTCCCATCAAGGTCGCGTTTGGGGGGGATCTGCCATAACCCATGCCCGAACCGTCACCACTTCAATCTAAATTTCCCGTCTTCATTCACATTTGTAATCTAACCTGTCGAATGAGTTGGAGAATTTTAAGTTGATATAATTTGTACGCTGAAATTATAGCTTTTTCCTCAAAATATTTGTAGAAAAATCTTTGATATTACGTCCAGAGAAGCCACCTACGTAATTAATCTTGTATTTCAAATAAATTATGGACGGTAAAATATCTACTAAAGAAGTAGAAAAAGTGAAGAGAATTCCTAGGATTCCTATAATTGTGTGAAACGTTTATGTTCTCGATTGGTTGTTTTTTTCTACATTGATTTTTAAGGAATTTCTTCTTATATTATATTGTGAATGTGATTAAGTGTGAAATAAACTTAAAGCAATTTATGTATATTGCTTTATATGATAATTTTTCATTCATTTCTTTACTGAATGCATGACATATATCTGTGAGTCCACACCTGTGGAGTAACGGTCAGCGCGTCTGGCTATTTACAGTTATGTTTAACCTGAATTGGTTTCGGAATATATAATATATCTTTCGCGTGTTAAATATTACAGTAAATGATTAACTAGTTTCAGCCTGTTATGGGCCATCTTCAGAAGTGCTGACTGCAGTTCTGAACATGGCCCATAACAGGCTGAAACCACTTAACCAGGTACTCTAATATTTAACACGCGAAAGATACATAATACATATTCCGAAGTGATATAGCGTTAAAAGTTGTGTAATCAAGATGTATGAATTTGTTTGTCGGAGAGTCAGTAGTATTGGTCTATAGTAAGAGAAATGAAATATAATTCATGCAAAAAAAACTATGTCTAGCTCTCTAGCAAACATTATATCAATACAAAAGTCTGATCTTGTTCCCATATTAGATTTCAAATTAGTTCCAAATCAAAACTATGTTTCTCTTACGTTAAGAAGTCTTGATTTTCAGGTTTTGAAACATCTATTTTAATATCACTAGGTTGCATATTGACATTTTTTCCGTCGTATCACTTAGATGATTTCTTGGTGAAGAGTGCTAAATGTGTAGCTAGAAAAAGTTTCTCTGCTATTAGAGATTAATTCGGTGCATTTATACAGAATCTATCAATACAGATTTAAAAACAAATCGAGTAATATTGAAGTAGCTACAAGTCTCAGATATTTCACGGCAAAAAATATAATGACAAACTGTCTGTTTTACAGCACCGAATTATATTTCAGCGTTCATGATATCCGCCAGCATCACCACAACGATTCATGTTTCCAATTCATGTTTCACTGATTTAAAATGAATACACATTTTAATTTACAAAGTTTCTACGCTGTATTCCTCGTCATTGTGATAATGAAACTTTATCGCATTAAAATCAAGTGGTGATAAATCTCAGTGTTAGAGAACATCGAGAGATTCACGTTTCACACTCATATGTCCCCTAAATTGTTATAATAATATACATAATTCTTAATTGTTTCCTACAGTTATGAATAAAATAGTTCTTGAAGCAACTTATTTATATATAAATCCCACAAGGGTAGCTGTACTTGTTTCTTAACCCAAATCTGCAACTTTTAAAAGTAAGCCTAACATTGCTTGAACTGCTTTATTTATGCTTGTGATTGCTGGAGTGTGACGTCTGGTAGGAAAGAATTTACAATCGGCGCAAACAGTTGAAAGTCAATGTTAAAATACTTTTCGCACTAATGTTAAAAGTACTTTAGCACGCTACCGTATAATAGTCAATCTTTAACACGCTTACCCTAGCGTTAAAAGGTCTACTATTAGGAATGGCCGTCAGAAAAAATAAATTATTAAAGTTAAAATCACTCTTTTCTTAACAAAGACTGAATTGCTGCGAAACACCTAATGTTATAATCAGATATACGCGCATCTTAGTGACATATTTCTTCTAATGATAGTGACAACTGAGTTTTTTCGAGCCTTAAAACATCCTCGGCAAGAGTTTAACTCGCGCATCTTTAGTTCGAATAACCGCTAATACTTAAAATTAATTAGAAACATTCTAACATCAACCTGTACTAATTGAAGTGAAATCATGCAATTTATAAGCTTAAGTACGAAAGCCCATAATAATTTAAAGTAGCCTATGTAATAATCATTTCTGGACCCAAATTTCTGGTTGGATGAATGAATTACTTTCTGCGAACATAGTCGAGATAAAAATAGCCAAAAGGATTGAAGTGTTTAGTAACGTCTACTGATTGTATTGCAGTGGTTTTTATAATAGAGAGAGAACATTAAATGCAACATTTTCAACTAGTTCATCGTCTAGACGGCAAAACTGAAAAAGTTGTCTCTTACGTTATGGACTATGGAGGGAGAAAACGGCATTGGAGTTGAGTAGTTCCCTTTTTATTAACCACGATACAAACTAACCCAATGAATATGAAACGTTTTAACGAACATAAAACCTCCAAAGAAACAGCTTAAAAGATATATATAGGCTAAAGAGGCTTGTGCATTGGAAGTTTGGGAAGCTATTTTGGAATGAGGAAATAAAGAGACATAGACTTTACAGTACACAGACAGGATAGTATAAACAATTTGCATAAATAATAAATTAATTTCAATTTTGTTAGAAATGAGGAGATATTTCTGGAGGAAAGATATCCTGTAATGAAACTTTGAAGCTTAACTAACTATATATTCGACTATGCGAAAGGTTGAAATCAATTTAATGCTTTTACTTCGCAATGTAGGGGATTTTGTATTGGTCCAGTCGTAGTTCCGTCATCGAAGGGGTTGGAGGTCGTAACTAGACTGAATATGTAGGATTTTATAGAAAAATCGTTGTCACAAAAACCGAGTTTTTATTACTACAGGTTTATGGACCACCCTACAGTATCCGATGGAATAGGCTACGTACCCTCTAAAATTTTATGAAACTTGGGAAAGATTTTATTGAACACAAAAGTAGTACTCTTCCTGGCGTAGAAACTCTTGACCCTAGTGATGGCCATAGGTTACAAATATGAATTTCGAACGTCAGGGGTTTAGACTAGCAATGAATTCCTCATAGAGTGTTTCAAATGAATTTTCTCAAAGAGAGGAAATACTGAGCTCTTTCAAAAAGAGGTAGATTGAAAATTAGTTGCACATAAGACACTGTGTTAGCATGAATGAATAACAAGACATCTAAATAAAAATGAAGTAGTCCTATCTACAAACTCAACATTGTTTTATCAGAAAATTTAGAGGAATGACTGAAGCCGTTTTAATATTGACCAAAAAGATTGTTGCGAAGCTGGACGAAGAACTTGGACATCTATTGTACTATGCTACCAGTTATACTCACTTACTTACTTACTTACTTACTTACTTACTTACTTACTGCTTTTAAGGAACCCAAAAGTTCATTGCCGCCTTCACATAAGCCCGCCATCGGTCCCTATTCTGAGCAAGATTAATCTAATCTCTACCATCATATCCCACCTCTCTCAAATCCATTTTAATATTATCCTCCCATTTACGTCTCGGCCTCTTCAAAGATCTTTTTTTCCCTCTTGCCTCCCAACTAACACTCTCCATTTCCAGATTCGCCCATACATGCTACATGCCCTGCCCATCTAAAATGTCTGCATTTAAAGTATAGGTTTTCAAAAACATACTCACGCGATGATAATGCATTTATTCCACTAGTTGATAAATAACCAGTTATACAGAATGAGTCGTAATTATGCATTTCAGAGTATTTCAGAGTATTCTATACGCGAAAACGAACATATTTTGTCATATAAACGTATAGCCGATACTGCACTATTATCAAGATATCGATGGCTGAGAAGCAGACTGTTCTAAGTCCAACTCTTTAAAAAAAAAATCTGTGTTTCATTGTGTTCCAATTCTTGTCTGCATATATGAATTCAACAAAATTGTAAATATTCCTCTCCATAAGGTTGCTATGAAGCTATTCCATATTGTTTCACGAACCTTTGAATGTTAGGAGCTTAAAATATCTCTCCTGAAAAAAAAAATAGTAAAATGGACTTGGAACAGTCTGGTTCTGGGCCATCGAATATGCCAACATTGCGTTATTTAAAAGCTAGTCTACCAGTTTACCCGTAGCTAAAATCGGAACTAACAGTCGGTGTTGTTTTGTGATTAAAAAGAGATGTATTCATAGCTGGCCATGTCTTGTAGTTATGGCGATGTTTTGTTGATTCATGATGTTGAGTATTGAAAATGAGACTAGTGTTATTTTTACTTTACTGAATTGTTATGTTATGCAATGTTATGAAGCAACAAAACATCACATAGCCAAATATGAATACATCTTTTTTTAACCACAAAACAAAATCGATTGTTAGTTCCGATTTTAGCTACGGGTAAATTGGTAAATAATGCGATGTTGCAATACCTTGATAACAATGCTGTATCGGCTATACATTTATATGACAAAATATGTTTGTTTTTGTGTATAGAATATTTTGGAGTACTTTATAGTACATAATTACGACTCACTCTGTATATCTAATCTGGGAAACATATCATCATATTCATTTATGTTAATTTTTACCTAAAGAGATTACGTCTATGGACAGTTTGCATTCAATTAGAGCAGGCATATCAAAACCCTGCACATTGTGCAGTCGCGCACATTGTGCACTGGTCTCTGTGCAACGTGCAGTTCCTATTCCCCTACCTGGAGGGAGCGTATCGGCTTGGAGGGGAGCGCGACAGGGCTGTACAGTACCTATAGTAGCAGATCAGCTTTTGTTTCAGTAACGCAGATCAGTACGGGTGCTCATTGAGCTGTGATTGTGAATGCGTTATGAAAAATAAAGTGAGGAGTCCACAGATATAACGAAGAAGAGAAATCACGAATCATATAACATAACTGTTATGATGTTTTCCTCAGCCAATAGTAATTATTTTAAAATGAAAGGCTTTCATCATATCATGTGGACCTAATAGTGATGTGAGAATTTAAATCAGATTAGTAAAGTTCTCAAAATATGATATTCGCCAGCTCTTATTTCTTAATTAGTACTCTCACGGCAAGACAAACATGAAAATGATGTTGTTTTGGCGTCATCAATGGTTAGACGACTTACAACTTTTATTTGATAAGCTGATAAGTGATGAGAATATAGTGAGGCATACATGTGAGGATCTTGAGGTTATAAGGGAAGGAAGAAAGCAACTATTTGTAAGGCGGAAAATTTTTCTGGAAAAATAATACATAATGGCGAATTTTCCATCTCACGTTACTATATTATCTTAATATACTTACGTTAATAAATCTTTAAACCTGACATAAAGAAAAGTCCTCTCTTCACAGCTTGTGAAGTACCTACTCTTTTAACTTAATTCAGTAACGCTCCCAACTTGCTAATACTTGCTCTCAACGTCTTCTAAATAAACTATATATAAATTTAAATTCAAGCTTAATTTATACAATTTATTAATAATATTATGAATTTATATTAATATACAGCAAGGAAATGATTCCAGTGTAAAAGCCTCACAATGTCCTATTGCATGTAATTGGGAGTAAAATATTTTCTTTCTTAGCATTTGTGCACCAATGGAAAAAATGTTATGTTTTATTTAACGACGCTCGCAACTGCAGAAGTTATATCAGCGTCCCGGATGTGCCGGAATTTTGTCCCGCAGGAGTTCTTTTACATGCCAGTAAATCTACTGACATGAGCCTGTCGCATTTAAGCACACTTAAATGCCATCGACCTGGCCCGGGATCGAACCCGCAACCTTGGGCATAGAAGGCCAGCACACCAATGGACCCAATAATGCTTGACGAACAATGAAAGAGTATTACTTTGAAATAATCAGTACCTATTACGTAAAATGAAATATTGTGTTCGTTTTTTGTTGTTTCGAAATTACTGCAATATTTATATTTTCTTCAAATACTGTATACAAATCACGTAAATAAATTATTCTTTACAGATGACTGCATTGTGAATTGTAACTGAGTAAGTCTATTGTTTCTTGTGTTACAATTATTGTAAAATATAGACACTGACAATAATTGTCTTTTTTCCTTCTGCTAAGTATGTATATAATGTCCAAATGTCAATTTAATTGAACGCTAGAAGCGCTGAATAGATTCTTGTACATCCCTCCGGCTAAGAACTGGTAAAAGCAACACGTGAATGACGCAATCTGCACAGACCGGCTTTCCGCGCACATACACTGCACTTTCAGTGTCTGATTTCTGACATGCCTGAATAAGAGAGTTACAGTGGTATCATCTTTGTGGGAGCCGTGTAATTGACTACTGCCGACGACGATGCTTCAGTCGGAATTCAGAATGAAATATCTAACGTAACGATGACAAACGGTCCGTTAAATTCCGATCCATTAGCACTCTCTGATTTAATGGCACACACACTTTAACGATACACGAACTTATTTATTGGTTCGCTTTTTTGCAACCCGGTATAAATCTGTTATAAATGTTTTATTGCTCCTTGACCCAATTCTTCGTGGTTCGAGGCTCAGAAGAAGAAAGTGAAAGAAACTATAAAAGTCTTCTGCACATGTCTACTACTAGCGTTCGTACAATATATCGACCTGTCAGTATTGTTGATAAGGTTTGGCTCAAATTGAAGGAACTTCTAGAGGGGTCGAAATATAATATTTTTCGAATATAAAACGTAATCTTCAGTCAATGAAAAGCCCGTAATGTCAGGAACTACATTGCGGATGTAATCATACTTTGCGTCTTATCTCCTGCCACCACGTTTACAACAACTTTTTGTAACAAGTTGTCCAAGAACTGTAAGGGAACGTGGCACTTATCGTGCTTCAACAGATGGGGATGCAACAGCACGGCACCAGCATACTTTACTCTTCAGCCTTGGTTTTTCTTAACCTCCGCATGCGACGTGCGAGATGCGAGGCCCGCCTCGCACATATCTGGACAACACGAGAGATAGTGAGTGGTTTCTATAGTTGCGAGATGCGCAGACCTCGCATCTCGCAGTTATACTCATAGAAGCCACTCACTATCTCTCATGTTGTCAAGACATGTGCGAGGCAGGCCTCGCATCTCGCACGTCGTATACGTCGGTTCAGAAAAACCAAGGCTTTACTGTACGAAACTTTCTGTATCTCGCATATCAAGGTCGTTGGATCGGAAGAGGATGTCTGATTGAATGGCCAGCCCGCTTCCCTCGTTTCATGTCTCTTCATTCCTTCTTCTGGGAACATATGAAATGCCTCGGTTACAAGAAACGAGTGTAAAACTCAGAAACCTTTTATTCAGGGTACTTGCAGCATCTGATGTGGCTTGGGAGATGTCTTGAAAATTTGGGTGAGTGCAGCAGAGTTTTCTTCGTCGTTGCAGTGCTTGCACTCAGTGTGACCAAAACTCGAACTGCAGTGATTACATGCGACAGACTGCCTATGAAGTAAGGAGACGGAGGAAAGGTACTTGGCATTAAAACTACAACCAGTGGTGGTTCCTGCACTAACATCTTGATCAATCCCGCGGATAAAAATCTCAAGCTTTGCTGTATCAGTAATGTCACTGCTGTCGTCAAGAGCCAGTGAATAATATACAATTTTTCTTGCTTCTTTTTTTTTAACCTTCCTCTAGAATATATTCTAGAATTTTCTAAATTCTTCTCTCGATATTTGGTCGAGAAATTCGTAGTTTTTCAAAATTAAAGTCTTCTTATGGACAAGTTATTTAAGCTATTTTAATCATTCTTTTGAGAAATTCTGTTCTATTAAAAGGCTTTAGAGCACGAGATATTTCAAACCCCATTAGATAGCTGACTTCCTGACATTTATATATGTCATCTTTCGCTTCCTGCCTATGATTTAAGACATGTCAATTCCTGGCGTTTAACAGTTCGTTGGCACATAATATTGAACAAGTTTCTCTTCAATATTATTATTAAATAAATAATTAGTAAATAGTTACGCTTATCTAAATATGAAGACGATTAAAATTGAGATAAAACCTAATAATTTTATCCTTTTAGGGAGAAGATCTAAATATATCAATATTCATGCACGTACAGAAGAATTATAGAAACACATACTTAGTGGTCAATAATAATAATAATAATAATTATTATTATTATTATTATTATTATTACTATTATTATTATTATTACTATTATTATTATTATTATTATTATTATAAGAAATTATTCAGAGTTGCAATTAATGTTTCTATATACTCCTAATTGAAACGTTGAGCAAAGTAATTATATTACATTTTGTACAACAGGACAATAAGAAAGTTCTCCTTCTCATTCTTTACGAAATCACCTCTTACTTCTTGTAGAGACAGAGTTTGTAGAGCGACATGATACCGCCACTGCTTGCCTCCAGTACGTAAATGAAACACACAGCAATGTACAGGAAACTCCTCGTATCCGTTTGAATGTCTGTGCTTACAAGATGTAATCACGACACCCACTTTGGTCACCGCTGCTTGCACTGAATGTGATGGTCGCTTCTTCGAACAACTTCTGGTTGATGTAGGACTGTTACAAAATTATATTAATTTCATGTAATATTTTCCTAAACAAATTTTTGCACAAATTACTATTATATTATTGGTATGTTGTTGACATGTAGTTCTAGACTTTCATGGTGTTATACTGATCGAGGGTTATTTCTTAGATTATGATTTCCTGTTGCACTGTTCTATTCTAGCTCCTTTATAAGCTTTTTCAGTTTCAGTACAACACTTTCAATCGCACTGTATCTTTACAACAAATTTGTCGCCCCTGGTGACATTCTTACCATTGAATCTGGCTTTTGAGGTTTCAAACCCAGACAAAGAGCATACAATTGAAGGACTTTAAAATCTCTAGACTGGCGTCATTTGGAAATGAAGTAAAGAAGAGTGGCCCGGGCACTACATTTATGACAAGTAAGAGGGTTCCAGAAAAAATTTACGACTGGTAAACGAACAGTCGTCTCACCTCTTAATGTACTGACGTAACATTTTGTATCACCCAGTATTGCCGGTAAAATTTGTGCCAGCATTCGGATTTATACAGCAAATATGAATGAGTCTTATTGATTGATGTTAATTTATTATCTAGTATTTTTTGTTATTTTAGGTTTTATTATTATTGTTGTTGTTATTATTATTATTATTATTATTATTATTATTATTATTATTATTATTATTATTAGTCCAGAAATGCATTTAGAATGTTAGTTGGGAGGTCGGAGGGAAAAAGACCTTTAGAGAGGCCGAGACGTAGATGAGCGGATAATGTTAAAATGGATTTGAGGGTGATGGGATATGATTCTAGAGACTGGATTAACCTTGCTCAAGATACGGACCGATGGCGGGCTTATGTGAGGGCGACAATGAATCTCCGGATTCTTTAAAAGCCATAAGTAAGTAAGTACTCGTTGACCAAGTGCATAATATTCGATGGGACTGCTTTGAAAAACATCATTCCAACCTGGACCTCGCCTAATTTATTTCATTAGTAAAAACTTAATTCTCACTCTTTTTTAGCTTGCACTATTATTATCATTATTATTATTATTATTATTATTATTATTATTATTATTATTATTATTTAATTTTGTTTTAACAATGCCATATCAACTACTGCGTTATTTAGCGTCGATGGTATTGGTGATAACGAGATGACATTTGGTGACATGAGACCGAAGGTTCACCATAGATTACCTGACATTCGCCTTACGGTTGTGATAAACTCGGAAAAACCGAACCAGGTAATCAGCCTATGCGGAAATCTGACCCACTCCCGAGCGCAACTCCAGATTTGCAGGCAAGTGCCTCAGCCGACTGACTACGCCGGTGGCTATTATTATTATTATTATTATTATTATTATTATTATTATTATTATTGTTATTATTATTGCTACTATGTTCAAACACATATAACTGAGTATATTGATAAGGTGCGTGTTTCGTCATTACAGTCAAAAGGAAAGTAATTTGCTACATGCAACATTTTCATTAGTAGTTTCAGCTTTTGACTGTCGGCTAGTATGGTTCCATATTGCTAACACAGCAGTGGACTATGCCACACCAGAATTGCTTCTTTGGTAGATGTAACAGCTCAGCGAATCGGGGAACGCCTCTTTAATCTCTCTCTGTCCCTGCCAGTCCTAGTCTCTCTCTCTGTCTTTCCTTCTCTTGCCTATCGAACTCTAAACTCTAAGCGCGAAATAGCCGGGGTTTTACTTTAATTTGTCAAGCTTTACCGTGGAAGTCCAAGTAGATAGAGGAGTCTTGTAGGGATTTCAGGATCTAGAAAACGAGATACACTTGCGCTGTTTCGTCAGTAGCTAAATGGGTCAAGAAGCCGAGTTAGTCATTCAGGCACTAGCAAGGCAATCGATCCCCGGCCAGGTATCCTGAAAGAATAGAATTTATTATGGACCAACCAGGCGTTGTAGAGGATTATTTGAGGGTACCCCTATTTCCCTCTCTCATTCCAAAAACACACTCCGCCATCTTCTCATTTTATCTATCATCTACAATAGTTAACAATATGCTGCATTGAGTGAAGTGTGATGTTACGCCAACTTATTCTCATGTAATTGAATTATTTTTATAAGTCATGGTAGTGTGTGACAACTAACCCTGAACCCCAGACACTGATGATACTGCTGGTCTGCTTGGTATGTTGCAACGGTTCCAGGATGATTGGTGCACTATAGTTATCTCCATTTTTCATCAAGCCCAAAGAAAAAAATGTCCATAATCACGTTATGTCCACAAGCGTTTTGTCCACTGAACATAACGTCCATAGACATGTAGGCTAATCCACAAACAAATATGTCCACAATAAATTTTGTTCATATAGCCCTACATTACATATAATGACTTTTACTGTCAATTATAATGTCCATAATACTTCTTACATCACTAGATGTGATGGTGTAGAGGAATCAGAATTAGATTTATCATTATACATAGAAAGGACCTTCGTAAGAGGGATATCTGCCAGAGTTAGAAGACGAGAGATGCCGCCTCGCTTTCCTCCGCATGTCTGGAATGTTTATAACTAGACTTCTTTGAATTGCCACACTCAGCATGCAATCAGGTTGCCGATGTACGTAGTATAGAGGAGGTGAGCGACCGCCCGGTCTCGTAGTATAAGCAGTTCATGTTAAGAGTTGTGACCGGTCCAAATAGATAGAGGAGCTACAGCTAATGTGTACCTATGTAAGCACTTGTTTTTGCATTACTGTGGTTGGAATAGTCAAAGCTTAACATTTGTTCAGTGCAGACAAGAATTCAGTCAAACATACTACAATGAGAGTGTTGCTGTTCCAAACAGTTGCCCCTGGAATACCCTTACCCCCGCAGCCAGTCTTGACCCGTTGGGGAACGTGGTTGGATGCTGTTACTATGCAGATCATTACGGCAAAATAATGGAGGTAATTGATGCATTGGATAGCACAGACAGTTCCGCTATTACAGCTGTAAAATCATTGCCTTCTGAACATTCTGAAAGATATTCTGTTCATTTATTCTAATTTTAAAATCGTGTCCAAAAGCATCACCCTGTTAGAATTGTCTAAACTACAACTCTCAGAAGCTCTTAATATAGTGGATAAAGTATCACAAACCGTTATCGAAAATAACAATTCATTAATTTCAGAAAAAGTGAAATGTAAGTTGAGAAACATTATTGCTAGAAATTCTGCCTATTCACAACTTCGTATTATAAATGATGTACCATCAGGTCACGACAAGACATCTGAAGTTGGTGTACTAGAAAGTAGTGACTTCCCGTTCTTCAAATATGTACGTATTACATCGTGTGATGTTGAACATACATTTTCCGAAAATAAAAACTGTTTACGTGACCATCGGAAGAGGTTACTTTGCAGTCGCTCAAAATGTACGTAACTCTTCACTGCAATGCACATATCCAAGGATGATGTGAGTACCTTACATTAAATTTTAAGAGTTAATATATCTCACTATAAAATAATTGTGTATTTACATGTTTAGACATTTCCTACTTCAATGATCATTATTTATATTTCTTGAATGCAGGATACAGGTTTTATTGCAACCGCAGTATACTACTCAGTGTTTACATCAGAGGCATACTCCATGCGTTGCACGCCCACTTCTCATACAGTCTATACCGCGTGCGCAGTAAACCTTGAGATTCTCGTGGCAATTCCACGAAGTCTATTTATAACCTAGTCTTGAATGGGACTCAAAGGACAAGTAATACAATAGAAGGATGGCACTCCAAATTTAAAAACTGTATAGTATCTCACCATGCTAACATATGGAAGTTCATCGAAAACTTGCAGAAGGACCAAAATAACAATTAGTTATTAATAAATCAATTAATGGCAGATCATATGGCAACATCATCCCATACAGAAGTACAATATTTTAAATTCAAGACACATTGAGGGAATGGTGCGGAATTACCATGTATATAGAGAAAACGGTGACGTTGACAGATATCTTAGAGGCATTAATTATTATCGGTTGAAACTGTATGATGAAAACGATAATAAAGCAAATTAATGGTATTTTTATAATTGAATAAGCATATGCTACAATTACAGTTATTATGTAGTATTAAAATTCTAAAATAATGTACATCTGGTTGACTATTATTTCCATCATATTAAAAGCAGACTGATGATTTTTTAAATTGGTTGTTATTTCAGATTTGTGGATCTTTTAATTTATGGGCAAACCATCTATGGACATAACTACAAATGGACTTGTAATGTAGTGGACTTTAAATAACTGCTCCTATAAATTAATGGACTTTAATGTGAAGGACAGAAGACACTGGACATTTGGACTGTGGACATAAAAAATGGACATTTTGTCTGTGGACATAAAGAAGTGGACATATCATCCGTGTATCGTTGCAACAGCCGTTGATAAATAGAGCTCTCTCGAACAAGTAATACGAAACTTGTTGGAGCCATTTCATCAGAATTGTACTTTGATTTAATCCCTAGCTGACTTTGAGAGTTAGTCTATAAATATCCGTGTAAAGAGGAATATAATATTTTTCTGTATCATTGTTTGTGTGAGGTACGTCTGTGATCCTGTAACAGACATACCAGGATTAAATACCAGAATAAACCATATCTACATATTTACTCAACTTAGAAATTCTACTCTACGTTATTGAGTCTCCTGGGATCCAAGGACCCCATCCATAATCCCGAAGATAACAAAAACGTATCCACTACACCACATAAGTACGAGCTTCAGATAGTGATATGAGGAGGCCTTAAGGGCTCAGGAACCCTGTGACTTATCAGGTATCCGTCTGAGAATGGGATTTGGCTCTGTCAGGACTGAGGCAGGACAACCTACCTGTTAGCGTTGAATTCACGAATGCCAACCAGGTCACCTATCGAACTTGGACAAACATCGCATGTATAGGTCACACAATACAATGAGCCAAAGCTAATGCAAGGATACGTCCAGGGATTCATTCTCGAAAACTCAAGCTAAGTCAGACGGGCCAAAAATATAATTTAACTTGAAAGACAAGGCGAATATACAGGGACATCATTTTATTTTTACTTCAATTTTTATTGTACCTGAGTTTTTTAATGTACTTCACTCCCACCCCTTCCACTAATGAAGTTCAACAGTCCTCCACACAGATCCAAGACCGCATATACAGTCATAGTAGTCTTACGGTCATAGTAAACAGTACGTTCCAAAAATATGTTCGCGTTTTCCAGTGACGAAAGAGCTTTCAATATTGATTCATTTTCGCACAGGTACTGTCGTCCATTTGCCTACGTCGCATCCCGGTTTCCCCCCACCTACTTCTATTCGCCTCTCTGTAAAGGCTAGTGGCTGAGCTGTCTTAGCTCTTTCCTGAGAACATTAATTTCTGTTAGCAATTGGACGTCTAGTTAATATTATACCCATACAACTGTTTAAAATAACTTAAATAAAAGGGTCTCCTTAAGTAATTAACTGTCACGTGATTTCCCCCCTTTCTACGACCCTGCGACATAACCACTTGGACGGACAGTAGATAGCATGTCTGAGTAATTTTATCTTTTCGGATCGGGCAGAAGTGAAGATTGAATTTACAGTACGTAAGGTACTTTTTATAGAGTAGGTACAGAATAATTTCAACATGAATGACTAGTACGAAGGACGAAATCGGTAATTGGAATTACACACATTACAACTGAAGCCTGTATCGAAATGAACGGCCACCATTTTCAAAAATAAGTTTAAATATCCATATTATGATTATTTTTCAATTTAACTTCATTCTCTATAGTGTACGCTAATGTGCTGTAGACAGTATAATATACACTCCATAATGAATACGTACGCATGGACAGCTCAATTCGTGAGTAAAAGCACTTATTGTTAATACTGTACTGTATTTTGATTAAACAAAAACCTAATGAAAATTATCAAACTCAAAAGCGTGATATTTTCCTAGTTTACGTAAATGGATGAACTACTTTTATTCCCTCCTATAACTAATAAAGTGATTTGTTTGTATATTATACCAGTATCATCGAACTCCAGTCGTGGAAGGGGGTAGCAAACTGTTATCAACCGTTGATCTAAAGGTATAGCCAGGTTAATATTAGAAATATTAGTAAAAATAAAATGATGTCCCAGTATAAGGATCTCTTGCATCGTTAAGAATCAAAATTGCGAACCTATTGCCTGTAGACAATCGCTATACTGTATATCAACTGAATTAATTTTTATCATTCACAGAACTTAAATTGTCAATGGCATTTATAGTATGGCGTCACTACTAATCCTGATCACATATCGTCGGCTTACAAGCAAAACATATTAAGTCAGAAATATCACCTACCTCTGAGAAAAGAGCGTTTTGAAAGCTCTTGACAAAACTGAATCCTCAAAATATTATTTTTAGTAAGTTGTTTCTCATTATTTGCATTTAATTTTCCAATTCTAAGTTTATATGTACATTATGTACGCCTTTTTATTGGATATAATATGTTTGACTTAATGTGTTTTGCTTTTAAACCGATCATATAACAGATTTATCAAGAGTAATCTCACTAGAGGTTTTGATTTATCTAGAGAAAATCAAAACTCGAGTGGGATTTAATTGACTATTACACGATTAGAAGAAAGTATATAAAGTTTATAAGTAACAAAGTACTCCAATACAATAAAATATTAATTGACTTACGAAAATAAACCTGTCTTCAAATGTATTATTGCACCATTACGCTAGATGGCAGTTGGGCCAACTATGGAATATTCATTGAACTCTGTAGACGGTTACTAGTCAAGAAGGGTTTGTTGATTCAGTTTCGTTTTTATTAAAACATTTGCATTCCACTTCAATTATCCGGATTCCAGTAATCAACGTCACTTGACAGATGATTTTCAATAAATCTCAGTATTAAACAATTTCTGATACGTGACTATCCATAATATCATATAGCAGAAGCTATAACATAACCTAAATAATATACACAAGTGTTAGAAAAGCTTTAATTAATGACGATGACATAAAAAATAAACATGAATAATTTTAAAACGAATAATTATTGAATGTACAATTTTCAAATTTGAATGTGGTTGGTGGTTCAATTGATCTTATATTGGACGTGTGCGTAATAGAAGTGGAACTCGTTGATTTAGGCCTACATGGTGTATTCAACTTATTCAGGATTTCTGAATGAATAATTTTAAAAGGAATAATTATTGAATGTACAATTTTCAAATTTGAATGAGGTTGGTGGTTCAATTGATGTTATATTGGACGTGTGCGTAATAGAAGTGGAACTCGTTGATTTAGGCCTACATGGTGTATTCAACCTATTCAGGATTTCCGAATGGTGCTCTTCATTTATTTGTAAATAGGATTTCAGAAGATGCATAGGTATGATCAGTGATTTTTATTAATTCTTGTTCTTGAATGCCAATGCGAGTCATATTTGAAACTGCTGTGCATCGACTGGAGTGATTTGTAATTTTACTTTTTTTTTTTTTTTTTTGACGTCCAGACCAGCGCAGTTTCAAATGTTGGCAAACAAAGAAACAAATGCTAGGGACGCAATAAAATTAAACAAATGCTAGGGACGCGATAAAATTGTGCGATAAGCAGCCATGATTGGTTGAAATACGTCCTTTCGTACCGTTTTATTGGTCAAAAGTAGTATGACGTAGTAAGAGTCAGCCTAATGCACTTTCAAGACAACTACTTTTATCAATTCCACTATGCTGCGGTCTGGGAAAGAAGTCACATTATAATTCTAATGGAATTGCATGGCGTAATAGCTTGCAGCAGTACTTTCATGTAGTGGTAATTACCAAAAAATTCATTTTCGACAGTGGAGATCCTAGTGTTTGTATTCTTTTATATGTTGCCATTTAATAACATGGGAATGGTCAATCTGTATAACTCGACCCCTAGCCTTGACGGCGTTGTTGTTTGTATGAACTACGTCATCTTTCAATGGTAGGAAGCTAAGGCACAGTCTAGTATATACAGTCACGAAGCTTGAGTTGTGAGGGTGCTAGGAACAAGAGACTGTGCCGGTACTATTTCGCATTATCTGTAATGAGGCGATATTAGAGATCCTAGTGGTTAGCAACTATCTATGGATGCATATTTACTACGTATTGTGCTTCGTGACTGTATATACTAGACTGTGGCTGCGGGTTGATGGGGGGGGGGACGAATAGGAACACAGATGTATTCCGATTTTTGCCACGGGTAATAACATTCTGGTCGGATTGTATATGTTATCAGGCTACTATTTTAGATATAAAATACGGCCCTAATCTGGAAAACAAAGCGAACAAAAATTTTTCTGGGTCTTATTTACCGAAATTCATTATTTTTGCAGTAGTAGTTCTTTTATGGCAATATGAACCGATTGAAAACGTTTATGATATTGTAAAGGAATATAGGACTGGAAAACAAAATTCTCATACAAACATATGATCTTAACCGAACAGTTTTTATATTCACTGTTCTTTACATGAGAACTTTCAATATGAAATAAAATACACTATGCAAGTGAAAGAAATTCAGAGAGAGCTGCAATAGCTCTCTGACGCATATTACAGTCGTATCTTGTGGAACTTCGACACCATGGCGTTACGCGGTCGGAGCCACGAGTAAAAATATGTCACTCTTCCACAGCTGGTAGTGAACACATGACGGAGCGTAATTCTATGCGAAATATTGGCTTGGCTTTCGTGTAGTGTGTCGAATACTGGAATCGACGGAAATCGTTTTTACAGCGTGCTGGACTTTCATAATTTAGTTTGTAAAAGCCGATTTGTACTGAAATTATCGACAGAAATATATTTTAAATAGATTTCAGGGATGTCTGTTCTCAACATTACTGTAAGACCATAAATATATTCGTGGAGAAAAATTACTTAAAATTGAATCTTTATTTCATATAATTTTCGGAGCGTGAAGTTCATCATAAAGTAGAAAAGAGTATTTTACCTGATACACCATTAAGGTCTTGGTTGCAGTCTTCGATAGACCAAATGCTATTAATTGCTGACAATGTACAGTAGCTAGAATTTTATGTGGAATAAAATGTATGAAAATTTACTACCTTCAATACTATATACTCTATGTGTCGAAGTATATATTTTCACTTACTCGAAGAAAGACCTAGGGCCAGGTGCATGAACATTTTTTAAGTTTTAACAACGATTAAATGCCAACTTTATGCCCGTTAAGTCATACGTATTATGCACCAACGTTAATGATAGTTAAAATTTTGCTTAACACCTTTAACTTTAATTGGTGATCAATGGCCAATTAAGTTATGCAACAGTAGTTAGCAGAAGATAGCAGAAAAATTTTGAAATGATAATTTTTAATATGAAATGCTGGGTCGGTATTTAGATTATGTAAATCGACATGAAGGCCAACGTGAGTAAATAAAAGTAAAACAACCAAAGAAAAACAAGAACAAAAATGTAGAACTGCTTTTGTTTTATCAGTCCCCAATCTTCCTCTTTATTCTCAGTAATAAGGTTAGTAACTTTCTTTTTATTTCCACTGAAATCCGTCCTTAAAGACAAACATTATTTTAGAACTTTCCAATAACTTTCACATGTAGAATCGGTACCTAAGCTGCTGATATCTCTACGCTTTTCACTGCATCACTGTAAATAAAATATTATTTTATTCTGAATTAATCATACATTTTATTAAAACACGCTTGTTCACTTTTCCTTCGATATCTTTGATTAAGAGAATATGAATTCCTTTTCCTTTTAATCATGGTGAAATTTGAATTGTAACACCCTACTTCACAGTGAGAGACAGCCACTACTGCTATAAAAAATCCTGCTTCGAGCACAACTTCCCTTCCATGTAA
Organism: Periplaneta americana; assembly: GCF_040183065.1. NCBI lineage: Eukaryota > Metazoa > Arthropoda > Insecta > Blattodea > Blattidae > Periplaneta > Periplaneta americana. The sequence goes on along the minus strand of NC_091125.1, from coordinate 101,702,337 downwards.
CGATTGTAACCCCTCCATAGCTGTCCGTATAAGGAAACTCAGCTGCTCCGTAAAACAAGATTTCAGTGTAAGCTACTACACTAAATTAGGGTTGCCAACAAGCCGGTATTTCACCGGCACGGCCTGAAATTTTGGTGGATCTCAGGTGGCCGGTATCAACCTCTTACCGGCCCTACTTGTGTCCGGTAATTTTATTAAATGAACTTGAAAACTTGTGATAACAGCTTTTATCGAATATGCTAAAAGGGATTTTTCTCTATTTCGTGGGACATTTTAACTTTAATTCAGAGCAGCTAAATATAATGTGTGAATTTTCAAATATTTTTCAGCCTAAATACTTGATGTTTGTACAACAAAAGTGGAAAAAATTATAAGTATTAGACAAAAACTAAAGCTGCAACTAGAAGAATTTTACTCTATGATGAACTGTGCTTGTTAAATGCTGTGTCTTCTTCCGTTTGTAAAAGCTGAACATTTGACAATTTTTATGAAATAATGTAAATATTTTCAGGATTAGGATGCCTCAGAGAAATTTCCACAAAAAATGATAGTTCAACACGTGTTTGTTATTCGTGCAAGCGATTCATGTGGACGTGCATTCAGTATCATGAATAATGTGAGGAATCATTTAAGTATGGAAATAGTAAAAGCTGAACTATGTACAAGAGAAAATTTTAAATTTAGCAGTGTTTAATTTTTATCACTTTATAGCAGAAGGAAAAGAAGTTCTTACGGCTGTGGTATCAAGCTCCAATAAAAAATTAAAAAGTGTATTTTGGAACACTGAAGCAAGATCGTTTTTCACTTTGTTATTATCATTATACATTTTTACTCGAATCATAGAGCAGATTCTGTACTTAATATATCGTATATACCGGTTCCGTAATCATCTAAACTTGCGTGTGTAGGCCTAAAATTGCCGGTAATTTTTTTTTCCAGAGTTGGCAACTCCACACTAAATTGTATCTTTACTTGAATCTGTAATGTAACAGTTTAATGTAATCAAGTATAGGCTATTATTTTTACGTTATTAATAATTTATTAAATTATATTATTGGATGTGTTTGAAACATTTTGGTTAACTTGAATTATATTTCCATAAAAGGTATTTACGTAGCATGCAAATAGTCTAGGGAAGTTGAAGACGAGAATCATTATTCACTGCATACCATTTCACATTGTTTTACTGTGTAATCAACGTATTAGTTAGGGAAACTGTCTTCGTATTCACATGAAATTTCTACCAACTATTTCCACTCATTATTTCGAAACATTTGCTGTTCTCTGGCTCTTCTTAATTCGCTTCATTTTAAGAACAATACCAAAGATTTCGTATTGCGAGCAAAGCAATAGACAAACGGAACAGCTAAAATACGTTCAGTTTTACATTCAGGGGAGAAATCGATAGGTTGAGAGGTTAAGTTAGACTGCCAGCGTACGGCTGTGACATAGTAGGCTACCGGTAATCGTTAAGTTTGTTACACCCTACAAGCAGTTTTAATACCCGTGAACTTTAGTAGTCTGTGCGAAATGCCCGAAATTAATCGAGGTCGGTACACTTGGTCATGATACCAGATACATGAATAAATTAGTTCATTAATATTTTATTCATATCATTCACATTCTGTTTCACTATAACATACAACTACTATTACTACTAGTTTTTATAGAAAATTCAAACTTTAAACGTTTATTCAAATTTTAAACGTTTACACCCAACAATATTGTTTCCAGCATTCTAAAGGCTGGTTCACAATAAACCGGAAACGGAAACGAGAACGAGAACAGATTTTTTTAAATAAATGCATTTAAATGGAGCATTCACAATAAACGAGAAGCTTACCGGAGCCCGGGAATAGGAACGTAGAGTTGGCCAAGTTTTAACTTTGCCATTCTCCTTTCCTATCACAACGTACTATATTCATTCTGTTGTCATCAAAAAGCTATTTGGTCGTCGTATATTTTGTAGCAAGAAGCCGTGACATAATATATTGTTCATTAATTTCTTGTAACTAACCCAGAAATTCAGTAGAACCACTTTTCATATATGTTACGTGTATATGAGACCAGACTACCATGTGAATTAAATTCTTAAATAATCCGTGTGTTAAATTTCGAATTTGGTTAACCAGTGTTTATGTTGGCTAGCTTGCACTCATGAGAGAACGCCATTGGTCAATTACACACAATTAACATCTGAAAGGGTAATATCGACTTTGCATATAGTTATTGGCATACCTATCGATATGCATAGTCCTTTTCGTTCTAGGTTTATTGTAAACTAGCCGTACCCGTGCGCTCCGCTGCACCCGTTAGAAATAAATATAAAGTAATTACATAATTAAAATAGGACGTTTGATCCAGGGAACATTCGTGTTTGATAGAAGGATAAATCGTTTAATATGTTACTTAATTTAAATTGTATTTAAAATATTAAAATGCGATCATTTTGATCCAGAGAGCACTCATTTGGTGCAATGGCAATTCCTTTAACATGTTAGTAATTGTTATTACCAATTATTTTTGGGAAAGCGAAAATTAACAGAAAAATTTTGGCTACAGATTTATTATTATGTTTATATTATATTATATTATATTATATTATATTATATTATATTATGTAAAAAGTGTATTGATAATGGATGTACTCGAATTAGAAAGTTTTTAATTTGTTGTGGGAGCTCTTGAATCTCAGGAGGAACAGCTTTTACAACAGCGCAACATAATCTGCTTGGCTCATTACCCAATTTTTTTGCATTGCATTTATTGCATATATATTTTATGTATTTTAACTCGATTCAATTGAGCATAGTTAAAATTTGAATGATAAAATAATGGATTGATAAGCTAACTTACTATTGCTGCATACTAAATCAATACTCTCGTTGTTCGTTAATTCTCTGAGATAAAAATGAATATGTTCATAAACATTATTTTAAGAAATACAGGAAATGACTATACAGAATAACCTATTAAGTTTTCTGTGCATAAGAAGCTATTTTAATCTTACCTGTCCTCAATTCACTCACAAGTTACTGTAATAACATTATAGCATTATGTCCATCCAGAGAAACTACACTTTCCAATGATGAAATAATAATTAATTATACAAATCGGTTAATTTAGCTTCCGATATTACTTCATACAAACACAGAAAAATTGTCTGTAGGCTATGTTTCATAGCTTTCGATTGTTGTGTCCAAAGCCCGTTATATACGAAGTCATTTGTTTTTTATTTCAATACACCGCCTTAGATGGCAGTTATTTTAATTTTAAAACTCATTTATCTCATTAAATATCAGTCCTATAAAAATTATTTAAAGAACAAAACTTATCAGAAATCATTTTTAAAGAAACTTTTGTTATGTAACATTTTTCATAAAAATCAATAATAAGCGAGATATTTCCATTTATTTAATTCAGGCCCCCTTATAACCCCCCTTTTAAATAACGTATTTTGAATGCCATGTAGCCTAAAATCTAAGTTACAACAAACTTAATTTATATTCCAGTTTTCATCGAAATCCGTTCAGCCATTATCGCGTGAAAAGGTAACAAACATACAGACAGACAGTCATACAAACAAAAATTTCAAAAAAGCGATTTTCGGTTTCAGGATGGTTAATTATACATGTTAAGACCAATTATTTTTAGAAAATCGAAAATTACCAGAAAAATTTTGGCTACAGATATATTATTAGTATAGATAAAAAATCTTCACTTTCGCGTTCTTCGCTTCCCTTTCTCGTTCTGGTTTTCGTTCCAGATTTATTATTGCTCAGCCTTAATTCTCTTTCACACAAGTAGTTACTAACGAAAGCCTCAGTACCTACACGAAATCGTCCAGTTAAGTATGTGGTCTAGTTATTACATTTTATCAAATGACGTGTAAGTCCGGCGTGTTTTATATTCATAACATTAGAAAAATGGTTTCAACACATACAAAGAATGGACCCATACCAGTCTGACTCTCCAGTTAGTAGTTTGGGAACGGCGCAGTATTGTTGGATGAGTATTGGCTGAACGCTCATGTGCCTTCTAAAAGCGTATGTCGTATAATATTACAGGAACGAAGTAGCCGTTTCGTAAATCCTACTAGTATTGAACTAAAATTGTAGACTGGAAGTGGAAAACGCTGAAAGTGTCTCTTTTAGATCTTCCATGGAAGCCAATAAATGTACCAGGACGAATAACTTGGGAAAGATTGGAAGTACTAGAAAGGTTTCCTTACAGCTCAAAACGCCTCTGCTAGATGAGCAACATGGAGAACAGTGAATGTGCTAAGCGAGGCTAGCAGTGTTGTGGAGAATGTTGTAACCTGTTTTCCACTCATGCTCACATAACACGTTGTGCATTAAGTACAATACGTATTGTTTTTCACGTATTTCTTTACGGTCTTACTAATAAACCGTGTATAGTTTTTATGCGAGACTTATGCAGAGTTGAGACAGAAAACGTTACTAATAAACCATGCATAAGCAATGGATGTATAAACAATCTGTAACTATACAATGGGAATTGCTTTGCAGTAGTTATATACACGAAACCCCTTGTTTAAGTGTTGCATATAGAGAAAAAATGGCCGCCCCTCTAACATCTGTTCGTATCGATTGTCATTTTATGATGATGGTTGTCTTGTAACCACAGAAGAACAAACCAAAGAGCACAGAATTAATTAGAATAATATTGCTGTAGCTTGTACTCTTTGACCACAATATAGTGTGGTAATCGATTAGAGCCAGTTGTACTAACGATACTTAACACAGCATATTGGAGCGCTGTACTGGATGCAATAGAGACCTCAGATATTCTATTACCTTTCGTAGTGAAGCAATGACGAAACTATGACGTAGCTGTGTAACAGTTATACTGTTAAACACGACGTATGTAGTGATGATTAGTAACGAATTTACACACGACTTATAAATGAGCTATTCATTGTATAAGACAGTTAAAAGTCTGTATATAGAATTTTTATTAGTAAGACCGTATTTGTTTATTGCATTTAGTGCATTACGATGTTGAAGAAACGAAGAATATGTGACTCAAAAACTCCGAATTAACCATTCACAAAAAGCCATATTCAGCATACAGGGGACAGATGTAGCTGAGAAGCAATCACTGACAAAGTTGGAATCATTGCACTGTATAGTATAGTATAGTGTATAGTATAGTGTAATGAAATAAAACACAATACAATAAAACCTCGTTAATCCGGACTCCGATAAGTCGGACTTCTCTTAATCCCGACAGACAAAGAAGGCGATGAGTTTGGAAAAATTAAAGAACCTTGTTTTCAGACTTACTTTTATACATTAGAACTCTGGATTTACAACAATTACAATATTACACCAGTATTGAAAATAAAGAAAATCCATCAAGTTTGCATTAAAGTTTCGAGTGATGCAGAGCCAGATCCATCGGGCACATCATCATAATTATGGGTATCACATATGTATTGAATTGTATATATTGCTTTACATTTTACTGTACTGAATAGTGTATTTAGACCTATCTCCTTTGAATACTCCACAATAAACTTGTTTTGTTGCTATAAACGAAGTTTTAATGCACTTTCTACTGTTCTTTTAGGTTATTTCAGTTAATCCGGACTTTCATTAAACCGGTCAGCTTGTCCGCACTGTTAGTCCGGATTAACGAGGTGTTACTGTATTATAATAATTTTATTATGGAAGGATATTTTAATAGTAACTATTATTATTATTATTATTATTATTATTATTATTATTATCATCATCATCATCATGTTTCTTTTGGAAAAAAACAGAGGACTGACACAAGTTAATTATTATGCTATAAGCTGAATATGGAGATTGAAATCACCTCCGTTGAAGGACCTATAGATTTACCATGGTTCAATTTCTTGATGTGAAATAGAGAGAATCTCGTGTGGTTTTTGTGTCAGTGATATTACTCTAAGAATTTTGAGTGTGGTGAAGCAGAGCACATTCAGAGTTTTCTTGGCAGTGCAGCATAGCATATACATCTTTACCAAAATATTCATTTTTATATGAGAATGCACTCCAAAAAATCTATGTGAAACTATAAGAATTTCAATTTTAATTACATGCAGATTATTTGTAATATCAATTTTTGTGTTTTTTTTTTTTCGTATTTCCCGATGATTTAATATTTTGTACTTTCAACGTTTCTCATTTCCATTCTTCAATTCTTGATCGAACTTTTCATAAATATTGTTCTCAGAACGTCAGTAGATATTAAGAAATTCAGAAGTTTAAATGACCATTTTTAAATTAAGTAAGAGTGCACAAGAATATGACTTAGAAATTTCCTCATCAAAAACAAAAGTGATGGCCCAATGTGGTAAAGAATTACAAAGAGCAAAAATAATTTTAAATGAAAGAACATTAGAACAAGTAAAGGATTTCAACTGTCTAGATGTTTCATTAGAATGTAACAGAGAAAGAGAAATGAACAGTAAATTACAAAAGTTCCAGTATTTATGTGATACCCTGAAGAGAACATTGGGAAAGAAAGTAAGAAAAGAAACACAACTAAAATTTTATAAAGTGCTGGCTGTGCCTGCAATGTTGTATGGCTCAGAAATATTGACTTCAAACAAGCAAACAATTAAAAGAATAGAAGCTGCAGAAATGAAATATTTACGTTTTGTGGCGGGATACACTTTAATGGATAAAAAACGAAGTGAAGATATTCGCAAAGAGTTGAACATATTTAGCCTTACAGATAAAATAGAAGAATACAGGAGACAATGGTATGAACATGTCTGTAGAATGGACACTAATAGAATGGCTTGGAGAAGTTTAAACTATCGACCGAGAGAAGGAAAAAGAGACCAAGGACGTCCACGAAAGAGATGGATACAACAGCTTTAATAATTGGAGCCGTAACAAACCATAAGGTTTAATCCCTGGATGAATAAGAATAAGAATAAGAGGAAGAAGAAGGAGAAGTTTAAATGAGAGATTAAATTTCTTGGTAAATGTCCAGGTCTGATTTCTGTAAATCCTTTCCCTTAGTAGATAAGATAGGTTGTGATGAGATTGGTACTGACAGATTACTGTCGCTTGAAAAGACACCCACAAGTCATTATCGGTAATATCCTGTGCATTATTGATGGCTCCTGTGTACGCGATGAAGCGAGGGAAGAGGAAAATGTCTTCATATACCCTACTCCAATGTCATGTACTCGGAAGTCAGATATAAATTCCTTGAGAACTGCTCTCTAGCTTCTGAGAATTTAAACGACTTTAATCCAGTGAACTAAACTAAGTTTAGACTTGCTTCAGACTGTCTGATTAATCCCCGTGAGTATTATACAGCATTCCGTAAAAATTCTACCAGAACATATTGTATAGTTTAGGGAATGACGTATGAGCTGTCATCTTGGATTTCGTTAATACATACAAATAATAATATTCTTCCAATGCTACGCTCCTATGCTATCCCAGTCTTTATTAAAAATGACTTCCCTCTGCTCTTCCAGTTATGTCAGAATGGCGTCAACACATTGCATTCCACTTCCTCTCCGCCGTATGGACCAGATCTGACTTGCTGATGAGACATAGCACCCTCGAGGACAATCAAACCAGACAGACATCGCGGTGGGATTTTGTGAAATCCAATTTCAAGCGAATTTCTAACAAATCACATGACGATTTATCAAAATAACGTTCGGAAGCGGAGAATTTCAAATTTTCAGTAACTGAATGTGAAGATAAGTTAGTCTTAAAATATGTTGTTGGTTTCAAAAATTATTTCTTTAATCAAAAATATAAAAAAAATTCAGTTGTAATAAAAATTACAACCTAATAGAATTATATTATGCTGGATTACACGAATTTAACGGACTTACAACTACTAATGTAGAGTAAATAATCTGTACTAAAGCTGATGGTTCGCCAAACAGTCCTCTAACTCAAGGATATGATTTTGTTTCTCACACAAATTAATGTTCAGTTAGTAAGCTGTAAATGAGATTGTATTCCTTTCGTTTAAAGCTTCTCTAGAAAACAAACTGACATTTAAGCACAACTGATAATAACAGTCATGTTAATGCATCAAGAAATCTAGAAGCCGAGGCTAATAACTGTCTTAATAAATTGGGCATAAAAAGAGAACAATTGCTTGCAGAGACTAAAAAAATAACTAGTACAACGTTGAGAAATATATTAAGAGATGAGGAATATAAAAAATGATGCACACTCAAACAGAAAGGCAGAGGTGTGGCATTATTTCAGGAATGCACGCCAGCTAACTGTTGGATAAAAACAAGGGATGGTCTCTCTGTATCCGAGTGGAAGGATGCAATTAAAATGATAGGACAAAAGAGTTAAACGTGCGTGCCATGCCAGGTCGGTCTCAGGATGGCTCCCAGTGCAAACATTGCACTTAGAAACCTTACCTCACATCCTGGGATTCTGCCAACATGAAACTCTCATCCGGACTACTAGACACCATGCAATACGAGATCTTATTGCTAAAAGTCTTCCTTCCTCCTACGAGGTTCATCAAGTAATCCACTGCCTTGCAAAAGATGGAAGTTCTCGGCGAGTTGATATCATTGTCATTGATAGAGTAAATGACACAGCAATTATCATCGATCCCACCGTGCACTTTGAAACTGCAGTTGAATAACCTATTGCAGTACATGAAGAAAAGAAGACCATCTATGACCCTACAATTTGGTTCTTTAGGGATTATTATCATATACAAAGACAGATTGAAGTATTTGGATTTTTGTTCGGAGCAAGAGGAACAATTCCAAAATTATCAGTTGAATGTTTTAAGTCTTTTGGAATTCCTTTATTTTTTTTAAACTATTGCTGTAGACGTAGTGAAATATTCAGTTCAGATTTTAAATTTCTTTATATTCTGATTACTAATAATTATTTAATAAACCTACTTTCCCAAGGGTAGCTTCCATTTGAAAATAATAATAATCATAATACAAATGTTTATTTTGATTTGTTTAGTATGCTGTATATTTTGGTAACCCTTATTGAAGGGCAGCTACCCTTGTGGGATTTATATATACAGTACATCGTCTTCATATATACACGTATGAAGATTGTATATTAAAAAAAAGAAAAGTTCATTTACCATTTTATTTCTCATCGTAGTATAAACAATAAATTATGAACATACGTACAATGTCTAGTAGCAAATCGATAAATATGGGCGAAGGTAGTGGGCCATTTTTCAGGACTAAACTGGAGAATTACCCAGCTCTAATGTGATAAAAATATATGACATTATTGATTTGGTATGTCGTGCATTGTGTTCTTTATAGTAGAATTTCTTTCTTACTGAATTGTTAGAAGGAAATAATTTACATTCAGTAGCTAAAACTAAAAGTTGCGCTAATGTACAGATATGGAAATAACAGTCAAAGGAATCGATTGAATCTAGAGGCAGAAGTTAAATCTTGACTTTAACTTTGTAATTAGTCTTTCATGACGGAATGAAGTTGTTACCTCTAAACAACTAATTGTTAAATCCTTTTAGCCGAATTGTAATATTGAGTTATTGCTATGTCATAAATTGAATTATGCAAAATAAGTTCCTTTCTCAGAGTTACTTCACTTCTTGTCCACCTGTTGATATAAATAACAGAAGAGGTGCAATTTCATTTCTTTATTGGTTTTTAGAACTTAATCTGGTACTATAATGATATTATGTCATCTCTAGTAGACAGCTAAAAAACTTTTCTTGCAACACACAATCAATCGAGAGACTGGCGAAGACAGTCCAGGAAACGTTTCGAATTCCTTATTATTATATATTAACAACATTGAAGAAAATGTAATCAGTAACTTTTCTTAAAGAATGTGTCACCTTCGTGATCAGTCTTTTATATTTTTACGACAAACAAAGTGGATTAGAACTGAAGGAATGTGTTTTTTTAGTTGGCTCTTTAACGACGCTGTATCAACTACTAGGTTATTTAGCGTCGATGGGATTGGTGATAGCGAGATGAGGCCGAGGATTCGCCATAGATTACCTGACATCCGCCTTACAGTAGTAAAAAACCTAAAAAAAACCAACTAGGCAATCAGCCCAAAAGGGAATCGAACCCGCGCCGAAACGCAACTCTAGATTGGCAGGCAAGCGCCTTAGCCCTCTGCACTACGCCGGTGGCCCTGAAGGATTGTTAAGGACTATGTAGAACAAAAGTAGGGGAAACTGGTGTAAAACGGCCACCTTAAAATTAACTGTTACTTTACACAACTTCCGATGTGCTCAAGGAGCTAAATTTAAAGGTGTGGGTTGTGTGTCATCCAAGGACAGTGATACGACATTTTTTTAAATTTTGAAAAAAAATATGTATATTGCCGAAATTAAAATTTTTCAGAAGTGTAATATAATGTCCGTTTTACACTGGCATCTGTGTTAAACGGCCCAGTGTATATTATGCTAGAAAAAAGATGATAGGAAACATATTCAGTTGAAAAATACATATAGTTACACAATATTATTTATTATAGTGAAAGTGCAACATGTTAACCTAATTAACTAAAATAATATAATTGAAAACAAAACATTAATATGGTATCAATTATAACATGAATTAGGACATTTAAATTTAATAGTCTAGCGACACAAATCGCAAGTGAAATCATCGTTTGCTATAGGATCAAGTCCAGCAAACTCTTCATGAGCCCATTTCATTCACGACATACAGCAAGCCCATTCTTCACCACTAGCTGAAATGGAGAAGATATTTTCTTGACAAAAGATGCATTCAGCATCTTCCTCATCGTCTAAATTCTCTTCGCTGCTTGTAATATCAATGTTCTTAGTATTCTTCTTTTCCAAAATTCTTTTATCACACATGTTTCTTTTTCTATTTTCTTGAACTCGGCTGCTTCAGCTTTCTCTTTTAGTTTTTCAGTACATGGCATCTATATTCCTTTCTTCGACTCGCCGTCTCAGATTGGTTCTAGACACATCATACATTTTGCTTGCCTTTGCAGTTCCAATTTTATTTTCCTGAACAGCTTTAATGGATTCCCACATATTTTCCCTGCTTCAAGAATTTCTATCATTGTTCCTAATACATCTACTTATAGGCTAGTTGAAACTGGAAAAGAAACCGAATTATTTGTAAAACTTCTAGCGTTTCAATGTATTACGTCAGAGAACGGAGATATCAGGGTAAAACCATCAAGCACGGTGTAAAATGGCCAAGCACTGTGTAAAACGGCTAAGCACTGTGTAAAACGGCCACCGTGCATGGCCGTTTTACACCGAACACATGCGTCTAAACAAACAAGCTTATAGCACAACACAGCCATCTTGAAGTAGTTTTGAACACATGCATGTTGAGCTTTATAACCTCTATTATATCAAGCAGTAGATAAACATTTCACGTTATGTATATTATGTATTAAATTATACCAAATAATAAGTAGGTACCTTAGATCAGAACCTCCAAAAACAGTTATCATATCGATATAATCATAAATTGAAGGGTTGACAGGAAAAACAACCCATGTCAGTTTTAGCCGAAAATGAGATATTGGTACTAATGGAAAGCTAAAATCATGTGGCGTCTGTGTATGCTTAAAATACAAGCAATATATTTATAAAGCATTGGGGTATTTATACCTATACTTTAAGTTTCTTATCCTTTTACATAACGAGATATAATGTTTTTTCAATCCCCTGAAAAAAGTGTTTTTTGACATGGGTTGTTTTTCCTATCAACCCTTCAATTGTGAAGACAACCATCCACGACTTTACAGATCACTTTCAGAAGCAGTTCTGACGTAGTGCACTACATAATCAGCAATATGGCATCACTGTTAAAGGTATGCTTACACATGGCCGTTTTACCCAGGTAGGCCGCTTTACACTGGTCTCCCCTACTACTCAATCAATTGTTTAATCTACTGTAATTACATAAAAGTACGTCTATATTCTCACTAGGTACAGGGGGTAACTTGGGAATTGATTGTCGTGTTAAAATGTAACCTCGCTTCTTCTTTTTGTATTCCAATTGTTCTCCTTGTATTCTTTTGTTCTCTGTGTATTTCCATTGTTTTTCTTGTCTACTCATTGTTCTCTTTGCATTCTCCTTATAGGCTATGTCCCTTGTTCTTCTTGTATTTCTCTTGTTCTTCTTGTACTTCCACCGTTCTTCTTGTCTTCCCTTATTCTCCTTGCTTTCTCCTTGTTTTCCTTGTACTAATCTTACTCTCCTTTTACTCCCTTTGTTATCCTTGTCTTTTCGTTGCTCGCTTTCTATTCCTCTTGTTCTCTTTCTAGTTCCCTTGTTCTCTTTGTATTCCTCATTTTCTTCTTGTACTTCCATTGTTCTTCTTGTCTTCCCTTATTCTCCTGTTTTCCTTGTACTCATCTTATTCTCCTTGTATTCCCTTTGTTATCCTTGTCTTCTCGTTGCTTTCCTTCTATTCCCATTCTTCTGTTTGCATTTTCTTTGTTCTCTTTGTGTTCCTCTTGTTCTTCTTGCATTCCCCTTGTTCTTCTTGTGTTACACTGGTTCTCCTTTTGTTGCCCTGGTTCTCTCTGCCTTCCCTTGTTTTCTTTCTATTCCCATTGTTCTCCTTGTCATAATGTTGTTCTCCATATAATCCCCTTCTCTTCCCTATGTTCTATTTGTATTTTTCTTGTTCTTCTTATATTCCCCTTGTTCTCCTTGTTTTCCTCTTGTTCTCCTTATATTCTCCTTGTTCTCCTTGTATTCCTCTTGTTCTCTTCGCATTCCTCTTTTTCCTCATATTCCCCTTCTTCTAATTATTGTCCTCTTGTTCTACTTGTCTTCTCGTTGCTATTTTTTGTATTCTCCTTGTCCTCTTTGCATTTCCTTGTTTCCCTTGTACTCCTCTCATTCTACTTATATTTCCGTTTTTATCCTTGTATTTCCCTTGTTCTCCTTGTGTTCTCCTGAGTCTCCTTGTCTTCCTATGTTTTCTTTCTATTCCCCTCGTTTTGTCCTTGTTCTTCTTGTTGCTCTCTTTGTATCTCACTTCCTTTCCTTATTTTCTTCCTTGTTGACCTTGTATTTCCCTTGTTCTCCCTGAACTGACCTTGTTCTCCTTGTTTCGCGTGCTTTTCTTCAACCATTCTGTTTAAAGATACGCAGCATAATAAAACTGTACGCCTGTCATGACTTCCATCATATTTATTTTTAAGCATTTTTTATAATAATGATGATTTATTTTAACTGGCAGAGCTAAGGCTATTCGGCCTTCTCTTCCACTCAAACCGTCCAGTGTACGAATTTTCGAAGAGGTTTGGTATATTGTTCTTGTCACTTCAGTGATATTTCCTTCGGAATATGTATTATATATCTTTCTCGTGTTAAATTTTACCGTACCTGGTTATCATGTTTCGGCCTGCTATTGGCCATCTTCAGAACTGGTTGTTGCTGGTCTTGGTGCCTTTAACCAGGTACGGTAAAATTTAACACGAGAAAGACATATAATATATATTCTGAAGTGATATAGTGTTAAAAGTTGTGTAATCAAGAAGTATAATGATATTTCCTTATTACATTTTGAATGATACAGTTGAGGGGCTTAGAACAAAAAGCAGGTAAGTGACATAAACCTAGTTTTGTGGAAATTGCAATGGAATATTATACACTAACTTGGTGAAATGACGCCCATATAGCAGCACTGCACAGTGTGATCACTTCCCTGATTTTATCCCAAAGAAACATCCTTTTGGGCTATCACAAGACGCACTTACCTCATTTTTTTTAATAATGTCACTTACCTGCTTTTTGTTCTAAGCCCCTCAGTTGTTAATAGACATCAGGACGTTATAATTTAATGAAAATACATTCAATATGTCAGGAAGTCAGTAATGGGATAATTGCTTTCAGTCTAAATTAATATACAGTCATAGATCAACCATGCGCAACAGGCGAAATTCTATGTAAGCGCTAATACGAGGGCTTAGGTGTACACGACCAGGCTGGGTTAAGCTGACGTCGCTTAGGGCACGCGTAGCACTGCAATAGGTAAATTGATATGCTTGGACACACGTTCCTGTCTGATGGTTCTACAGTAGAGTAGATAGATCTGTACGGTGACAGAACATACTCGTATTCTCAGATATCCCTTGATATTTACTTAGTTAAAAATGCAGAATAATGAAATAATGCATTATGTATCATATTATGAAAAAAAACAAGGAAGAAAAGAAAATATGGAAGATCCAAATGTTCATCTATCCTAGAGGTTGTAAAAAATAGTTAAATCAATATAATACAAAATATATTTACCTACATGGACTTCCCTAAGCACTTTATCGACATTTTACAAGTTAAATATTATTTGTGAATATTTCTACTGTATATAGGGACGAAAAATTAATTCAATTTAATTTGGTCAATGTGTTTCGGTCATTGTATGTATGGGGCATTTGGATCACGTTTCTTCTCTCAAAGTTTTATTTCGGTCACTGGATATTGGTCAGAATTTTTAGATCACTCAGCACATTTGGGTCACGAATTTTCGGTCAATCATTTGGATCACTGAAATCGGTAACTAATTTTTTAGGTCAGAATGAAAGAGGAAAAATTTTATTTTACTGCATTTTATTTTTGTGGTATGAATACATAGAATTTTTGTGGCATAAACACAACTTATTCGTGATCGTTTTCATTATAAGTTTCTGCACTGTTCTTGCTTAGATTGAATTTCAGTGTGTACGCTACAGCTCATAGGTAAATATCCATCTGTCCGCCATCTTTATACTCTTCAAATCTTTGCACTACAGCTAGTAGTTGCTTCTGGGTGTTAATATATTTACTTCTTTTCAGGACTGGTCTCATATTCCTCTGTCCTCCAAGAAGCCTTACAATACCTATGCTCCGAAGATCATACCAGTAGTATAGAACGAATATTTAGTCCTGACAGTCAACAACAACGTGCGCATAGGGTCAGGCGAGTCCATTAAGTTACGCCAAGTTACAGGTTAGTCAGTCGCTTGCATTCAGAGCGATCGGATGTCACGCGTGCGGTAGAGCGATGTGTTTCCAGTACAGTTCTGTTCTGTATTTTTTTTTTACTGCCCGCTCGCCCTTATCTCTACTCGGGAACTCTCCCCACTACTCCTATTACTTCCCCTCTTTCGCATCCCCGAGCTGTCAGGACTAAATAATCGCTCTGTACATCTTGCTGTACATGTTCCCCTGTCTTCACGACGCCAGTTATGACGGGTTTTCTGTTTGTTTCACATGTGAAATTGTAATAGAATTCATCACGATGCTGGGTGGGCACCGGTCCCATACACTGGCCGATATTTCATGAGAAAATTTCTTTCCCTATGATCTGAACCAGCGCTCATTCCGTAACGCGAATCCTAGGCAGAATGCCTTAGACAACGACGCCACGCTACGGCGCGGATCATGTTATGTATGCATGTAAAATAAATTAATTACGATTTATATTTTAATGACGCTCGCAACTGCAGAGGTTATATCAGCGTCGCCGGTGTGCCGGAATTTTGTCCTGCAGGAGTTTTTTATATGCCAGTAAATCTACTGACATGAGCCTATCGCATTTAAACACACTTAAATGCCATCGACTTGGGCCGGGATCGAACCCGCAACCTCGTGTATGTATATATGTATGTATGCATGTATATATTTACAAACGTTCTCAAAATCCCCATAGTGCATTATTGCTCTGATTCTCTCTCCAAAGAAATCGATCGTTTCTTACACTTTTCTCTCCTACAATGCAATGTGTAGGCCTAGTATATATCTCCTTGCCCGATTATGCCTTAAAAAGCTGTTAGAGATCGTCAGACATCGGAGATGCAGGAAGCCTGTATCTCTACTAGATTGAAATGTTGATGCAAATTAGAATCAAGCGTATTGCTATATCGCACAATACCCTGAGGGCCGATCGCGGGAGCACGTTTAATATAGGCAACCGTAAGAGTGTAGTTACTCGATTTGTCTTCTAAATTGGGATATCCTTCCCGTAGTTTTCCTGGTTTTTCTAAGGCGCTGAAGAAAATGTCTAGATGAACCCTAAAGCAGATGTACTATGGAATTATACAGTTTCCAAATATTAAATTTTAATCTTTTCTATATTTGACAAGATCTCACTTTTTAGAGCATGAATTCTTGGCCGTCGCAAAATTACCTCTCGGAATTAACTTGAACTAAAAAATATTATTTTAAAAAATGTTCCATCTTTCAACAGTGGAACGGTGACCTCTTTGAGAGAAAGAGCCAACTGGTTTAGAGCTCATGTAGTATATTAGTCTTTTCCTACATTAGCCCTTGCAAATATATATGAGCTCGTTTACATTTAATTTGTTCCTTCTTTATAGATGCTATTGATTCGTGATTCCAGCAAATTCAGTTCGCCAAGTACGAAAAGTAGGGAGAAAAAAAAGCCAATGACATTCATCGCTTCGGTCTGATTTTAAATCGTGATGGCTTATAAGCCATAAATGGTGCTACACTGCCGGACGGATTCTTTTCTCTTCTCTTACATTGCACCTACGTGCGCTTATTGTACACTCTGTGGAATGAGTTGTATTAAAAAATAATACAAAATAAAGCTTTATTACAAGTTAAGGAATGGCTGTAAAATATAGATCCAGAGCGCGCTGTAGCGATGTAGACAATAAACTGGCCACATTAAAAAAGTAATGAGATATATATATATATAATGTTTTTGAGAGACGAGCTCCAGGATTCACTGTGCGATTACCTGACGCGCATGTTACAGCTGAAAAAATCTCAGAAAATTCCCAGTCAGTTAATCAGCCAAACCGGTATTCGAACCTATGGCCGAATTTAGCCTCAGAACATGAGTCCCGCTCTTAACACTGTTAAGAATTACAAAGTTAAATAGAAAGCGTAATACTGTGGGACACAAAAGTCAATTGACAAATGTGACGCATTACTCTAATTGGAAATACAATTGTATACAGTATTTTCACTACAGCAAATATTCAAAACGTGCTTCATTTTCTTGAAGACAGGCCTAACTCGTTCCTGGCATTCTTCTGTCACGCTTAAAATGTTGCAGGTGGAATGTACTGGATAACACAGGTGATCCTTTCTTTCAAATCGTCTATATATGGAAGCACTTTCTGAAAAATTGCTGTTTCACAATCCCCATAGAAAGAAATCAAGGGGTGGGTGAGATCTGGTGACCGTGGAGACCATGACGGAGGTTCACCTCGTCGAACCCAGTATACACCGAACATCTCATTTAGTTTCTGGCGGACTGTTAGAGCATAATGTGCCGTAACCCTATCTTGTAGAAACCACATTCTTATCCGTTTGTTCAGTGGCAAATCATACAGGAACTCCATTACAGTCCTGTCCAGCAATTCCCCATATGTGTGTTTGTTCACATTTCCATGAAAGAAATCTGGTCCCACAAGCATATCACCTAGTATTCCACACCACATCATAACTTCTGGAGCGCCAGAGTTGTTAGCTTCACGCATCCATCTTAGGACTTCTTTGGACCAGTATCATGCATTTTGTGTATGAGCGTGCTCATCCAGAAAGAATAAGCATTCGTCACTGAACAGAACATGTTGAAGGAATGATTGATCAGTACGCAATCTCTGTGTGATCCAGTTACAATATGTTCGCCTCTTGAGTGGAGCCTGTACTTGCACTGTGTGTAAATGCTGTAATTTGTAAGGGTGAAAACGTGCAGATTTCAATATTCTGCGAACGAACAGATTCTCTACTGATACCACTTTCACGAACCACATAGCACACCGACCTTTTAGGGCTATACGTCACCTTCGAAATACGTCTATTGAATGCTATCCGTCAGTTTGGGACGACCAATTCTGTAGTGCTCGGGAAAAGTGGCACAAGTCAAAAATGTTAATTTTACACTGGTTCATGTCGATTTGAGTTTCTTCTGTAGTAATGGGAGAAATACTTATGTCTCTTTTCCGAAGCGAGCAGATGTTCCGTAAGTTGTCAATAAATTAATAAAAAATGTTTGTGGAAACTGACTTATGCCACTTTTCCCAATCATTGCAGAATTCGTCGACCTAGTTGGCGAGTTGGTATAGCGCTGGCCTTCTATGCCCAAGGTTGCGGGTTCGATCCCGGGCCAGGTCGATGGCATTTAAGTGTGCTTAAATGCGACAGGCTCATGTTAGTAGATTTACTGGCATGTAAAAGAACTCCTGCGGTACAAAATTCCGGCACATCCGGCGACGCTGATATAACCTCTGCAGTTGCAAGAATCGTTAAATAAAACATAACATAACATTGCAGAATTCGTTTCTTGTTAAGTACACTGAAAGTCGTTTTAAATGTATGCAATAATCTGGCTACATTTTGGTATGATGGTTTTCGAATGTCAGAATGACGGCGATGAAACTCGTCTGCAGTTTCTCTTTTTGTCCTGTGATTGTCCTCACAGAACAGTACTAGCAACTTTCAATGCGTATCAATATCACAACTGAAAACAATAAACAGTTTAATGTTCTTTTCAATTCCTAGTCAACTGAAAATAATCTCAATAGCTTCAAACAATAAACGAAAGAAAACACTAACTGTACCATTATTGTTTACCATACCATGGTCTACTTCAATTTGTGTACTGTGTTTATTTTTCGTATTCAACAGAAAGTAATTCAGGAAAACTGATAAGGAGACAAAAGGTGCAGAATTCTAGTAGTACAAAAGAGGAATATGTACTGCCAACCTAACAATAAAAAAATATAAAAAGGTCACTCAGATTACTGAAATTTTGGAGGGAACATGTCATTATGTTACTTTGTATAATAGTTATTTCAATTTTACAATTAGCAATATTTCCCAATTATTGTCAACTGACTTCTGTGTCACACAGTATTTGCGTAGGTAGCAAGCGTCTTGTACACCCAAACCTAGACAAAGCTGGCATTCAAAACCTCATAAAACACAAAGCCGTGCTGTAGGCAACCAGTGGACTTAAGTTCATGCTGATATGCGTAGGAGGCGAGTGTGTGTATTTGAGTTGTTGTGGCGTCGGACAAATCCCTTTAATTCCTTCGAAATGAACCTGAGCAAAGTACATGATAGCTGCTAATTGAGGTGTCAGATTCAAGCTTGTAGGAGTAGGCCTATCATTCCGCACCTGAACTACCGCGAGAAAAGTTGTTACCACAACACGTGAACTGAAGCATGGGATAGGTCAGAGGTCATGCGAAGGCGTTCAGCAACGCCTGCTGACCCGCCCGATTGTCTGAATCCGCTTACCTGAAAATACAATTACACCGATTGTCACGTGTACGGTGTCTGCGGTCCATTGTGCACGGAGACATCTGCAACTGATTCTCGAAGCGAGGTATGATCGGCAATAGTGCTAGATAATATTATTGTATATAATATTACAGTAACTTATGAGGTGAAGAAAACTTGTGTGGATAACAGGTATATTTTGATAAGTAATTATGAGTGGAAAAAATTTTCTTAGCAGAGGCGTCATTTAGAGAGGGCAGGGTAGGTCAATTTCCCTCTCCTTTGAGTTTAAGATTTAAAAAAAAAATAATACAATAGTAGGCTACTAATAAAGAAAAATTTGAGAACTGTAACTTTAATATTATTAATATATTCTACTTTTATAAACATTTAAATAAGAGACTAGTTATCTCGGGGCTAATTAAAGAAATTGGCACGGGCCACCATGATTGCGCCACTTGTAATTGAGCCAAATGGGTTGCTGTATATCCGTATTGCGTTTGCGCCAGTAACTCAAACTAATATGTAACTTTTTTATTCATAGGTTCGTAAAAAAATATATTTAAGATGTTATGATACAATTCGCTTCTGCTTCTTCTTCGCACAAATATTGCAAACTGCTTTCACATCCGAAAATAATCACATTGCTTTCGCGATCATTCAGTAGCACAAAGTCTTCGTTATTGGAGGACATTGGTTGCAATTCAGTTACAGTTTCGTGAACTTTAAGATAGGTTGTTGGTAGTTTCGTCATATGGTGACGTCTTTCTCTGTAGATTGCTTCTCGTAATAGTTTAACGCCAGTGAAATGCAACACACTAGCACAAGGCTCTGGATTCTCATTGCATGTTGTAGATATTATGACGCCTGGTTTTTTACTTAAGTCACTAGTCGCTTTCCTTTTACAAGACGCGCGTATTTTTTGCCGTACGAGATCTCTTTAATTACTTTGGTGGTTATGACCGCCTACAATTTTCGTTTCACTGTTTGAGATTATTATTTTGGCAGAACAATTCTTCACTGTACAACGCCAACGTATACGTCCATCTACATAATATGTACGCCTTGCGAAACTTAAAACCATCTCTTACAAGAAGTAAGTCCTGTCCTCTACAGGTGCACCTTTGGACTACCTCCATGACAATCTTCAGTAGTTACTAATTTCCCTCACAATGTTTATATCCTCCCATCAATGTGCCTACTACTAAAACAAAACACTCCAACTGGGTATCGTGCACTAGTAGACTTCGTGCGCTACCAACTTAAGAAAAATGAAAATTCTTACCAAAAACTTCGTTGGCGCAAACCCATTACGCATAAATATGACCGTACTTTTCAATTGCAAATAAACAATAAATCTGGCGCAAACGCATTGCACCCAGTTATGCAGTGGATTGAAACACGAGATTTTCTGGTGCATTCCTAACGGGAGAAGGCATTGCCGGATACACATACATACATACATACATACATACATACATACATACATACATACATACATACATACATACATACATACATACATACATACATAAGTGTTCTGCCCATTGGCAGGTCTTTCACTGCAAACCCAGTGTTCTCCAATCTTTCCTATTTTTTGCTTTCCTCTTTGCCTCCGCATATGATCCATATAATATCTTAATGTCATCTACATATCATCTGATATCTTCTTCTGCCCCAAACTCTTCTCCCGTTCACCATTCTTTCCAGTGCATCCTTCAGTAGGCAGTTTCTTCTCAGCCAGTGATCCAGTCAATTCCTTTTTCTCTTTCTGATCAGTTCCAGCATCATTCTTTCTTCACCCACTCTTTCCAACACAACTTAATTTCTTATTCTGTCTGTCCACTTCACACGCTCCATTCTTTTCCATATCCACATTTCAAATACTTCTATTCGTTTCTCTTTATTTCGTCGTAATATCCGTGTTTCTGCCCTATACAATGCCACACTCCACACAAAGCACTTCACCAGTCTCTTTACATCCCAAGTATTTGAAGCTGTTTACTTGTCTCTCATTTGGAATTAACAAGTTTACCTTCTTTATTTTTCTTCCTATGACCATGGTCTTCGTCTTGTTTGCATTTATCTTCATCCCATACTGCTCACAGCTGTCATTTAGCTCCTGTAGCATATCCCTTAGTATCATCTCCTCTTCTGCTAACAACGCCATATCATCAGCAAATCTTATGCACTTTATTCTCCTTCCTCCTACTTTTACAACTCCCATGTTCTGAAAACAGTTCTTCACAAAATCCTCCAAGTAGATGTTGAACAGGGTAGATGATAAAAGGCATCCTTGTCGTACTCCTCTCCCTGTTTCACTTCCTTCAGACATTTCTTCTCCTATCCTAACTTTGACTCTTTGTTTCATATATAGGTTACTGAACATGTTAGCAGAAAATCCACAACCTATTAGGGAAAACACGGGAATTTTACTTCAAGCAAGTAAAGAGATAGATCGGGAAGTAAATTCCACTGAAAAGACGAAGTATATGACGATGTAGCGTGACCAGAACTTAGTACGGAAAAAAAAAAAAAAACATTTGGGGAATCAAGATGTAGATGGGAGGATAACATTAAAATGAATTTGAGGGAGGAGGTGTATGATGGTAGGAACTGGATTAATGTTACTCAGAATAGGCATCGATGGCGGACTTATGTGAGGGTGGCAATGAACATCCGGGTTCTTTAAAAGCCATAAATAAGTAATAGGCTAGACATAATAATCCTAGACGGGTATTGCCAATGAAGTAGATTGCATATCTGTTGGAATTCGTGATAGCGTATGACAGGATGGCAATGCTGTCATTCAACATTATAACGCACTCCAGCTAAATAAATAAACAAATAAAAAACAAACAAATAAATAAATACACAATCCGGCTACTGCAGTTTAAAGATAACTGAAACATGGCAAAATCTAAACCCGTAAAGAAATATTACTTCCAAAGGAAATGGGAATATGATTATGTTGTTGTTGTTGTTGAAGACGAAAGAATTCTTTGTTTAGTGTGTCCAATGCAATTTATTTCTACTCGTCATATTCAATATTAAACCACATTTCAACAAAGCCCATATTAAGAATTATGGAACGCACAACTTTCGGGTAAGTTCATTATTACGAACTGTATATTGATTATTATTTATTTATATACTGCTAAATTAAGGATGTCACTCGTGTTCATTTTGAATTGAAATTAATAGTGACTTTCAAAGTTCATTACACAAATACTATAAATTAATGTTTCCGTAGGTGATGATAGGAGGAACGTTTTCGAAAATCTAAAGCAGATTAGAAATCTGAAAGAAACTATCGACAGGAAATCTAGCATAATTGTAAACTTTGAAACGAGATAACGCATTATAAATACAATGAATTTATTACAATCGAAGGTCAGTCTCTTTTGAATTGTGAAAGCATTCCACAGGTTTATTACAGTTTTACGCCTCTTTGTAATGCCTGTCTGATATCGTCTGTTACGTTCAGCAGGAAATATCTAACCGCCACTATTTTCGCGCCCTCCGTCGCTCTGGTGTAAGGTAGCCTTAAGGAAGATATTTCTTTTACTTGGTTATTTAACGACGCTGTATCAGCTGCTAGGTTATTTAGCGTCGATAGGATTGGTGATAGCGAGATGGTACTTGGCGAGATAAGGCCGAGGGTTCGCCATAGATTATCCGACATTTGCCTTACAGTTGGGGGAAATCTCGGAAAAAAAACCCAAACAGGTAATCAGCCCAAGCGGGAATCGAACCCACGCCCGGGCGCACCTCAGGATCAGAAGGCAAATGCCTCAGATGAAATTTATTTAAGAACAAAAGTGATTGAGATGTGGTTCTTGAGAGTTGTGGAGAGATACAGGTTCCTGGACTAAAAGAGGAACGACTAGAAAAAAAGATGACAAATGTTAACAGCCTGCATAACATATTTTAGAAATACAGACAAAACTTGAGGGAACACTTATTGAGAATGCAAGATTATCGAATTCCAAAAATAACTAAAAATACCACCCAAAAACATACAGTACATACAATGTTTAATTCCTGTAACATGACAATACTACTCCTCCTACCAACACATCACACTGCTTCTACTGAGACGCTACTTGACCTAATTGTGACCACTCACCCCCAGAGAGTCCTAAGACACGGCAACTACCAGGCCCGGTATCTCAGCTCATGACTTAATTTACGTAGAATACTCGCTTCAGTGTCCTAAACGGATATCCAAGATAATATCTTACAGGGACATGAATAACAATGACGAAACTAAACTTACAGCTGACGCTTTAGAAATGCCTTGGAATTCTATTTGGAACTTACATACTGTTGGCGAGAAAGTGGAAGCTTTCAATGATATGATACTACAACCATACGACAAACACGCACCCGTAAAGACTAGACGAGTATCCAGACCTCCTGCCCAGTGGATGACCGATACAATAAGGGAACTAATGGCGAGAAGGGATGCGGCTTTTCGTACTTATAAGCGTCACAAAACCGCTAATAATTGGCAGTATTACAAAAGCCTGAGAAACAGAACGACACAAATAATACATAATGCCAAAATCCAGCATAGCCACAGACTTATCGAACCTAACACCGCAGCAAAGAACTTATGGAAAAACTTACGAACAATGGGCCTAGGTCAACAAAAACCACAGACTGAGACTATTAACATTTCACTCGACGAACTAAATGACCACTATACTTCGTCACCACCCATTTGTCCTGACAGAGTCACAAAACAAGTTATAGACGAACTCACATCCCGACCTCCGCCTATACGTGAGAAATTTTTTCTGTGTGACGTATCTCCTACAGACATAATCAAATGTTTAAAACGTATCAAAACAAAAGCACAAGGCACCGACGGTATTACCACAACAATGCTTAGTAAAATAATCGACATTATTCTTCCAACTCTTACACATATCTTCAACGCTTCTCTTATCACATCCTCCTACCCTGTGGAATGGAAATATGCTCTTGTTCGACCCCTCCCTAAAGTCACTCAGCCTATCACTCCTAGCGACTACAGACCAATAAGTATTCTTCCGTCATTATCTAAAGCATTATAACGTATAGTCCACAGGCAACTCACCGACTACCTGGACTCGTATAATCTCCTTGACCCACTCCAGTCCGGCTTCAGACCAAATCATAGCACCTCTACTGCCCTACTTAAGATCACTGAAGATGCTCGTGAAGCTATGGACAGACGCGAAGTGACCGTACTATCACTACTGGACTTTTCTCGAGCATTCGAAACTATCGACATTGATATTCTTATTGCAAAGCTGAAAATGTTGCATTTGTCAGACACGGCAATCATGTGGATGGAGTCTTACCTTCGCGATCGCTATCAATGTGTGTCTCACAATAATCGGTTTTCTTCATGGCGAGACGTAAAGGCAGGAATCCCTCAAGGATCTGTACTAGGGCCTCTACTTTTCGCTATTTACATTAACGACATCTCTACTGCCCTTAAACATTGTCAGCATCATCTCTATGCAGATGATCTTCAGATATATACATTCACGACCAAACTCACTTTATGATAGCCTATCAAAATTAAATCATGATCTTACGTTAATTCAGCAGCTGGGCTAGAAAATGTGGGCTTAACCCGGGAAAACGCAAGTAATTCTACTAGGACATCAAAGATTACTATCTTCCATCAGCATTAATACACTTTTGCCAGTGACTTTAAATAATACTATAATACCATTCAGTACTACGGTTAAAAACTTAGTTTCCATTTCGACTCGAATCTCAGCTGGAATGCACAGGTAAAATATGTCTGTAAGAGAACTTTCTCAATCTTGCATTCACTGAAAAGACTGAAAAATTTCTTTCCTTCTAGACTGAAACAGATCTTGATACAGACCCTGGTGATGCCTTACTTTGACTATTACGACGTTTTGTATAATGATCACAGTGTTGAATTGTCATTGAGGCTTCAGAGTGTTCATAATGCTTGTGTTCGTTTCATTTTTAACAGCCGTCGCTATGATCATGTCTCCGAGTATTTCTTTCAATTATCTTGGCTTCGTTTACGGGAGAGACGTTCAGTTCATTCACTGTGTTTGCTGTATCAGATTGTAAATAATTCCACACCTACTTACCTAGTTCCTCGCTTCACACTTTTAGCATCCCACCACAACCGTGACACACGTTCACAGCATAACCTTGTTCTATCAATTCCATTCCATCAAACATCTCTCTACTCTGCTTCCTTCACAATACACACAGCTCGTTCTTGGAATTCCTTGTCACAGGAAATCAGGAGCAGTCGGAGTCTAAAATCTTTTAAGTACACTCTACTTAGAAATGTTTTTAATGAACAGAACTAGACTCTTGCGGAAGTTTCTAAATAGTCTTAAATGACCAAGTTGTTATTTTTTTCTCCTCTCTCTTCTTTTTTTTTTTCTTTTCTTTTTTTTTATTATCTTGATATATTACTTAATCATTTGTATTTGTATGTCATTTAGTACGACTTTGCTAATCAACATTTTATGTCTTGTAACCCACATGTATTCTCCTATTAGTACATTAACTGTATAATATATCTCAAGTGAATTAATCGTCGAATTTATCTCGAGTATTTTAGGTCTTATAAATTGTGTGTGTGTGTGTGTGTGTGTGTGTGAGTGAGTGTATATTCCCCTTATGTTATGTAACTGATTTTGATTATGTGTAATTTTCTACTTTATTTTATATATTATGTAACCGATCTTGACTATTTGTAATTTTATATTATGTAACTGATCTTGACTATTGTAATTTTCTACTATATTTCATGTAATTTCTAAGGTATTTTCTTTTGTGTTGTTTTGTAATCTAATTTTGTATTTCATGTATATTATTGAAACCTGGTTGAGTGGAAGAGAAGGCCTCATGGCCTTAACTCTGCCAGGCAAAATAAACCTACCACTACTAAAATACCCAAAAGACCTAAAATACATAAAATTTAATAATTTTGACTGAAGATGAAATAGATCAATCAGGTCTAACCCTGCATGTCCTAAATAATCCACATGTAAACAACATAAATAACTCTTATTTGTTACGTTATTGAAAAAGAATCTAAATAAAATCCATTTTAAACACATATCTCGAAGTTGAACCCATTTTAATGAGATGATTCTTTATTTTTATATGCAGCT
This sequence comes from Periplaneta americana, assembly GCF_040183065.1. Lineage (NCBI taxonomy): Eukaryota > Metazoa > Arthropoda > Insecta > Blattodea > Blattidae > Periplaneta > Periplaneta americana. Next base: position 101,675,967 of record NC_091125.1, on the reverse strand, counting down.
CATTTTTTTTTTAAGTTTCGTCAGTTTCAAAATGATCTAACTTCTGAATAACAGTACGTAACCATCCGAAACCCATACTGTTCAGGAATCGCCCTGTATATCTAAACCTGGACTGTTATCTGTCTTTCCGACATACATACTTTATTGTTGCATTTTTTGCATTGCTGGCTGGATAAGCAGAGGTTTTCCCCACAACATTGCAATAAAACTGTAAACGACAATGTTTATGTTCTGCATTTCAACTGTTGAACAACGAATACGGGAATATAAACGCATGTGTTTCATGTTGTGGGATTTTCAGCTATTGAATAAATTCTCTGTGATTTGCTGTATCCAGAGTCCTTTTCGTTCTTGTTTCGCTTATTTTGAACAGAGAACCAGAAATCCAAAACACGTTTTCTCTATACCATACCACCATAAAAAAGGTTTTACCAGTGGCAGTGTTCATAATCGGATTCATTTGATACAATTTTATGTATTTTGATGTTGCTAATATCGTTATAGAAAGCATGGTATTTGGATAGGTTTTTTCATTAATGTTCAATTGTGTCATACTTCTTGCCATTGAACTAAAACAGTGTTAGAAATGTATAGTTAATCCTGGTTATATATTTTTTTTCGTTTAGGCCTAAATGTTAACCTAAATTGTCCAAAGCTGTAACTCAGTGGATAGCGCATGTAACTCAGGCGGTAGAGAGTTTACTGATCCGGAGTTGCGCTCGGACGTAGGTTCGATTCCCATTTGGACTGATTACCTGGTTGGGTTTTTCCTGAGGTTTTCCCCAACCGTAAGACAAATGTCAGGTAAATATGGCGAATCCTCGGCCTCATCTCGCCAAATACCAATTCCATCAAAGCTAAATAACCCAGCAGTTGATACAGCGTCGTTAAATAACCAAGTAAAAATAATTAGGTGCTATGTTAAATCAAACCATTCCATTTAAGATTTTACATTACACTCTCAAGGAAAGTGGGGACAAAGGACGAAAAAGAAGTTTTATATAAGTTTGTGTACCTTGCAAGCTGCAGATATCACTCTTTATTTTAAATCAATAAAAGAACATTTGATTTTAAACTCTAACGAACAATAAAAAAAACATTGTCATTTAGGTGAATGCACCCAGTATGCGTTGATAAAAAAAAATAGCAATAGATGTTATGATGAAAAGGTGACAAAAGAAGTTCATATAACTGAGATACATTTCACATGGGAGAAATAAGTTATATGAGTTACTTAGATAAAAAAAATGAATAATTGAAGGGTTCAGAACCATAGTGGGCCAAGCGCCATTTACTAAAACCTTAGAAAACAAGGGTTAAAATGAAGTTATTACCATAATTCAATGGAAACACATAGCAAGTAATATAAAGTATACACATTAAAACTAAATATGTCAATCTTCATTAAACTATGGTATTCACTTAACTTTAACCCTTGCTTTCTCCGTTTTTAATAAATGGCGCTTGGCCCACTATGACTCTGAACCCTTCAATTTTAGTAATATTTGTAGAAAAGTTCACAGATGTTTAAAGAACAATATACTATGAAAACAGACACAGGGGTTAAATGTTTAACACTGCCGCGGTGTGAATGTTAATGTACGAAAGTTAAGCCAGACTAATGACAGAAAAAAAAAATGAGGTAGCAGGGATAAAGTTTATGAACAGTACTCCACGGTTTACAATCTTAAACGAAAAGAACATAAAGCTAAGAAAGGAACTCGTCGTCGAACCATTGCTGGAAGAGGAAGTAGAAACAATAGAGGATGGTGTGAACATCTAGGGAGAATGTCTGAAGGCAGGCCACCAGCTTCATGAATGAGAAATAGACCAAAGGAAAAGAAAGCTATTTATATGAAATAGGAAGACCGAGAAAGAAATGATCTCCGGAAGAGATTCAAGCAGGTTGCTAGACGTCCTGGACTTTCCAGGAGTTCTGTGTTGTGGATTGAGTTATATTTGTTCCGGAACGTCAAAAAGATTGTGAAAATGCAACTTTCTTTCTCATTTATATAACATTATTTATGCTCTACCATGCCGAAATGTAGTAATTATACACCTGGTAGCAGCCCTTTAATGGACCTCATTAAAGTACACCTATTCATTAAAGTTCAGGTGTTCCACCAATCAGAAAACACCATTGCAGCAATATGAAAGCGCAAGTATCGATTATTCTCGGATATGCAATCGAAAGACAACTAGCGAAACGTCACGGAGGCTGTAAATGCAATACTTTCGCAGAAGTTTATGTTCTGTTACTATAATAATTAGCGTTAATTGTAAATAATATTCAAATAAATTTAATTTGTCATCTCGTTTTTCAATGTCTAAATCAATTTCAAGGTTATATCAAGATTAATGTTTATTTTACTCTCTAGATTATATCAAGGTCAATGACATTTGCTTCTCGGAAAAAATCAATACTTTCGCGTCTGCGCACATCTCACAATTTACGAGATATTGCACAAGGTCAGTTCCGCTCCCCAGTCAGATAAGAATAACATGAATACTTATGAATAATTTCAAGTCAGAAATATGGTCGAGCATAAAAAGTCGAATGAAACTTGCCTATAATGGTAATTAAGACCCTAGTATGAAAATTATGAAACGAGCGCAAGCGAGTTTCATAAACATACTCGCGTCTTAATTACTACCATTATAGGCTCGTTGCATAATGTACTATTTTAAAATTCCTTATTCATTTTTCAACACCCAGTCCAACCTATGTTCAATGTAGCCATCAATGCTGCCTTGCGCCTCCTATCGAGTTGTATTAAAATAAAAACGAATATAATACAGTATGTATTATGTATTATGCAGAATCTTTATTCTTTATTCTTTTCGGAAGTTGATTTATTATTAATAGAATTTAAACACTAAGTTATCATGCGTTTTTTTATAGATAAGGTTCTTAGAAAAATATTTGGGGCTAAGGGGGATGAAGTTAAGGAGAATGGAGAAAATGACATATCGCAGAACTACACGCATTATATTCTTCACCTGATATAAGTAGGAACAATAAATCCAGACGTTTGAGATAAGCAGGGCATGTAGCACATATGGGCGAATCCAGAAATGCATTTAGACAGTTAGTTTGGAGGGTGGAGGGAAAAAGACCTTTGGGGAGGCCGAGACGTAGATGGGAGGATAATGTTAAAATGGATTTGAGGGAGGTGGGATATGATGATGGAGATATGATTAATCTTGCACAGGAAAGGAACGGATGGCAGGCTTATGTGAGGGTGGCAATGAACCTCCGGGTTCCTTAAAAGCCATAAGTAAGTGTAGATCAGCTGTGATATGACATTATTTTTCCAAACTTTCAATAATTCAAAGGAAATTTCATTATCTAGCACAAACGTAACAAAATAAAAAATTTAGGCCCTATGTAATTAGTTGAAATACTTCAAACGAATAAATTCAGTTGTATTACAAATTTAATTAATTGAAATGTGTAGTCACGCTAAGGTACACAGTATCATAACCTGTCCTGGAGTCTTGACGAGAGCATCTGGTAACCCTGAATCCTTGAAATGAAGAAATGGGACGTTCCCTTATGATTATGTTTCGACCGAAAAGTTTCTTTATTATGCTCAGTATTTTGAAAAATGTTAAAGAGGATTTTTAATTCTCATTGGTTGCATGACTATGTTTCTATATTTGTGGTTAGGGTTTTATTAATTTATATATGATATTTAATTTTAATGCGATAATTATGAGTTAAATGACACTAAATATGATAATCTATTGTATATTATTGATACTACTGTACGTTATATTAATAATTGTACACAGTGTTTGAATTGAAGGGCGAGAATCAAGGGAATTTTCCAACTCCTGCATTCCTGTGTTCATTGCCAATTGGAGAAAGAAAATTCCTCTCTCTGAGTATATGTTTTCATATTATTGTAAATATTTTTGTTTTATCACTATTATTATTATTATTATTATTATTATTAATATTATTATTATCTTTGTATCATTTCTGTCACGATTATTCTATTATTATTATTATTATTATTATTATTATTATTATTATTATTATTATTATCTTTGTATCATTTCTGTCACGATTATTCTATTATTATTATTATTATTATTGTTGTTGTTGTTACTATTATTTATAGCATTAGCATTATTATTTGATCTCTGTAAAATTTATACCTATAGACTACTGGACTGTACCCAAGCACGAGCATTATGCTCATTTCGGGTATCTATTCATATGTATTCAATTCAAATGTAAATTGTAAATAAATTTGAAAATTTGAATTTGAATTTGAAATATTATTAGTACCGCACTGGCCTGAATAGCGTTATTTGTCCTGAAATTGCATTTCCGAAAACTTACTTTTTATTTTCTGTGCGGCGGTTGAAACATGTTCTTATCTAAAGTGAATTCGTTTTAGAAAACTTATTGTGAATGTCGTTTGTAAATATCAGCTGGATTTGAACATTTAAAAAGTTATCCTTCAATATCAAAATAACACATTAAAAAATTTTAGACTGTTTCCCTTTTTTATAACTAGGTCAAAACTATTATACGTTTGTTGTCATATATACGATTTTGTAATTGATTTGAGAATTATTTACTACCTATGAGTTATGTTTGGAAGAGTTATCATGATATCTGAAATTCAAAATAAAATGTCAGGTGACACAGTAACTAAAATGGACGTTAACAGCAATAATAATAATAATAATAATAATAATAATAATAATAATAATAATAATAATAATAATAATAATAATATATAATATTACATAACTCTATAACAATAAACTTTAAACTGAATATGCTATGAGTGATATAAGAACTTAAGAGAAACAAATATAGTATTGGCCTATTATGTACCGAGAACTTAAGTGAGACTCATCTGGTCGAGAATGCAGTTTGGGGGCCTCGGTTTCCAAGCATTCGAGATCAGATAAGTCACTTACACTTACACAGTTATTGAATAACCTTTTGCAATATTTTAAAAAATGTAAAAAGTAATGATAAATCAAAATTACATTTGTAAATTTTGCATTAGATTAATTAATTCAAGTAACACATGACTTGATTGCTATGTTACTTGTTTATGTATCGGAATTTAATGTTTGAATGTTTAATAGGTGTGAAGCAGTAAAATTTAGTTAAAATATTGTAAAAGTGAGTGAGACTGGTATTTAAGAAGCTATAGGTTACTATTCTGTTGGATGCTGCGTCATTTCAAACTCGTACTGTAAGTATTTCAGACTTGTCAAACGGTAGACTCGCCCCATTCCTTCAAAATTCTTCGGCCCGTTTTCAAGATAAATTTTATAAACATGTAATAATTTCTGGTATAATTTAACTCCCTATATGAGTTTCCCTTAAGTCGTGACAGCTAAATCTATTTATTTTTTCCAAAAACGGTACATTCACCCCATTTCTTCAAAAATTCTTAGGCCCGTTTTCAAGATAAAAATTACAAACGTGCAAGAATTCCTCATTTCATTTAACTCTCTAAATGAATTATTCCAAAGTCAAGACATAGCTAAATCTACTTCTTTGCCCAAAAATAGCACATTTACTCCATTTCATAAACTTTTTAGGCCCGTTTTCAAGATACATTTTACGAACATGCAAGAATTTCTCGTATAATTATTTAACTCCCTATATGAGTTTTCCTGTTCGTAGTAGAAGACGATATCAGATAATATACAACATTAAGATAAATTAATCATATGAGGAGACAAAGAGGAAGGCAGAAAATAAGAAAGACTGGAGAATGCTGGGTTTGCCGTGAGAGACCTGCCCTTGGGCAGAACACTATGAATGAATGAATGAATGAATGAATGAATGAGTTTTTGTAAAGTCGTGACAGCTAAATCTATTTAATTTTCCCAAAAACGGTACATTCACCCCATTTCTTCAAAATTCTTAGGCCCGTTTTCAAGATAAATTTTACAAACTTGCAAGAGTTTCTCTTCAGTATTCCCAAAGTCAAGACAGCTATATCTATTTCTTTCTCCTGAAAATGGTAGATTCACTGCCTTTTCATTTCAAGATAAGTTTTACAAAATATACAAGAATTGGTCGTTAATTTAACCCCTAAATGAGTTTTCCCAAAGTAGAGATATAGCTAAATCGCCCCCTCGCACCCGAAAACGCTAGATTGAACTCATTTGTTATTCTTTCTTCATAAGTTTACTATATTTTCACAATAACAATGCTTCAAGACAACTAATCGCAACTTGCTTATTTGTTTATTTCTTTGTGACTGTAATTCATTTAATGGTTTAAAATATCTAATGTGAAGGTAAATTTTAACTGTACGCTACTTTGTGTTTCAAGTTATGCTGTAGTGCGTGAAGTAAAGTAACTGTACGTGAAGTGATTTACATGACACACAATTCATGAAATACAAATTTACGTACTGTCTTAGAAAAAAACTTAGGCCTATATCTATTCTTCCATCTACAGGGACATCATTTTATTTTTACTAACATTTTTAATATTAACCTGTCTATACCTTTAGAGAACCGGAAACACCGCTTGCTCCCCCCTCCAAGACAGGAGTTCGATGATACTGGCGTAAAACACAAATCACTCTACTAGGTATAGGAAGGAAGAAAAGTAGTTCATCCATTTACGTAAACTAGGAAATATCGCGATTTTGAATTTGATAATTTTCATTAGGTTTTTCTTTAATCAAAGTACAGTACTGTATTAAGAATAAGTGTTTTTACTCACGAAGTCAGTTATCCATGCGAACGTATTCATTATGCAGTGTATATTATACTGTCTGCAGCACATTAGCGTACAATATAGAGAAAGAAGTTAAATTGAAAAATAATCATAATATGAATATTTAAACACAATTTTGAAAATGGTGGCCGTTCATTTCGATACAGGCTTCAGTTCTTTTGTGCATATTATCGCACTATAGACTATTGCATCTAATTCCAATTGCCAGTTTCGTCCTTCGTACCAGTAACTCATGTTGAAATAATTCTGTACCTACTCTACGTACTGTAAATTCAATCTTCACTTCTGCCCGACCCGAAAATATAAAATTACTCAGACATGCTATCTACTGTCCGTCCAAGTGGTTATGCCGCAGGATTGTAGAAAGGGAGGAAATCACGTGACAGTTAATTACTTAACGAGGCCCTTTAATTTAAGTTAAATTAAACAGCTGTATAATATTACGTAAACTTCCAATTCCTAAGAGAAATTGATGTTTTCAGAAAAGAGCTAAGACAGCCCAGCTATTACAGAGGGGCGAGCAGAAGCAGGTGGGGGAAATCGGGATGCGACGTAGGCAAACGGACAGTACCTGTGCGAAAATGTGATTCAATACTGAAAGCTCTTTCGTCACTGGAAAACGCGAACATATTTCTGGAACGTATTATACTCAGTAACTCAGTACTGCTTACTATGTGCGGTCTTGGTTCTGTGTGGAGTTGGAACTTCCTTAGTAGAAGGGGTGGGAGTAAAGTACATTCAAAAACTCAGGTACAATAAAAATTGAAGTAAAAATAAAATGATGTCCCTGTATATGTCAGTGTTACAAATGTCAGGTTGTTGCTCATGTGGCTACAGAGTGTCATCACCAAAGTAAATGTGTTAAGTGCGCAGGTGAACATGCTATAACTGACTGTCCAAAGAAAGGACAACATAAAGCTCTATGTGCAAATTGTGGAAATAAACATACTGCGAGTTATCGTCAATGCCCAAAGTTTATTTCATACGTTAACCTAACCGCGCCGAAATCAATACTACAAAGTGAACTCAGAATGCAATCCCCATCACCTTCGGTCTCACCTTCAACTTGGGCTAAAATAGCGTCTATCAATACTCAATCACCATCTAGACAAACAATTCAACCGTTACAGACAGAATTACATGAACTTCATAAGTTGCTACGATCTTTTAACATCCAAAACTTTCTACTAGACCTCAGGGAGGTTTTTAAGCAAGTATCGTTATTAGTATGTTCAATACAAGAAATCATGGCGATAATTCAGCCTTTCAATAAGCCAACGCAACATGGTCAATAAAACTACTCTACCCTGTCGATCATTAATTATATATTGAAATGTCAGTAATAGGCTAAAGATTCAATTATGAGAATTTTAGGTGAATCCAAACATTTTCTTTTCAGAAGACTATAATTCACTAGCCAATTAATCAAATATTTTCTTTTGTGTTTATAATATTTTTATTGTGATGATTTTGTATTATTGGAAGCTGGTCTTCTCATGTTTGTTCTGTAAACCCGACAAGGCGAACACCTATTTTTGGTGTGATACTTGAAAAAAAATGCATACCAGATAACTTAAGCTATGCGTCACGTCACGTGATTGGTTGGTTGGTTTGTTAGTTGGTTGTGTATTCTTCGATATTTTTAATTTAAAAACACTGTTAAACTAATAGCCTATTTGGCTTATCGTTACACTGCAATTTGTGTGAATTTTTAGACCACGCATTTCCCCATATATGTGTTAGCATCTTGGGCTCTAATGTTGTTTATTACGTTATGGTAGGTTGGGAAGCCACTTTAGGAAAGAGCATTAAAAAGTTAGATAAAATTACTCCATATTTCCGACGTTTATTCTATAATCACTCCCTGAAGCTTGCGTAAATGTTGCTTAATATTGTTAAAGTCACTTTTGCGAAATGTTAACCTTATTAAAACCACAAGGTTCTCTTATGAAAAAAGTAATTACAGTTTAGGAAGCTATAACCGGATAAATATTAAAAATATAGCAGTTATGAAACTACGCAGACTCTTATCAACGATAAAACATTTTCGATACTCAAAAATAAAGAAATTGAAATGGAATTTAAAACTTTCAAATAGGTGAATAGTATTTTATTTTACGAGAGAATTTAGTAAGTTATAATTCTGTACTTGAACCTTCACTTAAATTGCACAAATTTTTGAGACGGAGAATCATTGTCACGAGGATTATGGAGCAATGGTAGAATGAAAATATGAAGTGAAATCAGACAGAAATAAATTTTTCTATTATAGCTTCCCTAGTAATTTCATGTTTTAAATATAGAGAACGTAAGCGAACGTTATTCCAGAATGGAATACCTGCAGGAAAAATTCTTTGACTAGTTCTTTCTCTTACAACTTCACTGGCTTACGAACTGAAGTACTGTAATGACAAACGTCTAGCTGGGATCGTTGAAGCGTCTGACGTTAATTTTGAAACCAAGTGGAAATAATTAGGTCCGGTAAAATAAAGCAATGCCCTGGAGTAGGCCTATATCAGAGGCTATGTAATTAATGGGATTACCATCTAATATTTTAACAGGTTCCGCATTTGTCGTCCTCTAAGGCATCATACTTGGACTTGCGTTACGGAATGAGCACAGGTTCGAGTTCTCACGAGGTAGGAGTTTTCTCTTGAAATTGCGACGAGTGTATGAGCTCTGTACTCAACCAGCATCGTGAAAATTTGGAGAACTACAATAGGTAGCAAAATCCGATCTCTAAAACCAGCTATAGCGACTGGAGGGGATCATCGTGCTAACCACACGTTACCCTCCCTCTGCTGAGGCATATGAAAGTGAGGCCAAAAGTCGGGTGGTCCGTCTTGGCCCTTCATGGACCGTAAAAGTTACTACGTGCTCATGTCCACTTAAGTTTCGCATCTCTTGAGATCGCTGGTTTGCCACTATTCTTTTCACAGGCTTAACAGGAAAGTGTTTTGCCAACAGTTGCCAGCCCCTCTTTAAATTCTTTAACATATTGACGCAAACAAACACTGTCACTAAATTTCAGTTTCCCCATTGTTACAGTACCTTAACCACAAATTAGCAATAAAATTGACTGTCTGCGACTGAACTGAACAACTGAGAAGCGTGATGCAATGCTGTTGAGCTGATAAATAAGGAACAGCCTAGATGTGGTGAAGTTCCCATTATGGTTGATTCATATATAGTATTTTATGCTTGTTTTGGTGTTAGTACTCCCGAATTGCAGGGATGGATAATTTCATATATATATATTTCGATATTCAAAGAAAGTAAAATCATAAAACTGTACGGTAAATGGAACATTCATCTCACCATATTTCAAAATGGAGATATTGGATTTACTTCCTTCCGGCTTCTGATGTAAGAGCTGTTAACCATTCGGACAACTAGACAATCTTTACTTGGTGAATCTTCTACTCCAGCTCCTTCAGAACCATAAAAATTTATTCAATATTGAAAAGAATTGTGCAGGGCATTTTTCCGCAGATATTCCACTCTTTAAAATTAATAATCCTGAACTCAGACATTTTCATTTTCAAAGTACAAGTCATTGTCTCGTGATAATAGGCGAAGCTCGACGATGTTTAACTTAACTTTCACCTACGTGGTTCGCTGCAACAGTTCCCACTCACTGACTTTATATACCTTGCCGTGTATTCAGTTCATATTTTTCCAGAAAAATATTTTCTAGGTTTTGAAACATATTTCCTACCCCTTCTAATAATAATAATAATAATAATAATAATAATAATAATAATAATAATAATATTAATTATTAATTAATAAATAATAATAATATTAATTATTAATTAATAATAATATTAATTATTAATTAATAATATTATTAATTATTAATTATATTATTAATTATATTATTAATATTAATATTATAATAATAATATTATTATATATTATTATATATATATAATAATAATATATATAATAATATTATAATAATATATATAATAATATTATAATAATAATATTATTATATATTATTATATATATAATATAATAATAATATTATTAATATTATTATAATAATATTATTATATTATTAATTATTAATTAATAATATTATTAATTATTAATTAATAATAATATTATTATTAATTAATAATTAATATTACTATTAATAATAATAATATTAATATTATTATTATTAATTAATAATTAATATTACTATTATTATTATTATTATTATTATTTTATTTATTTATTTCCTATTGTTTATTGTGCTGTACAACAGTCAGAGGCCAATAACAGTTAAGCACAAAGCATAATTACAATATTATAAAATCACAATGAAAGTACATGAGATAATTATTACACATAAAGACATTAATTAATTAATGACAATAATGGCATTGAATGGACGGAATAAAATGGATGATTAAAATACATAAAATGATGACAATTAAAAATAATTGTAATGAAAGGATGGAATCATATAAATGAATAAACTACAAAATGATATAAAAGATAACGAGAATAATATTATAATACATATTTGAACAAAGGACATAAATTAAACTAATATAAAACTCCAAAAATATATGCTACACATTAAATGGATCCAAGTAAGATCCATGCAAATTACCATATTTTATACATCTGCAGACGGACAGACAGATTTAGAATTTTTATTGTATGAAATCTTATATCCTTAGCAGGAATACGAAGACTGATATTGCTTAGGAAAGATTCACAATCAATATCAACCTTAAGGACTTTACAAAAAAATAATCGAGATCTTGACATCTGACAAATAAACTAGAGCAATTAAAATATTTGCAGTTAACCTCATATTTATAATCATCAGAATTAGTTAAAAAATCTATAAGAACACAAGTAAACAAATTTTCTTTGAATATTCTCTAGCTTAGCAGAGTCTGTGGAAGTAATGGAGTTCCATACAACAGATGCATATTTAAGCTTGGATCTGACCAATGTATAGTATAAAATTAATAAACGCATAGGAGTAGAAAAAGAATAAGTGATAGATCTAATTGGACCAAGCATTCTTAATGAATGGGTATAAATATATTGCACATGATCATGGAAATATAATTTAGAATCAAGTAAGACATCAAGATCTCTAATACTATCTTTCCTAGTAATTATGGCATTATTAAGAGTGTAATAAAATTTTTGGGAGGTAGTTTTACGTGAGAAGGAAATAGTAGAAGTAATAATAATAATAATAATAATAATAATAATAATAATAATAATAATAATAATAATAATCTCCTCAAGTACTTGGCACTCTACGGGCAGAGTCTTTAATACAACACAGGACAGTATACATAAAACAAATCCATTCGAGCCTCTGATCTTGTGTCTACGGAGAGCTAAGGCCCCGATCTTAGCGCATACATCACTGTTGGCAGAACACTGAATTGAGACAGGTGTTGGGCCCAGCACGTCTCTGTATTTCTTAGTACTCGTTCCGCAGTCCGATGTAGACCTAATTGAATTTCACCGTCTGCTCTCCACATGAATTGGAGACGTTATGCTAAGTGGCCTGGAGATTACGTTAAACTTTCCATGCCACTAATGAAGTACGTTCAAACGTAATCACATTCCAAGTGGTTGGCTGTAGCAATTAAACGTTGCGTCAATAATTGTATTATTTGTACTGCACTAAATATCATCATGAATGACAATGATTTATCTCTTTAGACAGTTCTTGCTTTAAATATATTTACAAGCTAATAATTCCAGTGCATAGTTGGACTACCTCCTGTTCTCAGAATAATGCACGGTTTCTGATACACCCTGCTTCATATTTGTCCATGGCGGCAAATTCGTAGGGGCAGCAAAATGTTGAGAAAATATAAAAAATCGAGCTATCCTGAATTGGAGGACGGAGTTACGCAATAATAGACCAACCGACAATTTGGAAAAAAAAAAAAAAGAGAGAGAGATATTTCCACAAATCTGTTGATGGCAGACTAATTTAACTCGGAAAAAATCAAGAATGCGGTATCTGGATTTTGCTGCTATTTATAAGCAAAAATTCGTATATTGCATAAAATTAATTAATTTACTTTGTTTTGAAATATTAACCTAATTTAACTGCTGGTCTCTTATCACAATTCGGTTAGCCTTTTTTGGTATTATTTGTGCTATTTTTTATAATAGTATGAATGTTATAATACTTCCTACATAAAATATTTCATATAAAAACATATTTATTTCAATGGCAAATATCTCGAAACAGGTTTTTGGCGCTTGGTCTCTTATTGCGTAACTCTGTCCAAATATGGTTAGAATCATAGATGAGGCAAACATTGTTAATCTCGTACGTGTGGGAAGGTACAACTTAAATTTGTAGTTACTTTCTCGGTACTTTATAAAAGCGAGACTGATAACAGGTTATAATTTCAAACACAGTGAAGTAGGCTATCCTCATCTGTATCTTTCACTCTCCATACCCGATCTTCAGACTTTATAGGATCCCTATGGCGTGGATGTGAACCAAAGTTTAATTGTATTCCACACTACTTAATCTCATAGAAATGTGGTTCCATTCAGGTTTTCCTTCAAAAAAATCTCATGGAGACAAGACTGGGCTGTAAGAGGGATGTAGTAGTGTTTTCTGGCGAAGCCTTTGCAACTCGTCCCTTTTTGGTATGGCAGAATGAGCTCTAGCAATGTCATGGAGTAAAAACACTCTTCTTGTCAAAAGGTATGAGAGTTTATTTTTTACATTTTGTTTGAGGTGCGTGATAGCCTTGAGCTCCTGGTCAGTTCGTGGATTGTCCTGTAGAGATGTTCGGCACAATTGAACCCAACCATACCAATCTTTTACAGTTGATTTCCATAGGAATGTCTTTCCATATACACTGCAACCAATCTTCAATGGATTTTGACAGGTTTACATCCTTTAGCAGTCAACAAATTAATTACAGGGCGCTACGCTGTTCACTTTTGGACTTTTCCATTTTCCACCTTTCCCTTTTTTTCATTATTATTCAGAGTAACAATGATAGGTATGCCGACCACCTCTACCAAAAGAAGATCTTTAACTATTATTGCCAATTCACCTAAAGTGAACTCTGGCCGATATTCCTGTTGCATATAGAAAATCTCATCAGATTTTCATTTGGAGTATAGGTAAATTTTGCATCTGTATAGAGTTGTGTGCGCAGTTAGAGGAAAGGTTTTAACATGAGCGCATTCGGAGTTCCCATGTTTTTTTTTTCTGCGATTATTTTAGGACCCTATATCAACACCTCAGCTTATTTAGCGTCTGAATGAAATCAAGGTGATAATGACGGTGAAATGAGTCCGGGGTACAGCACCGATTACCCAGCAGTCTCCTTGTTACAAACGCATATGAATATGTGTCCATGACGAATCTGGAGCCTGATTTAAGAGGAAACCTTATAAATAACGTTACATTAAAGTAATGAAATCTTAAATGATGGGCCGAAATCAATGATAACGCTAAGGTGGAAAAAGAGGACAAGGAGAGCGACCGAAGACACTAACTCAAGTGGTAACGCTTAGGTATTAATGGATAACAGAATTCTAAGTAGGTACTGTGAAGTGAGCAGGATTGTGACTTAGAAACTGGTTGAAAGGACTGTGGCTTATCAAGCCCATTAAGAGAAAAATCGTTATTTGAACTTAAGCATGGGCGCTGCTAAATCAATCACCTTGAGCACGAGTTGTCTGAGTGAGAGAGAGGGTTTCAATTGATTAACTAAGGTCGATGATCCGGCGGCGACAAAGAGCGACAGCTGCCTGCTTCGCAAGCGTGCGTAATGGACCTTCTGTAATCGAATTAACGAAGTGGACGCTCGCATGTTTGAGATGTCATTATGGGGAGGCCGAGTTTTGCGTCCAAGACGAGCATTCCTACTTGAACGACTGCAGCCTCGGATGTGCTGCACGCCGGAAAAGGATTACTGTAAATATCGAATTTTGTAAAATCGTTTTTCTAGAGCTTTAAGTGGCGATCTGTTAGTGCTTTACTTGTAGCCTACTTTATTTTGGTGTTTTGCATGTCCTGTCGAGCATTTTTCTTTTCTAAATTCTTCTTATGCGTACACACAAGAAATCTGTGGCTTCCAATCATAATTTTTCATCAACTAGAGATACGCTGTGCAGTAAGCTGAAAATAATCTATACTGTGGACTCTTGTAAGTTCGACAAAACAGAATTGAAAGTTCATTCCAATAAGGGTAGTGGATGTGGCAGGTGAAATGAATATAAATTCTTATTGGTTATGCATCAACGAATACAGTACTGTACTTGCATTTCCTGCCCGCCCCGAGACCTGTGTATGCGCTTCTAGTACCACAGTGGGTTTCGACAGTTCCGTCTCACAAACGGCACAATTCTCAAAAAGAAAAAGAAGAGTTCATTAATATAAAATCAGTGATCAATATGGATGTCCTAATCAAAATATTCTGTTTTCCTTTAACAAAAGTATCACTACAAGACACAGAACCAATTCCCATTCAAATGGCAAACCTATTTCTTGGTGCCAGTATAGGGGCGTGTCTAATTCTCCTACATAAGCAGTCGAATTTGTTTTCTGTCGAACTTAAGAGCTTCCACTGTACTTTCATAATATACAAGAATAACCAAAAAGTCACTAAAATCTGAAAGGATACTTAAAAGCTGTAGACAGTATAATTATGAAATTAGTTGTATCTGTAATCAACATTAATAGTGCTGAGTATTAGCTTTCCGAGAATAATACTGGTTGTTATTGCATTAATTTACAGAAATATACAGAGAAGGAACTTAATATACATACATACACACATATACATACATGCATACATACATACATACATACATACATACATACATACATACATACATACATACATACATACATACATACATACATACATACATACATACATACATACATACATACATCGTCAAGATGAAAGAATTGTTAGAAACTAAAGTAGCAAATAACTAGTAAAGAATAAAAGTACCGATACTAAGAACTTGATTGCAACAACTGACAAATTATCTTGAAACTGATGTTACTGAGTAGAGGATTCTATTAAACAGAATTATTTAATGACAACTGTATTGAAGTATTTATTTATTTATTTATTTATTTATTATTTATTTATTTTTATTTATTTATTTATTTATTTATTTATTTTTTATTTATGTCTGTAACAGGGCAAAGCCCCAATTACAATAGACAGCACAGATATT
This sequence comes from Periplaneta americana, assembly GCF_040183065.1. NCBI lineage: Eukaryota > Metazoa > Arthropoda > Insecta > Blattodea > Blattidae > Periplaneta > Periplaneta americana. The sequence goes on along the minus strand of NC_091125.1, from coordinate 101,660,033 downwards.
TGTTTAAAACATAGAATTGCAGATAACATGAAAAAAGAGATAAAAACAGATACAAATGCAAGATATAAGTATAAATACATATAATAGGTCTCTTCGCGAATGTTATCAAGGCAGATGAGAATGATGTAGGTTTGTTAATTTACGAATACTTTTTTTACATTTTATACAAATCTGGCTTTTCAGATATAGCTCCCTGTAAAGTCGACTTGAATAATTTCAAGAAAAAAATTGTTCCAGGCCCAGGTATCGAACCCGGGATTTTTTGCTGAGCGCGCCAACGCTCTACACAGTAAGTGTCCACTCAATGTTGGGCTCTGCCGTTCTTTCAACCCACTTGAACTATGTGAATATAAGTAAAAATTGAGCCGGGGTCTGATATAGTTCCTGGGTAACTCAGTCGGTAGAACGTTGGCGCGCTCAGCCAAAGACCCCGGGTTCGATACACGGCCATGGAACAATCTTTTCCTTGACATTATTTTTACATTTTAGTTTAATTACCAATTACTGAAATTTATTTAAACGCAGTTGGAACATGACTGTACTGTAAACCATAGAGATAGCAGAGTTTGTTTTGTGTTTTTATACAAATATAATTTTTTTATATTTCATTACAATGCTTAGGTAATAATTACTCTTCACATAGGACTATGTTGTGAACTTTAGCAGGACAGAAACAATTACTTCTGTTTATTTACAAATGACCATGTTTCTTTACTGACTTTTGAAAAAATTAACAACATTGTGAACATGAGCTGGATAGAAGAGCAAGAATACGTTAGGTTTTATTTATCATTGGTATCCACCGCCATTATTTTTGTGACCAATTTCTTGAATTACTTGTAAGCTTACATAGGTACATTGGCGAATAGACGAACTTTTTCCGAACAGTAGATGAGCTATAATGGCGTGATATGGCGAGGGATGAAACTTCCCAGGATGCGAAATTATCCTTAGTACCAGCAGTCGAATGTTTGTGCTCTTCAAATTTAGTTATATTTCTAAGAAATAATTATGCAAGCTTATATTTACTCTATAATCTTGCCGTCAGAGGAAAAATGTACTACATAGCACTATTTTAACTGATGAAATCAAAATTTCATGCATATTTACTTCATCTTTAACACATTAACTTCCGTACCCTAATTAGGAGATGAACGTTAGGTTGGAATCTTCGTGACTTAAGTCCATTCCAAAATAGAACTAAGTGTTAATTCTACGGTGGATGCAGGGAGTTAAACAAGAAAACCAATTTCCCTTCTAATTTAGAAGTAGAGTTCTTCCTGGTCTTATCGCCTAAGGATACGCGAAGAAATTTACTGCCACGTTCTATACCTGAGAGCCGTTTGTAGCCGGCTTAAGGCGTTTCAGGTTTTATTAGCTTTACTACCTTAAACGCTCTCGTTTCTCTAGAGTCCAATTAAAGGAATAACAAATTAAGAAAGGATTACATTTAGTGGAGCAAGATTTTACATGTATTTGCCTAGTTATTTGAATTAAATCGGCATTTTGTAGACATTAGGCCTACATTAATCTCTTTGAACCTTGTAATGGATATGATTGTCTATGTTATTGACCTTTTTCTAAACCACATTCATTTGAAACATGAAACTGAGGCTGGTGACATAACATTATCTTTTCCTCTTGTTTCTTACTTTCTCATAACACGAATTATGCAGCGGAAGTATTGCGATGCTGCTAGACATCGATTTTAAGATTTTGACGGAAATAGTCCTATATGCTTTTAGTATCCTGAAATATAAAAAATGTTCTTGTTCTGTCTGTATAAGCGACTCCTCTTCAACTACGAGTATTGTATTGACTTTCTTCATATTCAATTCTGTAACTGAATTCAATCAACAATGATGCAGATCTTACACGATCATTTTTACTAAAAAATAATGTGCCTTCAATTTTAACAAGCTTAGGAAATAAGTTTAAGATACCTGAAAATGAACAAAAATTCGAACAATTGAGGGGTGCTCTGCGATAACAAGGTATGTGTGAGAAGTGGATTTTGGCAGTATGTAAAAGTAACATTGTTTTCATTAAAAAAGAAGAGGCCTTTGCATATCTGCGTTTTTAATTAGTATTATTGATATATCATATGTGTAAGTTTCACGTATTATTCTTCAAAATCTCGTTATTGAATTTGTTATTTTGAAGTACTCCGACTTATCTTGTTATTGCAATCATAAGATACAACTTGCCTTGTTATTGCAATCATAAGATACAACTTGCCTTGTTATTGCAATCATAAGATACAACTTGCCTTGTTATTGCAATCATAAGATACAACTTGTCTTGTTATTGCAGTCATATGATACAACTTGCCTTGTTATTGCAATCATAAGATACAACTTGCCTTGTTATTGCAATCATAAGATACAACTTGCCTTGTTATTGCAATCATAAGATACAACTTGCCTTGTTATTGCAATCATAAGATACAACTTGCCTTGTTATTGCAATCATAAGATACAACTTGCCTTGTTATTGCAATCATAAGATACAACTTGCCTTGTTATTGCAATCATAAGATACAACTTGCCTTGTTATTGCAATCATAAGATACAACTTGATTGTTATTGCAATCATAAGATACAACTTGCCTTGTTATTGCAATCATAAGATACAACTTGTCTTGTTATTGCAGTCATAAGATACAACTTGCTTGTTATTGCAGTCATACTATACAACTTGCCTTGTTTCATATCCATAAGAACTTTTCAGATTCTTTCTGAGGTTGCTAAATGTAATATGGGTTAAAATGTAATACAAGAATATAAAATAATTTAAGAGTTGAACTTTGTTTTCACAATACAAGTTAAGTATACACTACATGATATAAGAAAAGTTGTATTTTATTGTATATCTCAGTACTTTTAGGTAGTGGAGGAAAAATGACTTCTCAAAATCAAAATATATCCAAAACAATCGCATCACCTTATGAGTATTGTTGTGCCCAGGGATTATGATAAGCAATATATTTTCACTTTAATTTAAAGTAATGAAATCGTATTATTAATACATGCATACGTGCTTTACATGCGAAAGAGCTCGCTTCCTGTTTCGACAGAGTACAGATTACAGTTTAGTTAACGTCAGCAACTCAGCACAGTCCAGTCCTTGAACATGCAGAAATACGTACGCTTGCATTTTGCATTTTTATCGCGAACTCAACTTAGCAACAGCTGACTTATAGCGAGACATTTTAATTGGCGACGATTCCGAAATTCTGAATTTCCATTGGTCAAGTCAAAAACAGATTCAGTCGTGAAAGTTCCTTGAATCCATATTGTTCTAAGTAATGACCGGAAACCCCGATTTGAAAAGATGGTTAAGAATCAGAAGCGTGGTTTTTAGTGAGTGCAATACCGTTTTTTCAGAAGATTCGCGTGTAAAATAGCATCACTCTGTTACGTCATAAAGGACGCGGTTCGAGTTTATAAAAGGACATGAAACGTCGAAAACGCGGTCATTAGTTATTGGTCAAGACAGCTGTCATGGAATAGCGCTCCCGACGTCCAGGAAGAAACCCAGGATATGACATCAACTGGGACCAGCATTAGGGTTCGCCCTACTATTTATTGTAAGTAAAATCATCAGATCATTCTTTAAACTTTTCATTTAACTAGTTATCTTGGTACTTCAGAATAAACAGAAATTTTCACACTTTCCAAATCGTTCAATACTCAATATTTTACTTGTAGTAAATTGATATTTTTATTAATAAACTTAGTAATAGTGAATTTCTACACTTGTGATTATTTCGAAAACCTGAGCTCACATTCATAGTAGGAATCCTTCCTATCCACAAGAGAGAACAGTTTATAAAGTATAACGCAGTGTCTGATTCGTTTGTGTTATTTTGATAGAGATTATAACTCGCGATCATCTCGAAGATGAGCCATCCGCCCTTGTCGCGGCAAGCACCACGACAAATTACTGGTGTCAGATATGATAGAGCTTAACAATAAATTATGGTGTCAGAAATGGTATAATAAATATTGGTGTCAGAATTAGTATAACAAAAAGTTGGTGTCAGAAATGGGCACAACAGTATTATGACAGTATTGTTTCCAGAACGTTTTCTTCAAATTGATCACTTTACGAAGGAATATTTTATATCATCAGTCAGTATTCCAGTTCGGATTCATCACATTCAGAATCTAGTGCTTCTAACCTGTGTACATCTTGGAAAAGCTTCTGATTAGTACTGTCTGTTCCCTTCAGTGACTGAACGTCTGCACCCACACTAGAGCCCTCTACCGTGTACATAACGAAACTGCGACATAGTCATATTATAAGCTGTGTATAAGCAGTAAGACATTTCATACTCGCCACTTAAATGTGATGGAACGTCAAGATAAGTGCATTTGCTTGATATTTCTAATGGTGGCGACTATACCGAGGTATGTGTACATACCTTGTTATTGCAGAGCACCCCTCAATTGTTCAGGAAAAGGCTAAACACAGACATACGCCACGTCAAAAGCCAATTTTCCTATATCACAGTTAATGAATATGTGTGTTTGTATAAAATTCTAGATATTGATTCCTTCTAGCATCATATAACTTTCTCTTTAACCTTTTTACATTGAAAAGTACTCGTAGAATGGAGAATTTCATGCTTGTTTGCTCTCATAGGAATCATGTCTTAATTTACTGTCTCAAACAGTTCGGAATATTTTGTATAAGGCTATATTCAGACATAAATTACTGAACTGCAAGACTAAAATCAGTGCTTGACTGAGAAGTGGCAGTTTTAATATAAATACTGAACAATCGCCAGCTCGAGCTTGTCGTAAATTCTGTATGTTAATCTACATACCGTGCAACTCTACAGAATTACATTAAGCTCTATTCTAAGAACTTAAAGTAATTTAATTACATGTATTGTTTATGAATATCAGACGATGCTTACGTCTGATGTCTAAGAACATATGAAGGGTTCAGAGCCATAGTGGGCCAAGCGCCATTTGTTAAAAACGGAGAAAACGAGGGTTAAATTTAAGTCAATACCAATGTTTTTAGGTATTGCTAGAAGTATTGATTTGTGTTTTTTTTTCTTTTTCTTTTTTTAATCTACACTAAAATTGAAAGTTTCTTGTTTATGTTAGTTAATTAGTTAGGATACAATTAATTATGATACTTAATCACTCATTTACAGTTTGTGTGACTGCAATCTGTGTATATTTTTGTGTGGCTTTACTTTGTTTATAGTGTTTTTTTCTCTCTCCCTCTCTTTATTTTTTGTGTAGCTTTATTTTGTATACAGTGTATTTTTTCTGTTTATTTCTATTATTGTATTTGTATTCCTGGCGTTATGGAAGAGAAGGCCTGATGGCCTTAACTACACCAGAATAAATAAATAAATAAATAAATAAATAAATAAATAAATAAATAAATAAATAAATAAATAAATAAATAAATAAATAAATAAATAAATAAATAAATAAATAGTTTAATGAAGACTGACATATAATTTAGTTTTAGTGTGTATACTTTATATTACTTGCTATATATTTCCTTGAATTGCGGTAACCACTTAATTTTAATCCTTGTTTTCTCAGTTTTTAATATATGGCTCTTGGCCCACTATGACTCTGAACCCTTCATATGTTTGTAGGTCATGATGACGTACTGAGTCTCTAGGTTATGATGCATCTCTTACATGAAAATCAGGACAATGTAATCTCATCAATCTTCGTCGACCTTTCATCACAAAGAGCCGAAGGTGATATGCCTGAGATGTAAACTGTGATTAGATATTAACAAAGAAGATGTTTCCGTGCCCTTCCGATGTCTCAGGATAAGAGAGCGGGATCGTCGTTCTGCGAAGACGGGTTTAATCCACAGTGTTGACTTGAGCGATACTTTTGGTTGAAATAAATTGTTCCCAAGGTCCTCCATTTTCTCTCAACATTAAAAATTGAATTGCACCGATACTTGTTATTAGAGATGAACAAAACTAACTGCCGCTCTCGCTCGCTGTGTTCGTTGCTTTTGTCTTTCGAGTCTCGGCTCGTCATTCTCGTGCGCTTCGAGTCTCGCTCATCATTCTCGAAATATCATTTGGTCGGAGGGGAAAGATTTCGTAACTTTGAATAACATACATCATTGAAATAAATAACATTATAAATGTTTAGATGAGACAAAAAGACAAAACAGAACAGTATCTGGTTCTATTGTATGATATTACCTATCGTTATATAAGTAGAAAAAAAATTCTCAAATAAATTTACATTTCTAAGAAACATAAAACATAACCTTAATATCTTTTTACTTTAGATTGTATACTTGATCTCAAACATGTGAAAATAAAATTTCTAGTCTTTTCAGTAAGGGCCTAATAATTGAATCGGTCATTGCAGAAAGGGGATAAGTCATGAAAAACGCGAAAATCAGTTAAGAGTGCCATTGCTTTCTCCGGACCTAGACATACATTTCCATACAGAAATTCCATAAATTTGCTCATTCTCAACGCAAAGCAGAGTACCATAAGCAGCACAGTTATTGCAGAAAGGGGATAAGTCAGCGACGTACCTTCTTCCTGCACTGACTGACGACGTGACGCAACTGAGTGCCGCGGATCTAATAAGTTACGCGCCCATCAGCTGATAAGGAAAATGACAGATAAGTGACCCAGGGGAAGAAAACTGTGTTATTAGTGGTAAACGTGAACTTAGAAATGTAAATAAGAAAAATAAACTGAAGCATTGGAACGTCAATTCCATTGGGAAGTCTGTAGCAGCCCGTACGACAGGAGAACAATGTGGGTAAGAAACTACTCATTGTTTGTTTAGACGCAACTTTGGGTCATCAATTTTCAACATTCACAATTTCAAAGACCATACGGCGCACTTCTATTCATATCATGAAGGTATAGGTCACAAATCTTCAAATGAAATTTGTTCCTTCTGAACTGCATTGAAAATAATGTCCCTTCTTCAGTCAAGGAATTGTATCTTTTCTCTGATAACTGTGGAGGGCAAAATAAAAGTCATACCTTAATTCGATTGTTGCTTGCACTGACCCAAATGGGGAGATTAAAGAAAATCATTCATTATTTTCCACAACGAGGCCATTCATTTCTTGCCTGTGACCGCAACTTTTGCGCAGTGAAGCGTTAAATAAGGAAGACAGACAGGGTATATGTGCCAGACCAATACAATACCTTCATCCACCAGGCAAACACAAACAGCAGTTACTACTGATGATATTTTAATTTTAAATACTAGTCGCCAGAGTATTACAAGAAAACCACCTGCTCATTATACACACTGAGGAAAAAAGGGAAAGATAAGAATATGTTTTCTTCAGCACAATTCAATGAATTTGTTTACTCTATAGATGATCCAGGATGTGTGACTGTCAGTTCGTTCATTGGTAGTGAAATGAGGAAACATAGATTCTGTATGAAAAACACCAGGTTCTGGACGCATAGTAATGCCTACATAAAAGCATGCAATGGGAAAATTCCCATTAATACGAAAAAAACTTCGAGACATCGAAAGTTAGGCAATACATTCCATTGGAACACACTTTCTTTTACGAAGAGATCCTGAACTGGCCACCTTGTGACAAGGAATCTACAAATGACGTGGCTTCCAACGTCTAACAATACACTCTATAACAATTGAAACAAATGATTTTATGTAGTACTTTAGTGTATTTTTATTGTGCTCTCCTATATGCAGTTTTAAGTATTAGTTTAAAAATAGAGTTTTGATTAAAAACTGTGGTATAAAATCACATATTGGTACATTTCTGTAATAGGAATAATGATTAAAATGCAAAAATAATTATGTAAATGGTGACAGTAATGCAGTAATTACACACAAAAACATCGTTATCATTGTACTTATTAACATTAAGTTTCTTTTCAAATATTACATTAGCCAAAAATTGTAAATTATATATTTTTTTTTTATATTTAACAATTCCTTGCAGAAAGGGGATAAGTCATGGTTCGATTAAACAACTTTAAACAAAAGTGTTTGAAATGTCAGATGTCTAATATGATATATTATACTTCACTATTCATAAACAAAGTAAGAAAAAATATTTATAATGATTACTCCAGTATTGGAAGAAGAAAACAGTTTTTATTGATTATCTCAAAAGTAAGATTTTATGACTTACCCCTTTCTGCAATGACACATTCAATTAAATAAAGATTGGGGAACGGATTATTATACACTGAAAGGTAGAGATAATGTTTGAAATAGGCTACTTGATTGTTTATACATTTATAACAGTTGCCAAAGTAGATAAAAGTTCAGTCAGGTATAAACAACTGTGGCGATTCAAGACTCCTTGACGTTTCGGGACTTCGGGAATGATCAATCTCGGCGTCTCGAAACAGTATTTATGTCAACGGCGCGACTTATACAACATTGTCGTGCGGGTTTTCGGTTTTGCGGGCGCTATTAGTCTTGCTTCCTCGATCGTTGTTCATCTCTAGTTGTTATCTTATCCTCCGCTCCTCTTCGTTTCATATTAGGGTGATTCTACGATTAGGGAACATTTTTAACTTCCTAAAAAATTACTTTCGAAGTTGGAGAAAGAAATACGGAAACAAATTTTCTCGGTACTGAGTCATATTTCGATTATATGTAGCCAGCGGAGCTGAATTTTCATAAACAGCTGTTGTTTTACTTATTAAAAACTTCATGCTCCATGCTAATGATATTACGGCCATTCTAATAACTCAATCTTTAATTCTAATGCTGAGATCTTGTAGAAAATCTAAAACCTAATAAAAAGCAATCATGTAAAAAAAAATCACTTATTTTTTTTAATATTCATATGTTTTGTACCTAGGCTCTGTAAACATAGAAATTGTTACTATGAATGTACTAGTAAATGTCATTTACTTTTAATTTAGTTTGTTTAATTTGGGCTAATAACTTGTCAAAATATAAATCAGACATGCCTCAGTAAAAACTGAATAGAAGTGTCATTAGCAAGGCAAAGCATCGTTGGAATGGACAAAATACATCTATGCTAATGACAATGGTGATATCCATGCTAATGACAAAGTAGTCATCTTTGATTTGTGTCTTCTAGAAATTAGGTTGCATTACCCCAAAGTTTGGGCTCTTGATATTTAATATTTCAATAAGTGAAATACGTATTATGTTATCACGCCGGATCCATATGTCTACTGCCTTGACAAACACCAGCTGTCTCACGTCGAGCCTAGCGACTCGCTACCCAAAGAAGTGAGGGTCTTGAGAACTTGATACTTGTTGAATAGTTTAAAGAACTTTGTCTCTGAGGTCTTGATAAAGCTTCACTCCCTTACAATACGCTATTACGGCAAACTACAAGACATTCTATACATCTTCAGCCTTATCAGAAGTTCGTAAGCATTCAGGTAGTTCAAATTACAACTAAGACTGTGTCTTCTCCTTGGTCTTCAACACACTCTCTGCCTCAAGTTTACCATCTCACATGAATCCATCTCTGTACGCTCCACAGTCCCGTCGCTCTCTTTTCCGGCAGCCAATCACGTTGCAGGTCGGCTACATTTAAACGTGTGCGTCTTGTCATTCGCTGCTGATGACGTTATACACTTTCTAAGGCTCAATAAATACTTAATATAATCGCCTGCCATTTTTGTTCTTTCGTTCACGTTCGCAGAAAACACACGAGGACGTTATTTGCCGCTCAATTATGCACTCAATTACAGCGCGTTTGATTTATTATCACTATAGGTTACTTACTTACTGGCTTTTTTAAGGAACCCGGAGGTTCATTACCGTCCTCACATAAGCCCGCCATTGGTCCCTTCCTGAGCAAGATTAATCCAGTCTCTATCATCATATTCCACCTCCCTCAAATCCATTTTAATATTATCCTCCCATATACGTCTCGGCCTCTCCAAAGATCTTTTTCCCTCCAGTCTCCCAACTAACACTCTATATACATTTCTGGATTCGCCCATACGTACTACTTGCCTTGCCCATCTCAAACGTCTGGATTTAATGTTCCTAATTATGTCAGGTGAAGAATACAACAATTAAATATCTTTAATGCTATTTATTTCAAAGATGCATGTTCTTCAAAGTTACGTAATCTTTCCACGCCGACCAACTGCTATTTCGAGAATGATGAGCGAGACTCGAAGCGCACGAGAATGACGAGACGAGACTCGAAAGACAAATGCAACGAACACAGCGTGTGAGAGCGGCAGTTAGTTTCGTACATCTCTACTCCCTGCGTTTGGTTGTGACATATTTGAAGAGCACGCAGAGACTTGCAGTAGCCTAAAGGCTAGCATGTATGACGCCACTTGGTTCCAGCAGCAGAAGACCCTGCCCGTCAACAAATACTGTCAGCAACAACTTTCCACTTCTGGAGGCGGAATGGGCTTTTATGGCTCTGGGCGATCATGGATATCGCCATTTCATACTCATACGCTTTGTTGCTGGATAAAACCACAGACACCATATCTCATCACCGGCAACATTTAATTTCGACAGGAACTGATATTCATTCATGTGGAACCGAATCAGGAGTTGCATAGCCATGCTCCATATGATGCCTTACCACGCACGTCAGTGACACTGAACGACTCGTGCTAACATGGCAGTACTGCAATATCAACTTGTACAATGCCGCTACGATCTACCAGAATATCGACAGTATTGCCACGTCAGTCTAAGTTTTATTTGAAGATATTTAAACACGATTTTAGTTATCATTAGAGTTTCTCATTTATTGAGGATATAATACAGTGGTCCTTAGTACTCGCTGAAATGTGCAAAGGGTAAGCGTAGCCGTACTGTGTGCCCCGTCGTGAAGCAGGAAGAGGTAGAGAGGATACTCGCTTGGAGCTACGAGTGCACCATGGTGCACTGTGTTCTCCGCGGATAAGAGATGCTAGCCTCAGAGTGCTCTGTGCTGACGACCGCTGATATAATATATGAATTTATGTTCCAGTAATTAGTTAGCCTATAATTTTGAATGTGATATTTCCCACAAACGAGCTCACAAAATAGTTATACAATGTCCTTCATTCTTACTGGGGTTATAGTCATAACAAATTTACATAGTCCCTCAGATTACGTAACGGTAGATACTGTCGTCAACATAATATGACTGTTTCGGTAATTGGCTCGAGTTTTTTCCTGTTTTCCAAAGTCTGAATTCTTTTTCCATCGTCAGTACTTAAATTGCTAGATAATTTCTTTCCACACATTATATCTACAAAGTTATCTGCTTTCAATGTGGCAGTGATACAAGTATGATAGCCTACTGTGACTATGAGGGTGCAAGAAGGTGTGATTTTGTAGGCCTACTTTAATTATACGTGACTTTCTCTATGACCCAATTTTTAAAGTTTGACATACCAGTACTCTGAAAATAAGATTTAGGTAATGTAATTTAGAACAAGTAACAGTCGAGCAGACTTGCTAAAAATTTTCAGTAGGCTCATATTTTGTAAGTTAGTGTCCTTCATGCCATAGTATATTTGTAAAAAATAAAATTAATATTTAAATTAAATTTAAATATACATTATGTGCTCTGAAAGTAAGTAACTAATATTACAAGTATAGCATATTATCTGAAGCCCCCCCCCCAAAGAAACAAATCCGGACGCGCCCTTGCGCGACAGTAATGAATAGATAATAGCGCAATCCATGCTGGCCACACAATCACTGCGTGTTCGCTTGTTTATGCCTGATAACCTTATGATATACTTTGAATAACAGTTACTGAAAGCCTTTAAAACGTGCGAAGTTAGTTTAAATATTATTATTATTATTATCATTATTATTATTATTATTATTATTATTATTATTATTATTATTATTATTATTATTATTAAGGCTTTATCCTTCGAAAAGGTGGAAAAATTCAAATGTCTTAGAGCAATAGTAATAAATATAAATGACATTCGGCAGTAAATTAAACGCAGAATAAATATGAGAAATACTTATTATTCGGTTGAGAAACTTTTGTCGTCTAGCCTGCTGTCAAAAAATCTTAAAGTTAGAGTTTATAAAACAGTTATATTACCGGTTGTTCTGTATGGTTGTGAAACTTGGACTCTCAATTTGAAAGAGGAATAGAGTTTAAAGGTGTTTGAGAATAAGATTCTTAGGAACATATTTGGGTCTAAGAGGGATGAAGTCACAGGAGAATGGAGAAAGTTACACAACGCAGAACTGCACGCATTGTATTCTTCGCCTGACATAATTATGAACATTTAATTCTAGATGTTTGAGTTGGGCAGGGCATGTAGCACGTATGGGCGAATCCAGAAATGTATATAGAGTTTTAGTTGGGAGACCGGAGGGAAAAAGACCTTTGGGGAGGCCGAGACGTAGATGAGAGGATAATATTAAAATGAATTTGAAGGAGGTGGGATATGATAATAGAGACCGGATTAATCTTGCATAGCATAGGGACCGATGGTGGGCTTATGTGAGGGCGGCAATCAACCTCGGGGTTCCTTAAAAGCCAGTAAGTAAGTATTATTATTATTATTGTTATTATTATTATTATTATTATTATTATTATTATTATTATTATTATTATTATTATTATTATTACTGAAGTCAAAGGAAAAACTTGACAGGTAAAATGTATAGGCCTGCTAAAGTACAATTTGTATATGTAATAGTAGAGATTATATTGAAGGTTTAGAATTTATGTTAATTTGTTTATCGTTTACAATTTCCAGTTCTTCCTTTGTATTCATCTGCAGAATGTAGTAACCTTTAGAAGTGTTAATTATCTTTCATACAGTTCTAAATGTTAAATTCTCTATTAGGTGTATATTTCTTAATAATTGTATAATAAACACCTTTTATTGTTCAAAAAGGTTAAACCAATTTCTTGTTAATTCCAAGAAACATTCTTTGTTCTTTCCTACAATCGTTTCGCGGTACGTTACCTTGTGAAATTTCTTGCTTGCTTGTAAAAGGCTAATCTCTTCCTCAGAAAACTCTTTGTATTATACTGGAAGATCTTCAAGTGCTGTGTGATTTTAATCCGTCCTTTGCCATGGTATAGTACGTCTTTTCTCATCTTGCAAGCTATTATCTTCTTCTCTTCTTTCTGACGAAGACTCGGTGTTCGTCAAAGACGAAACTGCCAACGCTCTGGATAAACCGCGCTTCTACATATATAATTAAATCCCTTATTTTAAAGGACTCTGTTCTCTTCTCAGGGATATTTAATAAAATGAGTTAATAAAAATGGAAAGAATCCTTTTCGTTGTAGCAAATATTTTAATATTAAAGACGGAGAAAACTGCGTGCAACTTGAGAGCTTAAAGACAAAAAAGCATCATTTTTAATCTTAATTTAACATAGACGGCATATAAACTGTATTGTTTTTTTTTTCTGGCTTCACGCTTAAACTCAATGCTGAGAAACAAAACATTGTTAATAATCGTCATGCACGGTCGTTCAATTTGTGATTAATATGTTGACAAAATACAATATTTTCTCTACATTTTATTTTACTGTCTTTATTTTGGAAATAGTGTTCGTAAAATAGGTAAATGTATAGAGGGGTTTTTAAAATTATGGCTCAATTACAATTAAAACTGAAAGAGGAAATTTGACACAAATTTCAGACACGTTAAACCTTGTACTTACTTACTTACTTACAAATGGCTTTTAAGGAACCCGAAGGTTCATTGCCGCCCTCACATAAGCCCGCCATCGGTCCCTATCCTGTGCAAGATTAATCCAGTCGCTATCATCATATCCCACCTCCCTCAAATCCATTTTAATATTATCCTCCCATCTACGTCTCTGCTCCCCAAAGGTCTTTTTCCCTCCGGTCTCCCAACTAACACTCTATATGCATCTCTGGATTCGCCCATACGTGCTACATACCCTGCCCATCTCAAACGTCTGGATTTAATGTTCCTAATTATGTCAGGTGAAGAATACAATGCGTGCAGTTCTGCGTTGTGTAACTTTCTCCATTGTCCTGTAAGTTCATCCCGCTTAGCCCCAAATATTTTCCTAAGCACCTTATTCTCAAACACCCTTAACCTATGTTCCTCTCTCAGAGTGAGAGTCCAAGTTTCACAACCATACAGAACAACCGGTAATATAACTGTTTTATAAATTCTAACTTTCAGATTTTTTGACAGCAGACTAGATGATAAAAGCTTCTCAACCGAATAATAACAGGCATTTCCCATATTACCTTGTACTATTTAGAAATAAATATTTTTATGGAAAAAAAACATTTTTGTTACTATAGCTGTGCGAGTTATAACGCCATTGAACATATTTTTAATGCCTAACATCCACCAAGCTGTTATCTCAAAGTCAAATTTGTCTATATTCTTTAGTTTTATTATACGAAAAATAAAACACTACAATTTATTGCGATCCACGATGAAAGAAATCTACTCATATTATCATTATTCCTTACGAGGGCAATGTAGATCCACAACCAGTAGTGTAGTCTGGATAATTGCTGACGAATTATGTTGTCTACTGTTTTTGGCACTAGTGACATCTATGAGCGCGTTCCAAAGTTGGGGAGAATAAATGCAAAGTTAAGCTCCCTGTCATTAACATAAGTTATAATTGTATATTACCCTCTTATAAGTTACTCAAAAATAATTAAAAATGAACGTATATACCGCATGTTACTCCACATAACTTATAATGATTTTAATCTTGATTTTTATTTGATAAATAGAGTCAAATGAAACTGTGAGTAGAGTGGAGTGGAGTAGAGTAGGATAGGTTGAGCAGAGTGGCAGAGTGGAGTGAAGTGGAGTGGAGTGGAGTGGAAGTAGAGTAGAGTAGAATAGGTTGAGCAGAGTGAAGAGGAGAGAAGTGGAGTGGAGTGGACTGGAGTAAATTGGAGTGGGCTGGAGTGAAGTGGACTGGAATGAAGTGAAGTGGAGTGGGCTGGAGTGAAGTGAAGTGAACTGGAGTGAAGTGGAGTGGACTGGAATGAAGTGGAGTGGATAATTTAATTGAACTCAATGGTACAATTGAGTGTATTCCGAATTTCAACGATGATGTCACTGATGATCCACCGGTGTCCCACCGGCGCCATCAGTTTGCAGAGGTGGTGGCAGTATCCATCAGCCGCCATCAGTGAATCTGATTGGTTCTTGTATAGGGCGGGAATTAGCAGACGAATGACATCCTGAACTGTTGTGTCATGGCGGTGTGTTCTGCTGTATTGTTTGTAATGAGCACAACGTAAAAACAATATGTTAATGGCTTATGAGCGAACATGTCAACGGACCAGCTGTTACTATTGGTTCAAGAAATAAATTGTTTATGTTCTCTTTCCTTTGAACGAGATGACAGTACGGAAATTTCGCAAAATCTTGCTAGCGTAGCAAAGGCAACAACTTGTACAGCCGCCATAATAGCCATCGAACCTAGAGATCGGAACGATATATCGGTTTTTACGAAATACCGATAGGCCTATTTTCGTTTCGATATAGCGATATATATCGATATCGAAATTTTGATTCAATATATCGTATAAATAATATATCGGTTTTCTCATAAATATATCGACTTTTTTATGGAATTATTATCATTATCAACAACACAATCCAAACTAGACAACTCCGATAGTTCCCGAGAGATGACGCTACTGAAGGTGGACAGTTACATAATTGTGCAACCTCAATCAATACCTTGTCCTAATTCGCTGAACTGGAATTCTAATTCAAACTGTTTAATATGCAGCACCAAATTCAAAATGCAGCGTGTGCGAACGTGAGACAGACGGGAGATTTATCTACTACTGTTTTAATATTGTTATTAATGTTCTTCAAGGCAGGAGAGCAACTCCCACCCTGAAAGGGAACCGTCTGACCTCAAAACAGGTACCAAACTTTTATTTCTATATTCTGAAATGGAAAGAGAAACAAAGATTTAATACCGATGTGACATTTGTTTACATCTATGATTTCTATGCACAACCTAGTGCTAACATTGTTTTCTTATTATATCTTTTAGTGCATAAAAATTCTACCCCTTTAATCATCACCATTGTTGTTTGGAATGTTGGAGTGTAACAATAACTTACAATGGGAACTTACTATAAAAGGGTTGTATCAAATCAACTGTGAAGTTTGTTAAAACTTGTAACATTATTGAAAATGTATTGTTTATTGTTACAATTTTACATTTATACTTTTTGACTGTTATGATGTTAATTTCAATGGTAAAAAGGAATATTAAAATTTAAGTAATTTTATTGTAATACAGTAAATGTACGCCTGAAAATGCAATTTGCTTAATCGTTCGATATATCGATATATTTTCCGCGATATATATAGTTTATCGAAATTAGGTTTTGCAATATATTGCAATATCAATATGTCGGTATTTAATTTATTTCCTTCATCACTAATCGAACCTTCCAGCAGTTTTGTTCCTATTTCGCTGCAGCGTGATGTCACTGTTGTCCACCGGTCCGGTGAGATTCGGAATACGCTGATTGTTATAACTAATAACTGTTCCATGTTGAGAGTTAGATGTTGGGTTTTGATTGCTGATATTTTCTTACAGTGAATGCATGAGTACAAGCTTACTATCGAAGCAGAAATGAAGGTAAAAATGATCGTAGGAAAAACAAATGAATGTAAGAGAAAAAATATCGGTTATTAATTTTAGAGCACCATGCTATGTACTGTCATTATAATCCGATTCTCATAGGTCAATCGAGTGTCAGTGAGCTACTTGATTGACTGTATGGCGCTCGTTTGGAATTATCTTGTGAATACTTTTCATTACAATTCAGAGATTGTTACAGTTTGCTCTATTAAATATCTAAAGAACTCCATTTTGAATCTTGCGTACACTACTTTTAACACTTGAATATAATTAATTGATTAACTAGCGGACTTACTTCAGTACACACACACTATTTGACTCCACTTTTCAACACCTTTCAACAATCAAACGCACCCACATAACAAACAGAGAAATTCGAGATGACGCCGAGATCTAGTAGGCTCTGAGGATGGTGTGATGAAGCACCGAAACAGCTGTAAGCCGCACAAACTTACATAATTAACACGAGCAAGTCCGCTAGTTAATCAATTAATTATCTAAGGAACTGTTGTGAAATTACAATTAATTGATAATTAAATTGGGTTAGAAATGTTCCGAAACAATATTTTGCTGTACTTTCGACTTTTGTGATAAGTGAAATAGTCGGATGGTGCATATGGGTTAAATTTGGATTAGCAATAGGGTGTGAAAGCCTACTACTGATACCGTCCGTTCTTGCATTAGAAACTGGTACTGCAGCTTTAATGTCTTCGAAGTCACAAGTTTTAAACTTTCCGAGTCCTCTCCAATGAGCAGAATAGAGCCTGGTTTATTATTCTCCATGAGCAGCACATGTTTTCTGCAAGGAGATCTCATTGTTAGGATACAGGCCAGAAAATCTTATAACTTTAAACGTAGTTCGGTTTTCTGACTTCTGCCCCTGTTAGAGCCTGTTCAACATTTGACAGTCCCTATTGACAAACCTGGCTGAATTCAATATCAGAGAGACAGAGAGAGAAATGCTAATTTTAGATTTCAGGGATTGGTTCTCCGATCTCTGGAGTAAGGCTTTATTTCTTCTGATAAATCGTAGAAACTTGATCCCACTTCTCATATCTTATTCCTCCATAAAGGTTGAAAACTCTTCCTGAAGTAGTCTGAAAACACATCTTCAAATAATCGACTTTCTGAGAAAGTAGAATCTAAGCAGAGATTTACGACCAAATAATCACTAGGGAGGAAGAATACAATATTCTAAATTTAGAAAATTTCTTAATGATAGGCCTGATTACAAAAAAGACACGGACAGCTTAAAGTGTACTTAAATGAGCGAATCCAATGCCAAGAGGATGTCATTATGTCAATGAGGATGTAGAAATTGAAGTTCTCTTAGTACAGATACGGCGATGGAGATGAATTTTAAGTTATGAACCTTACTGTGGCTTTCTTTAGAATGAAATGAAGACTAGGGTTCCGTTTGGTAAATACGCGCCAACAGAAGATCCTGTAGCAGAGATGCATAAGAAACAGCGCGTGAACGATCGAAGATTACTCCGCGTGCTATACAGGTAACAGTGATTAAAGGACAAGGGTAAACAAAATTAACTTTAAATAAAATCGAATTACATTAATTCTTTACACTTTTCTTTACCTTTTTAATAAATCCAATTAAGTTATTTCACAACAGATGTTATATACCTATGCGATTTTGAGTAACCAACCAAAAGTTACAATATTGTAATTTTCAGTACCAAATAAATAATTTTAAAATAACCGCGTCCACGTATAAATCTTCTCAAACTTCTGAAGTATAACATGATTG
This sequence comes from Periplaneta americana, assembly GCF_040183065.1. Lineage (NCBI taxonomy): Eukaryota > Metazoa > Arthropoda > Insecta > Blattodea > Blattidae > Periplaneta > Periplaneta americana. The sequence goes on along the minus strand of NC_091125.1, from coordinate 101,641,697 downwards.
CTATTGCAACTGCGATATTGTTATGCAAAAATGAACCTTTTAAAATGTAATTTTGCCAGATTCGCTTCTTCAATTTTCGTCTCGTAAAATATTATTTGAAGAAGCAAATCTATGGATTGCTCGCTCACCATTATCGAACAGCTTAACCCTTATTCTTGGCTTTCTTAGGCTCATCAATTATATATATGGTTCACCTACGACTACGTACGTGCTGCTGAAAATCGTAATTCTATAATTTTCGATGCAAATTTAAGAATCTTCGGATACATTTTATAATTTAAGGAACTGTAAAGACAATGTCTATTTCAATAATACAGTATATGAAAGATCATTTATTTCAAGCTAAAGCTCTGCAGGAAATTTTTATGCTCTACCTGACTTGTGCACGGACAACCGCTTCTCCTCTTTAGGTGCGCCCTTGTTAATACTGTATTATATTTTGATTAAATAAAAACCCGACGAAAATGATCAAACTCAAAATCATAACATTTCCTAGTTTACGTAAATGGATCCACTAACTTTATTTCCTCCTATATCTAGTAAAGTTATTTGTGTTGTATTTTACACGATTGTCGTCAAACTTCGGTCGTGGAAGGGGGTAGCAAACAGTGTTTCCGGTTCTCACTCTGTACTGTTTACTATGACCGTAAGACGACTTTGACTGTATATGTGGCTTTGGTTATGTGTGAAAGTTTGCTACTAGAAGGAGTGGGAGTGAAGTACAGTCAAAAACTCAGGTACAATAAAATTGAAGTAAAAATAAAATGACGTCCCTGTATAATATCGTCTTCCCTCTTGGTCCGGTATCACCGTCAATCTCTCACACGAAACGTCACTCTCTCGCACAAGCCAGCGATCTCCTATTGCTTCTCGTCATATGCAGGAGATTTGACGCTGAGATTAGGTAACTTTCTCTGTATTGTGTTTATGGTTTTCTAATTGTTCCAGTTGCAAAATATTAAAATTCTGATTATTTAATATGTGTTCATATAGGCTTAATAATAATAAACAATAAATTTCCATGGAATAAGAGCTTTCCGGACTAAGAGACCGTGCTCTACTGGCGATGTTACATCCAGACTTTTTATCTACAGCTGCGGTAAACATCATCAGTAGCGAGCCAATCTAGGGCGTAGTGATCTCCTCAGCGTGCCATTTAGACTACATTCGAAGAACAAATTTTCAAATGTAATTTTATTTAAATATGTTTTGTTTTTATTATAACCACAATTGGAGAATAATTTCGGAACAATGCTTTCTAATCATTGAAACCAGACTCTTTACTTAAAGCGACAAGAATTACGCAATTTTAAAAAATAAAGAGATACATTATTCATTTTTTCTTAATCATTGGCTTACACTTAAGACGTACACAAACCCCGTTAACTATTACAGATGCACAGCTCTTGCATTTTGTCAAGATACTCGCAACGTTTTTGTGAAGGGGTAGGAGTAGAAAGGAAGGTCGGATGTGTGTCTACCGAGTTCAAGGCAAAAACTAACCCATTCCCCTATAATTCATAAGTAGACTCATCCGATCTCGTGCGCAGCTCTGTAGGAAGAGTGGGGGAGTGTCTTGACAAAATGCATGAGTAGTAGTAGCAGTAGTAGTAGCAGCAGCAGAAAGAGAGAGATAGAGACAGGGCATCAGCTTAGCTAGCGTGATTTTGAAATAAGTATTTTTGTGTCCCGTACTACGAGTGTAACTAAGGTAATATTACAAATAAATTGTTGCTCTCTCCATCATATTCTCTGACTACGACATGGGAAGTCCATTGAAGATACACAAACATCTTTACCCTAAATTCGAAGCTATAAAATAATGCTCCTACTACGTCTTCACTTCTTAATGCAGTAGAACTGTTGCATTATAACTTACTTTCCACTATCCGTGTTATTGGAGCTCGCTTCATAATGAATTAGTGTTTTCGTTCTTCGACTAATTAACGAGGAAAAGAAAACGTGAAACCTTCTTCACGTAAAATTCTCTAATTAAAATCTTTTCATAGCATAGAGAGTACATTTTACAAATTGGATTTAATGTAAACAAGAAAGCAATATTCTATGGACTGAAAGAGAGAGGCAGGTTGGATTCCTGTAATACCAGAGCGTTTCGTCGGGAAGCAGCCCTGTAAAATACTAACAGTTCCCTACTGGCGAATAAAAAAAATAAAAGAATGTGCGGAACGACGCAGTCCACATGTCAACCTCCGCAAGTCGCTAATAATTTTATATGACAGAGCTGAATTACGTCTCCAGAAATGGACAGCTGCCTTCTCACGTACATCGTATCTATTAGCTCGAGCTTCAATTTCAGAAATCGTTCGTATTGACACGTTCGTTATACCGTTTACTTTTCACATGGCGTGTTATCATGAAAACTCACCACAAAGTTTCTTTCTGATCAACGTGGACTTTTACCACTACCTTTTCACATCTCGTACATACACTCGAGAATTTATTAAACATTGTTCAAACATTAAACTCTTATCGTCACTATTATTATTATTATTATTATTATTATTATTATTATTATTATTATTATTATTTTATTATTATTATTTATTGTCATTATTATTATTAATATAATCATTATCATTATGACCATTATTATTAATATTTTTGCCAAACTTTCTCTTTAATTATCATTATTAATGTTAGTCATATTAATATTATTTGAAATAATATCATTATTGTCATAATCACAATTATTGTTATCAATATTACCAGTATCTTTACAAATTTATTCCATTACTGTAGTTAAAATACGTTTAACATTGTTGTTATTATTATTATTATTATTATTATTATTATTATTTATTTTTATTGTTTTCATTATTGTTATTAATATCATCATCATTATGACCATTATTATTAATATTTTTGACAAACGTCCTCTCTAATTATCGTTAATATTGATAGTCATATTAATATTGTTTCAAATAATATCATTATTGTCATAATCACAATTATTGTTATCAATATAACCAGTATCTATACAATTTTATTGCCATTACCATAGTTAAAATATGTTTAACACTATTATTATTACTAGGGCTCAGAAATTTATGTGCTAAAAATCAGGAATATATTTATTTTTTATGTTCTTAAATATGGAAAATCTATGACAAAAATAGAAAAATATTTAATTATGTCAAAATTGTTTTATGTGAATATAAACAATATACTCACCAGTATAAAATTATGCTTTCTCGCCAACTGCTGAAGAATTACAGTACACAATGAGATTCATCCTCAACTTGTCCATCTAGTCTTATCGATCACTGCTCTTGCTAGTCGTATTATTTAAATAACTACATCTTTGTGGCTGATTGAAGGTTCATTGCAGAGGTAAAATGCCTTAGGTAAGACGCTCAAGCGTGTAATATTGCAGGACATAGTTGAGGATATTTTAACTAATATTTTCACTGCCAATATAGACAACATTACATACAGTAGGTCTACAATTGTGTAAAATGTAAAACGTGACAAAAACAGTGCACTGAAAGACACTGCAATAACAAAGGCACAGAAAGTGTGTTGAACGTAATCCAAAAGAACCAGTACCGTCCACAATCTCAAAATTATGGAGATATTAACTTGACGTTTACCATGGATTTGTGTGGCCTGTCATGATTTTCAGTGTCAATATTCTAATTAATAAATTGAATAATATACATTGTAGGGGTTTTATAGAAAATTATATAGAAAATTAATGGGTTTTCAGTGGTGAGCGACATGTAATATCCTAGTGAAACACAACAAATCAGACAATAGAAATATCTTGTACTACATCATGCACCAATAACGTCATTGTTATTGAAAGAATTCCTTGCAATATAAAAATATTTAAAGTGACATCCACGTATGTTCAAGTTCCGTAACTTATGAATCCACGTTATTATTCACTGTAAAGAACACGACAAAAATGAACATCACGGCTCAAGCATGTGTTTACTAATATAACTTCAGAATATCGGAAGTTAACTGTACTTCATGAACACGCAGCGACGACGTGTTTGTTTATATCCTTATCCGTTGTATTACCTGTGATCGGCATTGTATATACCCAATTTGTCTTTAACTTCAGTCTTTAGGTAGCTGGAATATGAAGCCTAACCACAAAACAAATGTAAAGTTTGCATGTAGTATGAACTTCAGCTGTTCTGTCGTCCTGATATCTGATTCCATTCCAGAAAGGAACGTGTTATGATTTGCATTCCATACCGGACCTTGTGTCCTCATTCTAATACGCACGCTAACTTTCTCCTAACAGACTCCAAACAGACTCAACATTAATGTGTACAAGAGTTCCACTGTGCATACGACACAACTGACTCTTCTAATGGGTTCAGATATATGAGCTCTCACCACAAATCTGCCCCTGCTTTTAACTTACAAGACTGAGGTCTGGATGTGCTTGTTTTCACTCTGTTTCCAGTTCTTCAGTACATCATAGATTTGTCTGTCCAAAGGCTGGTAAAATAGTATCGATTCAGCCCATATGAGAGCGTTGTTTTTTAGACATAACATGGTAAACGCTGGGAATTATAGCACAATTGTTCCATATCAATATGACCTTTGCGATGCCTGAATGGTCAGACCTTGGGCCTGTCGGTCTGGGTTCGAGTCCCGGTCAGGTCTTGGATTTATCATTGAAAAATCCGTATTGACATTTGTGGGGGACAAGGTCGTAGTCCGAGTTCTCTTGTTTCCCCATATTAGGCACCTACATAATTCCGCCAACGTTTCTCCATTTCGCCGAATCTCATCATGGAAATTCTATCTACTTCGAAAGATTCAAAATCAATGCAAAAAATTAATATTCATGAAAAATGTAAAGATTTCTAACGAACAGTGAGATACCTTTAAATGTTATATTTTAAACTTGAAATATGTTTAAACAGTGAGATACCTTTGAATGTTGTATTTTAAACTTGAAATATGTTTAAACAGTGAGATACCTTTAAATGTTATATTTTAAACTTGAAATATGTTTAAACAGTGAGATTCCTTTAAATGTTATATTTTAAACTTGAAATATGTTTAAACAGTGAGATTCCTTTAAATGTTATATTTTAAACTTGAAATATGTTTAAACAGTGAGATACCTTTGAATGTTATATTTTAAACTTGATATATGTTTAAACAGTGAGATACCTTTAAATGTTATATTTTAAACTTGAAATATGTTTAAACAGTGAGATACCGTTGAATGTTATATTTTAAACTTGAAATATGTTTAAACAGTGAGATACCTTTGAATGTTATATTTTAAACTTGATATATGTTTAAACAGTGAGATACCTTTAAATGTTATATTTTAAACTTGAAATATGTTCAAAACAGTGAGATACCTTTGAATGTTATATTTTAAACTTGAAATATGTTTAAACACTGAGATACCTTTGAATGTTATATTTTAAACTTGAAATATGTTTAAACAGTGAGATACCGTTAAATGTTATATTTTGAACTTGAAATATGTTTAAACAATGAGATACCTTTGAATGTTATATTTTAAACTTGAAATATGTTTAAACAGTGAGATACCTTTGAATGTTATATTTTAAATTTGAAATATGTTTAAATTTTACATATTATACAGATACAACACAGGCCTAGTATCAATATAACCATTCACATTATTGTTAGGCTTACATAGATTTTGAGAAATTTGTAAAGTTTTCCATCATTTGTAGCTTATATAGGTAGTTGTACAAATTTAATATTATTAGCTGTGGTAAAAATGATGCAGGAATTAAGGAAACAATTTAAAAAGGAAAAAGTGCTATATCAACTCAACACTATTTAATAGGATAAATAGATTCCCAAACAAAACAAACTGCAATGCAGTAATTCAACGTATAGCTTGTATGGATCCGATGGTTTGCTGTTAAAATAAAGATTTAGGTAATATTACTGTCAATGGAAATAGTTTATTGCAGGCGATCTGCTAGGGAATTGCAAAAGGACAGAATTGAATGTATGAATGGGAGAATAAAAGAAAGTGCCACAATATTTTGAGAAACTTATTAATTGAAAATATGAGATGATCATGTTATCAGAAATGAAAAAGTCTACCGCTAGAAAATGCAAAACAGGTATGTTAAAAGCTATGAAGAAGAAAATTTATAAGAATACCAGTGGACACAGAACTTGTGGAATGGGTCTTAGCTGTTAGAAGGTATCACCTTCAATTGGATGGTTGTCACTGATAAACAATTAATAATATAGGCTATATTTATTTTATTCTATTTTATTTCATATGCATTTAATGTGTCAGAAGAAGTTGTTAGAATTGTGAATCTGACATAATAATAATAATAATAATAATAATAATAATAATAATAATAATAATAGTAGTAGTAGTAGTAGTAGTAGTAGTAGTAGTAGTAATAATAATAATAATAATAATAATAATAATAATAATAATAATAATAATAATAATAATAATAATAATAATACTTAGGGGAGAGTCGGGTAGTATCGGACATCGTGTAATATCGGACAGTGAGTTTCTTTCATCTACCACACGATGATAGTACCTGATTGACATGGTTACGTTTCTGTGATGTCGCATAGAGAAACGTAACCATGTCATCCAGGTACTACCATATGGTGGTAGATGAAAGAAACGCACTGTCCGATACTACCCGATGTCCGATACTACCCGACTCTCCCCTACCTTCTTAAGGCTTTCAAGGAACCCGAAGGTTCATTCCCGCCCTCACATAAGCCCGCCATCCTGTGCAAGATTAGTCCAGTCTCTATCATGATATCCCACCTTCCTCAAATCAATTTCAATATTACCCTCCCATCTACATCCCGGTCTCCCCAAAGGTCTTTTTCCCCTCCGGCCTCCCAACTAACACTCTATATGCATTTCTGGGTTCGCCCAGGTGCTACATGCCCTGCCCATCTCAAACGTCTGGATTTAATGTTCTTAATTACATCAATGCGTGCAATTCTGCGTTGTGTATAATAATAATCATCATCATCCTTCATGCATTAGGAAATTGATTCCTGTAGCAGCTACTGAAATTGGTCCATCCTAAGGATTACCTCAGCTAAGATCTGACAGAATGATGCGAAGTGGAAGCAGGCTCCGCATCTAGATGCGCGGCGGAAGAGTTCTTAAGGACCAACGGCGACATCGGAGATCTAATTACTAGATACTGCGTAAGGGAAGGTACCCTGAAATAAAACCATGCAGGTTGGAATGCTGAAAGGTGGCAACCCCACCGTCCAACTATATCTGCACAGCCCTCGTAAGGCGGTCAGATGAAATCTCAATTACTGGTAAGCTACAGAATAATATAATAATAATAATAATAATAATAATAATAATAATAATAATAATAATAATAATAATCATAATCATCATAATCATCATAATCATCATCATCTCCCATTTTTTTAAGGTTTTAAATTTTCTTTCCTTTTGATGTTTATAATGATTTTTTTGCGATTTCTCTGTACTTAATATTCTAATTTTGTATTTAACTGAGTGAATTAAAATGTTTGTCGCATTTTAAATTCATAAGAATATTCGAATTCCGTTCACGATCCACAAGTCAATAACAGACGGTTCTTTTTATACTGCACATCCCACGTCTTGCCACTCTATTTTTGTTGAACTCTTCTCTTATACACGTCAACTGCAGTCTGCTAACGATAATGGTGAACGCGCCTGTGTATGGTGTTTAGACTACGTGCTATGTGGCACCGGCTGGGAGGTACTCTAAGCAGACGGCGCTTGTGTACATGATTGCGAAAAATATTCTTGAAAAGGCCTTGAATAACGTTGTTTACAAGATCTGTAACAGAATCTCAGCTTTCCCATCCCTTCTATTTGTTTACGTTCCACGCATTTTAATGCAAATTAGGAAACTGGATGAGACCAGAAGTGTAAACAAGAACCAAGACGTGCTTTGAACACAATTTTTAATCAAATTATTATTATGGACCCTGTACACGAGAGATCCGGTAATGATTCTCTGCACGTTTTTATCTCTTGTAGCAAACGGACCGAAGTTCCTCTGCGCTGAGATCTTAAAACCTATTACACTCACTGATCACGTATAAAACGAGAGATAATATCATTATCATCTTTGGCATTACTACTATTGCGGTTTAGCCTTTGCCTCCCTAATGCCAGTCCTCCAGTCATTCCATCTAAAGCCCTCAATGTCCACCTCTCTCTGTCCACGTCATCATCTAACCGTCTTATTTTCCGCCTGACAACTTCTGTTTCCCTATCTAGACTTACATCCAGAATAGTTCTTGGAATTCTATTATTTTCCATTCTGAGAGATTGTCCCAGCTATTCCAGTTATTTGAGTTTAATGCTGGTAACAATATTGATATATTTATACAAATTTTAGAATGCAGACAGTTACGAAATACATATGTTGATCGTAATATGTTTAACTTTCAAAATAAACTAAATATGAAAAGAAATTTATTAAGTACATTTATTTAAGGGACGCTGTACTGAAATTCCCAAGTTACTTATTTCTAAGGGTTCACAATAGTGAAATCAGTAACTAAGACACTGTACCCAAATTTCCAAGTTCCTTATTCCTAAGGGTTCACAATAGTGAAATCAATAACTAAGACACTACACTGAAATTTCCAAGTTCCTCATTTATAAGGGTTCACAATAGTGAAATCAATAACTAAGACACTGTACTGAAATTTCCAAGTTCCTTATTTCTAAGGGTTCACTATAGTGAAATCAATAACTAAGACACTATACTGAAATTTCCAAGTTCCTTATTTATAAGGGTTCAAATAATGAACTCAATAACTAAGACACTGTACTGAAATTTCCAAGTTCCTTATTTCTAAGGGTTCACAATATTGAAATCAATAACGAAGACACTATACTGAAATTTCCAAGTTCCTTATTTGTAAGGGTTCACAATAGTGAAATCAATAACTAAGACACTATACTGAAATTTCCAAGTTCCTTATTTCTAAGTGTTCACAATAGTGAAATCAATAACTAAGACACTATACTGAAATTTCCAAGTTCCTTATTTGTAAGGGTTCACAATAGTGAAATCAATAACTAAGACACTGTACTGAAATTTCCAAGTTTCTTATTTCTAAGGGTTCACTATAGTGAAATCAATAACTAAGACACTATACTGAAATTTCCAAGTTCCTTATTTCTAAGGGTTCACAATAGTGAAATCAATAACTAAGACACTATACTGAAATTTCCAAGTTCCTTATTTCTAAGTGTTCACAATAGTAAAATCAATAACTAAGACACTATACTGAAATTTCCAAGTTCCTTATTTGTAAGGGTTCACAATAGTGAAATCAATAACTAAGACACTGTACTGAAATTTCCAAGTTTCTTATTTATAAGGGTTCACAATAGTGAAATCAATAACTAAGACACTATACTGAAATTTCCAAGTTCCTTATTTGTAAGGGTTCACAATAGTGAAATCAATAACTAAGACACTATACTGAAATTTCCAAGTTCCTTATTTGTAAGGGTTCACAATAGTGAAATCAATAACTAAGACACTGTACTGAAATTTCCAAGTTCCTTATTTCTAAGGGTTTACAATAGTGAAATCAATAACTAAGACACTGTACTGAAATTTCCAAATTCCTTATTTCTAAGGGTTCACAATAGTGAAATCAATAACTAAGACACTATACTGAAATTTCCAAGTTCCTTATTTCTAAGGGTTCACAATAGTGAAACCAATAACTAGGACACTGTGCTGAAATTTCCAAGTTCCTTATTTACAAGGGTTCACAATAGTGAAATCAATAACTAAGACACTATACCGATATTTCCAAGTTCCTTATGTCTAAGGATTCACAATAGTAAAATCAATAACTACCATACTTATAAAGCTAGATTAACCAATTTTGATTACTGGTATATGGTTAATAATGACAAATGTACAAAATTTCATCCGACTTAGATAAGTGGTTTACATTCTATTATATATTTTTAAAATATTGAATCCCTTTATATAAAAGTCCCTAGCGCTACAATGTACATTATTATTATTATTATTATTATTATTATTATTATTATTATTATTATCATTATTAACTAATGTTAATTATATGGATCCTTATTTACATGGGATCAAAACTTGCTATAGGGTTTTGCTGTAGAATTAATCAGTAAATTACTAGAATTTTTATTATAAAAGACTAAGAAATAAGAATATTAATATTCATCAAAAATTCTTAATAGGCTAATTTACCGATTCAGTGTACATAAAAACCCAACAACAATGTTTGTTTCAATGTATATAAAGAATCATATAGGCTAAGTGAATATCAGTTAAAAATAATGTAAATTGTGGCGCAAGGACCTTCTTATATAAAGCGATACAATATTTTAATAAAATATTATAAAGGGATGAAATTTAAAAAACATGGGAGTTGGTAATTTTAGTATAGTGTGCCCTTAAGAAACAACGCACTAGTCAGACAAACATTTCCCTTGTCATTAACTTGTCAATAGTTATTTTTCATTAGTAATATGTTTGGGTATGAGAAACAGTATGCTTGTCACTAATTTTTCTTATCACTTATTTCATTCGTTAGTTTAAGAAACGGGTCTGTAAACCGCAAGTAGCTTTGTACTCGAGGTGAAACTTCTTGAGCTACGGCTGAGACTAAATACATTCCAAACAAGATATCTTATTATCGTCTATCGTCGTCGTCATCATCATCATCTTTACAATCTGGGTGAATTGAAGCGTTCCGTTCTCACACTTGTTAAAATTTCTCAACAAAAATTGTACAAGAAGTTCTTCTTCTTATTTTGCCACCATGATGCAGGATACCACTTTGAGATAACACAAGAAAAATAGAAATACAATTTGCTCCCTGCAAATCTCCTTCCACACGAGCATAGTCCGGTCGTCAGCATTCTTTTGAGCGCTCTTCGCTCGAAGGAAACTCCCTCGAGTACAGGACCTTCGAACGAATACGAGAGAGCGAAATATTTGCATTGCATTGAAATAAATTTATTAATGTGGCAATGGTTAATTACGGGCAAGGGAAACGGCAGTATCCCGGGAAAAGCTACCATCAAGCGCCGTTTTTGTCCATCACAAATTCCAGTTCAACTCACAGGGTTTAGATCCCGGGTTACCAGTATGAAAAGCCAGCGCTCTAGCTGTTACCTGTTGTACTAACGACGCGCCAAAGTGTTAGCATTTCCAACTACAAAACAGCGCATTAAAATTCTGTCTTCGGGAACTTTATCTCATCTCTGTAGGGACCAATTGTTTTTGTCCTGTATTTGTATTTTTCTTATGTTATCTGAAGTGGTATCAACGTTATGCAGGCTAAATTAAAAAAAAAACTTATTGTACAATTTTTGTTGAAAATATCTTACGAGTGTGAGAACGGAACGTAGAATCCCAAGAATTACTTTATAGTTACACTTCTTGTTTCATAATCTAAAATACTATCACTAGGAAAGGAACAGATAACATTAAATTAATTACAATATGTAATATGTGTTTTTGTGTATTAAAAACTATTATAGCAGACCTTATTTTGTCTTATGCCAGAGAACATATTTAACTCATTAGGTTACGCAAAGAGTACTATAAGCTATATGCGTTTCGATTCATCCAATTTCTAAAGATTGATGTTGATGATGATGATGATGATGATGATGATGATGATGATGATGATGAGGAGGAGGAGGAGGAGGAAGACGACGACGACGATGACGTTGACGATGATAAGCCAACGACAACAAGGGTGGAAGATAATACGATATTTTCTTTTTAATGTGTTTAGGCTCAACTGTAATTGAAGGGTTCAGAGTCATAGTGGGCCAAGCGCCATTTTTTAAAAACGGAGAAAGCAATGGTTAAAGTTAAGTGAATACCATAGTTTAATGAAGATTGACATATCATTTAGTTTTAATGTGTACATTTTATATTACTTGCTATATGTTTCCATTGAATTATGGTAATAACTTCATTTTAACCCTTGTTTTCTACTGTTTTAGTAAATGGCGCTTGGCCCACTATGGTTCTGAATCCTTCAATTCAAGCCACCTGAAGTTATCCTATATTTTGTAGAAAGAGAGTATATTAAAAACGAGTGTGCTGCACTTGAAATGACATATCGCCTTCAAACTTTCACTCTCTCAGCGATGTAGTTTCTTATTTTCCACCTCAGATCCAGAGGTGGAAATTATAGTCTACAATAATACAGAACATCGTTATCTGAGAAATAGGAAGAAAAAAGGCAAGGGATGATCATGTCAGAAGAATGACGGCCGGCAGTATCTTCCTATTATTCTGGATGGCTTACGCTGTATGAAGAATGGAGGATGCCAGCGTTGTCACAAAAGCGATATCGGGACTCATGATTTGAAAAGAAAAGCGCAAGAAAGAAGGAAACAGATGTAGAGATGGGGGAAGATGACGAGAAAGAAATCAGGAAATATCTGCTAAGGTAATAAGATTAGGCAAGATTTGGATGCAGGAGAACAAGAGGTACAGGGAACAGTGGAACATTGTACAAAAATATGAATCCAAAATATATTTCACACTGTTCTTTATAACTCACACAAAGGTTGAAGAATATTTCATAACCTACGCTGATAAGTGAATCAACTGAAGGAAGACAAGGTTAGATTAATCAAGAAGACAAATATGAGTAAAAGGTGAATCGAGAGCCGAAGAAAGGGGCAAGTGTTTGACGAAGGAACAAAGAGAGGGAGTATTTGAGTCAAGAGAATAAATAGGAGAAGCACGTGAATTAATATAATAATTGGATGACAAGATGAATTGAAAGAAAAATAGGAGGAACTGTTGAATCAAGAGGAGGCAAATGAGCGTCAGCTGAAACAAGAAAATAAGAAGGGAGAATAAAGCAAGAGAATAAATAAATATGTAAATCAAGAGAATATAGAAGAGTAGCAGTTGAATAAAGAGTAAAATTAGAAAAAACAATTAAATCAACAGGAGACAGGCATAAGCAATTGTATTAATACAAGAAAGAGGAGGAGCAGGTGAATGACTATAAGAAAAATAAGAATCAGGTGAATCAAGAGACGAATGGGAGAAGCAGATAAATCAAGAGAATAAAAACAGGTTCAGGTCAATAGAGGGGAAAAATGGGAAGAATATATGAAGTGAAATAAGAATTGGAGAGTAAGTGAATGCAGAGAAGAATGGAAGGAGCAGATGAAGTAAAAATAACAATGAGAGGAACAGCTTAATGTAGAGAATAATGGGTACATCAGATGAAATGAAAGAAGAATGATCATAAGTAGCACAATAAGCCTAGGCTGCGTGCGTCCGTAGTAATGACGGTCTGAATGTGGAGAAAGAAAAGAAAGAATGATATTCGCAAGTTATTGCAGAGAAGAACTGGAGGAGCAGATTAAGTGAAAGAAGAATGGGAGGAGCAGGTTAATTCAGAGAAGAATGGGGGGAACAGATGAAGTTGAAGAAAAAATTGGAGGAGCAGGTGAATGGAGAGAAGAATTAGAGGAGTATATGAAGTGAAAGAAAAATGGGAGCAGCAGTGAATGCAGAGAAGAATGAGAGGAATAGATAAATTGAAAGAAAAATGGGTGGAGCAGGTTAATGCAGAGAAGAATAGGAGGAGTAGATGAAATGAAAGAAAAATGGGAGCAGCAGTGAATGCAGAGAAGAATGAGGAATAGATAAATTGAAAGAAAAATGTGTGGAGCAGGTTAATGCAGAGAAGAATAGGAGGAGTAGATGAAGTGAAAGAAAAATGGGAGCAGCAGTGAATACAGAGAAGAATGAGAGGAGTAGATGAAGTGAAAGAAAAATGGGAGCAGCAGGTTAATACAGAGAATAATGCGAGGAGCAGATGAAGTGAAAGAAAAATGGGAGCAGCAGTGAATGCAGAGAAGAATGAGAGGAGTAGATGAATTGATAGAAAATGGGAGGAGCAGGTTAATGCAGAGAAGAATGGGAAAAAACAGGTGAGGTGAAATAAAAATGGGAGCAGCAGTGACTGCAGAGAAGGATGAGAGGAGTAGATGAAGTGGAAGAAAAATGGGAGGAGCAGGTTAATGCAGAGAAGAATGAGAGGAGTAGATGAAGTGAAAGAAAAATGGGCGCAGCAGTGAATGTAGAGAAGAAAGAGAGGAGTAGATGAAGTGGAAGAAAAATGGGAGGAGCAGGTTAATGTAGAGAAGAAAGAGAGGAGTAGATGAAGTGAAAGAAAAATGGGAGGAGCAGGTTAATGCAGAGAAGAATGGATGGAGCAGATGAAGTGAAATAAAAATGGGAGCTGCAGTGAATGCAGAGAAGAATGAGAGGAGTAGATGAAGTGGAAGAAAAATGGGAGGAGCAGGTTAATGTAGAGAAGAAAGAGAGGAGTAGATGAAGTGAAAGAAAAATGGGAGGAGCAGGTTAATGCAGAGAAGAATGGATGGAGCAGATGAAGTGAAATAAAAATGGGAGCTGCAATGAATGCAGAGAAGAATGAGAGGAGTAGATGAAGTGAATTGGAGCAGCAGGTTAATGCAGAGAAGAATGGAAGGAGCAGATGAAGTGAAATAAAAATGGGAGGAGCAGGTTAATGCATAGAAGAATGGATGGAACAGATGAAGTGAAATAAAAACGGGAGCTGCAGTGAATGCAGAGAAGAATGAGAGGAGTAGATGAAGTGAAAGGGAGGAGCAGGTTAATGCAGAGAAGAATGGAAGGATCAGATAAAGTGAATGAAATATGAGAGCAGTAGATTAATGCAGAGAAGAATGAGAGGAGTATATGAAGTGGAAGAGAAATGGATGGAGCAGATTAATGCAGAGAAAAATGGGAGAAGCAGATGAAGTGAGAGAAAAATTGGAGCAGGTTAATACAGTGAAGAAGGAGAGGTGTAGATGGAGTGAAAGTACTGCAGAATGGGAGGAGCGCGTAATTTCAAAGAAGAAAGAGGTAGTTTAGATGAGTAAAAAGGAAAGAATAGAAATAGCAATTGAATAAAGACAAGAAGAAGTAGGAGCAAGTGATTTCAGTAAAGATGAGAAGAAAGAAATTAATCAATGGAGGAAATGAGTTAGTTGAATAAAGAGATAAATTTGCAAAGCAAGTGAAACGAGATGGGACACAAAATAGCATGTGAATCATAAGTAGAAGAATTAGTTCATTTAATCTAGTGATAAAATAAGAATAGAAAGAGAGCAACATTTGTGTCAAGGGAGGTATGGATGAGATTTATATCAATCAAAAGAGAAGGAAAGGCAATTGAATCTAAAAGAGGAAGAGAAGGAGGTAAATAAGTAAGGAAAGAGGTCAATCATGGAGGAAAAGGAATAGCAGTTCAATCAAGGAAAGGTTGAAGAGAAGAAAAATCAAGAAGCGGAAGAGGAGCATTTGAATCTTCGAGAGAAATATTAGCATAGTCAAATCAAGAGAAGAATGCGAAAAGATGTTAATGAAGAATACAAAAGAAAGATAATATTAAACGAAAGGAGCGGGAAGGGCAAGTAATGGAGGGAAAGGTAATAATTACTGAAGAAAAGTAAAGTATAGGTAAGAAGGACTACTTGGCGATGCTATAAACTGCATAAATTTGTGAAACACGTTCAAACTAAGAATCTAACTTCCAAGTTTTAAATGGTATTTTGCATCAAAAGAAACGCGTAGCAGAATTTACATAGAAGCAAAGCTGTATCAAGTTTCTCTTTTGTTATTTTCAATTCAGAAGATTTCCTAACATCCTCCTAGTTTTGAAAAGTTAAAAACAAACATAAAAAATTCATTTTGACTTCAATTTGGGGCGACAGTTGTGTAAACTTCATAAACTTAAACTTGATGTCTATTTTATATAAGTATGGTAATAAGTTTACCAAATGTTAATTTTGTTTCTCTGAACTTAGAACCAACTTTGCAGCAAATTTGTCTCTGAAACTTTGTGTCTTGTTTTGTGTTTTGCGTTAAAGCGAACATTTGACTTTGGATGTCATTTTCTTTCAAGTTGGATGGAAAGTAATAAAATGCAAGTTCTAAGTAAATATACCTAGAACTATTTTCCTATCTTCATTATACTTTTTATATTTCTCACTTTCCTCTTCCTTTCATTAAATTGTGTTTTCTTGCTTCTCTTAATTCTCTTCTTCATTCTTAATCTCCTTCCCTGTTACTCGGACGATTTAGGAAATATTGTGATTAAAAGGAAAATAAAAATGAAGTTAAGAAATTTATGTAATGTGTAATGCAGGGAGATTTGTATCCCACCTTCTTTAAGTTCTCGTTTGACGTTTGTTCTATTTCTCTTAGGAAACAACAAAGATTAATTTAATTTTTTAAATATATTCCTGTAGATATATTTGATATATTAAGTTTAATTTACTACTATAATGCTTTTATGCGACTTAGTTCATACATCTCATCGTCTTCGTGGCTACAATATTTTTCCCGATAGCATGTAATATTTTAACTTATCATAACTAACAGCAATTGAGTCTTAATATTACAAATAGGCAACGTTGCTTAAGCGCGAATGGCTCGTATTATTCTGGGCGACTATAAAGCTGCAACCTTCAAGATATTTATTTATGAGTATACTCAGGTAATTCTCATCAAGCGATGACCAACGATGGTTTGAAGTCACACAACCAAGACAAACATTCTAAGAAATTTATAGAGTCTAGGAATCTCCTGCCATATTTTATTTTTGGAGTTTTACAGAGGAGAATATCATTGTGATTATTGCTGTCGAAATAAAAGAGTTGAAAAAATGTAGTGTACCTAATTACATTTAATCCTCACTTTGCATTATCCATTTCAAATTTGATCCACTAAGAGTTATAAGCCTTTCAACTTCGTCCTATTCTAGGAACATTTTATTCTTCTTTCCTATTTTGAAGATTAGTCCCAAACATTTCGTAGTACCCCACCTTCTTTCATGTGACTATGCCAGCTCCTTCTTCCTCTTGTGTTTTTTTTTTTTTTTTTCACTATTTGTTTCTCTCATCTGTTCTCACTCCCACTGAGTATTTAACCCCACTGTTTGCCATGCCTTCCTTTGTGTCTGAAGTATATGTCAACTGTCTTCAAATATCTGCACTTTTGTCTCTGTTTTCAAACGCACTTTTATGTTCCATTATTTTTAAGTCTTGTGATACTTTTCTCTTGTTTTTCTCCCCTACAAGAAGTATACATTTGACTTGTTTCGACCTCATATCCACAGTTTTTTCTATATTTTCCTAGAATCTTCTTGGAAATGCTTTTTTTTACTCTCACTGGCTGTATATTTTTATCAGTTCAATAAAGTGATCCCATTTCACTTTGTGCTCTCTTTGTTCCTTTCCCTTTGCAATATTAAACTCTTCTTCAATTCTCTTATTTCTCAAACTGACTCGTCGCGATAGCCTATATCCTTTAATCCACATTACAAAATATCCCTTTAGTATAATATGAATAAATATATTGCTTTCTGATTAACAAATAACTCACTCCTAAAAGTATAGAGTTGTTCAAAAGTTAGGAAATATTATTCTATCCAACCCGTTTTTAAGTTGATGCACGGTGCATTATGAAGTTATACATAATAGGTCTATTTAAGGTGAACAGATTCACATTGATAAAAAAGAAGACAAAAAGCTTCAAAAAGGAGGATACTGTTCGAAAAAAGAGGACAGAAAATATGTACTTAGATTTAGACTTAGGCCTATATTATTCTTTAAATTATGTCAGTATCTATTTTATTACAAAATATTTACAGTACATATCATACTCAAAAGTATGTTAATATCTAATTTATTAGAAAATAATTGTAAAAAAAACTTAATAATAATGATTTTACAGTTAGCTACTTATGAAAGTCAAGGGAAATATAATTATTATTGAAGAGGACAGAAAATATCTATTTAGATTTACATACGCACCACAGTCTAGTATATACAGTCACGAAGCTTGAGTTGTTGAGGTTGCTAGGAACAATAGACTGTGCAGGTACTATTTCGCATTGTCTGCAATGAGACGATAGTAGTGATCCTAGTGGTTAGCAACTATCTGTGGATGCATATTTATTACATATTGAGCTTCGTGACTGTATATACTAGACTGTGTTCGCACCTCGATCTCTCGATTTACTAGCTAGCTATCTCTGAGCAACGAACATAACCAGGAGCAAAGAGAGTAATGATCGTTGGCAAAGAGTATATTCCGTCGATGCTGCTGCCATCTACAGGCACATTACTTGAAAAAGACGTCAAATCACATAATTTCAAAATATTAGGTGTACATGTCACGAAAAGGAGGACTTTTTTTTTAATCCGCCCGGACTTCGGACAAAGGCCTAAAAAGGAGGACATGTCCGAACAAAAGAGGACGTCTGGTCACCCTAGGTGTGTGTTCATGTTTTCGTTGTTAGGAACGAGCGGATATTTCCATTCTTGTTTTCTAGCCAATCGTTGCACATTGAGTGCTAAATATTCCACTCTACTTTACTCTTTTGCAACATAAATTTCTATTATGTTCACAAATTCAAACTTGAAAGCAGTGGCTTTACTTTTACAAAATCAGTGTATATGATTGTAATAGAGATTATTCTAGCACAATGAAGAGCTTTAGAACTAATAAGTGAATCGTATGGTTACATCACGCCTGCAGCCAACGCCTCAAGACAGTTTATACTGGGTCATTTTTCATTTTAATAATAATAAGAGAAAGGTGCGCTCGAAGGAGCATTAAAGTTTGGCACACTGCACTGTTTATATTTTGTCTTTGATGAGGTCAGTTAGCGATCCTATTCTATTTCTGCACTCTGAGAAGTGATAGAGTTCACACTTTTTTACACAGAATTTACACACGCATTTCTCATCAGGTTGGTGGAATCTTGAGTTTTGTGGTGGTATCCGTGTATTGCGAGTCCAACGATGGCATATATTTGCGGTTGGTTCGGTTTGGTCCAATCTCTGTATATCATGGCATCTGTGCAGAAGAAATGACTATCAACTCCTCCCTGCTTTGTCGTCCTTCGTGCGATAACTTCGTTATAGGATTCGTTGGATGGTAAGGCCATTTTCATCCTTAGATCCTCTATAAAGAAGGTTTCTCTAGCAAGTAAGTACATATATCTGTTAGGTGCGAATTTTCCTGCTCCAAGTGCTCTCTTCAGAAATCTGGCCTTGACTTTTTCGATTCTTTCCATATCGCTGATTGATAACTTGTCCCAAATCATTTCTAGTCCATATGTAACTACGGGTGCTATTTTTCATTTTGACCATCGACTGAACACAAGTGACTTTACTTTGTAATACTTCAAATTTTTAACTTTACTTCTTTTCAACACCTATATTGGACTTACGTTTGAGATGGGCAGGACATGTAGCACGTATGGGCGAATCCAGAAATGCATATAGAATGTTAGTTGGAAGGCCGGAGGGAAAAAGACCTTTAGGGAGGCCGAGACGTAGATGGGAAGATAATATTAAAGTGGATTTGAGGGAGGTGGGATGTGTTGGTAGAGACTGGATTAACCTTGCTCGGGATAGGGACCAATGGCGGGCTTATATGAGGGCGGAAATGAACCTCCGGGTTCCTTAAAAGCCAGTAAGTGAGTAAGTAAGTATATTGGATTTAGTGTCTGAACGTCGCTATCTTTCTCAAGGTCTCCAGTGAGGAACTTAGCTCCTTCACCTTACTACGCTCCTGACTCGTTATCCAATTACGACAGTAGACGATATTACAAAACTACGGCAGACGACGAGCGAAAATGCTACAAATGCGTAATCTTCGGTCTTATTTAGCGAAATTGCTAACACTGATGAACGCTTTACATTTTTAGGCGTGCATATTACATAGTTCTCTTTTCCATTCTCCAGTAGTGTTATGGAAATATTAGTCAGTGGTTTGCTCCTATGTAGGCTATTGCGGCGAGTATTACGTCAGAACATGAGGCATTTTTGATGCTCTATATCGCGGAAACATACGAGTATATACATGGGAACAGACTTTTCCCGAAATTTTCGTGTCAGGTTTCAGTAAATTTAGGAAGCAATTATAAGACTCTGTCTTGTCCCTTGAAGTTGTAAATGACTTGCAGAGGAATTTGAGCAGGCTCGTAAATGAGTTGACGCCAACACTTGCCGGACGTCTAAATTATTTTCGCGGGAGTCTAAGGGTGCGTGCAAGATGGAGCCTGGTTGGTAGTTGGTAGCCTGACTGGTTACCTAGTCGGAAGGAATGCCCGAACGTTAAGCAATGGAGACGTGCAAGACGAGGCCTGGTCGGTCAACAGCTACGTAGCCTCTAGCCCGTTGGTAGCTCGTAGAATGAATCACCTCATTTTTCCAGCTACCAACCACCTAAATGTCTTTACTGCGCATGCGTCCGTAGAACTTCCCCACTTGCTAAACGCCTACGGCTCGTCATTTCGATGCGTATTGGATTGGGAAAGATTAATTTCATATAATAATAATAATAATAATAATAATAATAATAATAATAATAATAATAATAACAATAATAATAATAATAATAATAATAATAATAATGTTTATTGCCAGAAAAATACAATACAAAGAAATTGTAAATTTACAACATTCTAGCACTCCCCTAAAAGAGAACGTTCTCGTGCTCAGAGTAGGATTCAATACATAATAAATTTAGACGCATAAATTACAACATAACAACATCTAAAAATTAATCATTACTCATAACAAATTGCTTACATACATTTTTAAGTTTCAAACTGTTGGAGATAAATAAACTTGCGTATTTCTTTATAATTTGTTATAAATTCTAGGGCAGATATTAGTACTATGGTTGAAAGCATTGCTCGTTAAACACAAACGTATTGTATTCATGCATTTAGTTTTGTTTGTGAGTATATGATCTGAAATATGTGTGATTTCTATATATAAAATTTAATAATGCATTGATACAAATTTGATGTATTTTCAAGACTTTAAATTATAAAAACAATTTTTCGGTAGAAAAATAATCAACGTTTACAAATTTTGAAAGCCCATATCTTATTGTGAAATTGTAAGATGAAGGAGGAGTTGAAATGGATACTAATAAAGGTAAAGGTAGCTCCTTCACATGTCATAAAGACACTTCGGGGATATGGATATAGAGCCCCATGCTTTCTTTATCTCGGCATTAGAATCAAGTGGTGTGAAATGAAATAACTAACTTTGTAAATGAATAATTTATATTTTACAGAAAGTGACGATTTTAGAAACAATATAATTACCGGTACTGACCATTTGGCAATTAATACATATTATTCTATCAATACTCTATGTGTATCAGGATGAATATATGGGATTTAATGAGAAATTTTCATTATTACGCTTTTCAGAAAAGTGGAATTATTTACGTGGTTATTTTCGTACTGAAAATACTCAAATATTTAAGGTGCGTTTAGGAGAAATTGAAGACCAATACAATCGATCTTGGCACTTTTATAAATTGTTATTGTTTTTAAAGACAATTTTGAAAAAGCAGAGTAAGTTCAGCTACACTGACTGCCAGGCGCAAACAAGCTTCGTTCTCACCACTCCGACTTTCTGCCCAGCCACCAGCTAGCTTACGAGCGACCAACGCGGTAACCAGCCAGGCTCCGTCTTCTACACCCCGACTTTCTACCCAACGACCAACTCGGTAACGAACCAGACTCCATCTTGAACGCACCCTAAAATATCAATAACACGGACGCTTGAATTTAAAAGAGAGTCGTTGAAAAATTCACATTGTACAATGCATATTTCAAATTTTTAAAACTTCGTATTATTTTGCGATATCTTTTACGTTTTCTCTTATAGGCTACTGTATTACGCCTATTTTTGCTCTTAGAGTATTCTTCGAGAATTTTCTTCAGCCACTACTCATATCAAACATATTTTATGAAACTTTGTACAGAAGTTAGAGATAGCATATATTTTTTGTGTGAGAATTCTAGTTATAGTCCGGGTCACTTTACTTCATACCCTAAGGGTGAAACCTAACCATTTTCCCCCTATTACTACATAATATGCTAGTGGATTGTGGTGATTTTCTAGTTTGCAGGTTGAATTTTTTTTGCCAGCCTCGTTTCGAATTTCGATACTGACAAATACTACAAATAGTAGTGTGTTGGCAGCTGAGACAAATATCGACAATATTTGTCGGTACTGGAGTTCCATGAAATTGAAATTGTACTAGATTTCTGAGCCTGTTAATGGAAGCTAGTGAAATTTGAACATACTAATAATTAATATCAGTATTAATATAAATACATAATAGTTATTTTATGTGTTGTGTTGTGGTTATAATTCAAGACTATAGTCAGGTAAGTTTTCGGAGTTAGTACTAATAATTTCACGTGATCAAACAAAATACATGTTTTGGTTAGGTCTCGTGAGTCAATTGTTTATTCAAACCAATGAATTTCGTAATGACAGACAAAATACTTCACATGTTGATCCCTTTGTCGTATAGTTTGCCTACGAAAATATGTTACAAATTATTGAATTATTTAGAATAACCTTCCAACATAAAATACGGTAAGTAAATAAGTAATTTAGTACGAAGGATCGTGTGATATTTGGTAACAGTTGCCAACACTGACAAGACGGCAATATTTGCTGTGTAGGAACTGTTCTTATGTGACCCTTACTGTATAGTTCACTTGCTTGATGTAAACATTGTTTCTTGTCCATGTTGAGTTTCTATTACTGTGTCTGATTTGCGAACGGTGATTAATGCTTTTAAGAAAATAATGGAAAGTTGAAGCGGAATGTCGAGTTCTAAAATATGAGTAGTTTGGAAGTCTTTTTCACATCGTACAATAAGTTCATTTGTCTTACGCGTTTTTTTTTTTCAGATTAAAATAATGAATGTTGATTTCTAGATACGAGTATAAGGGGATGCGCACACCTTTCGTTAGTACAAATTTATTAAAATTCGAAATTTAATTTCTGCATACACAAAATTGTCCCGCGCTGTGGCGTCGCGGTCTAAGGCATCCCGCATAAGACTCGCGTTACGGAATGCGCGCTGGTTCGATTCCTCATGGGGGAAGGAATTTTTTCATGAAATTTCGGCCAGTGTATGGGACCGGGGCCCACCCAGAATCGTGATAAACTTGGGTAGCTACGATAGGTAGCGATATCCGGTTGCGAATACCAGCTATGACGGCTGGGGGGGATCATCGTGCTAACCACACGATACGTCCATTCTGGTTGGATAATCGTCCACCTCTGCTTCGGCATGTGGGCGTGAGGCCAGCAGCCGGCTGGTCGGTCTAGGCCCTTCACGGGCTGTAGCCCACGGATTATTATTATTATTATTATACACAAAACTAATTTTGTGCTGGAATTTGATATATTGATTAAACAGTACTTCTAGATTAATAAATAATTTATGGAGTCAAAAAAAATCTTTTATTGTTAAGGGTAATTATATTTTTAAATTGGTGGGTGCAATATCAGCACGAAAAATTGGCGTCATTGATATATTTTAATATTCTGAATATTTTAAAATGCTTCCTTCTCTCATTCATTCATAAAGAGTGTGTTAAAAACCTTCCCTGTAACACTGCTCTATCATTTCAATTCTTTCTTCATTAGTTATTTATTTTAAAAAATTAAATTTTACTCTTGTTGGTAAAAACGTCACGTATATATTTTTCATTTTTATATTCATCTGATAAGGTCAGGATTTGTCAACACACTCATTTATGAATAAAATAGAGAAGAAAGCACTCAAAAACGTTCAAAATTGTACAGGATATCAGGGAAATCAATTTTCCCTCCACAAATTGTGCTCTCGCCCAATTTAAAAATATAGCTACTTACTCTTAACAATATTTTTTTTTTATTTCTAAAAATTGTTTATAAATCTAGAAGTATTGTCTAATTACTGTATACCAAATTCCAGCAGAAAATTAATTAAGGATATGTAGAGTTAATTTTTTATTTTACTAAATTTTACTAGAGAAAGGTATACATAACTGCTTACCATATTCATGGAGTTCATGGCAATTTATTATGTGCGTTTCCATAATTTTAAAAATGAACTTACTTACTTACTGGCTTTTGACAAACCCGAAGGTTCATTGCCGCCCTCACATAAGCCCGCCATAGGTCCCTATCCTGAGCAAGATTAATCCAGTCTTTATCATCATATCCCACCTCCCTCAAATCCATTTTAATATGATCCTCCCATCTACGTCTCGGCCTCCCCAAAAGTCTTTTTTCCCTCCGGCCTCCCAACTAACACTCTATATGCATCTCTGGATTCGCCCATACGTGCTAGATGTCCTGCCCATCTCAAACGTCTGGATTTAATGTTCCTAATTATGTCAGGTGAAGAATACAAAGCGTCCAGTTCTGTGTTGTGTAACTTTCTCCATTCTCCTGTAACTTTATCACTTTTAGCCCCAAATATTTTCCTAAGCACCTTATTCTCAAACACCCTTAACCTATGTTCCTCTCTCAAAGTGAAAGTCCAAGTTTCACAACCATAAAGAACAACCGGTAATATAACTGTTTTATAAGTTCTAACTTTCAGATTTTTTGACAGTAGACTGGATGATAAAAGCTTCTCAACCGAATAATAACAGGCATTTCCCATATTTATTCTGTGTTTAATTTCCTCCCGAGTATCATTTATATTTGTTACTGTTGCTCCCAGGTATTTGAATTTTTCCACCTCTTCAAACGATAAATTTACAATTGTTATATTTCTATTTCGTACAATATTCTCGTCACAAGACATAATCATATACTTTGTCTTTTTGGGATTTACTTCCAAACCTATCTCTTTACTTGCTTCAAGTAAAATTCCCGTGTTTTCCCTAATCGTTTGTGGATTTTCTCCTAACATATTCACGTCATCCGCATAGATAAGCAGCTGATGTAACCCATTCAATTCCAAACCCTTTCTGTTATCCTGGACTTCCCTAATGCTATACTGTAGAGCAAAGCTAAAAAGTAAAGGTGATAGTGCATCTCCTTGCTTTAGCCCTCAGTGGACATTGAAGAAAAATTAAAGAATAAAAAAGCTTTTGCTCCGACAAAAATTTTGGTCTTTCATTTGGCCCTTCGATGTATAAGTTTTCTCACCCTTGTCCAGATGTTTCTAGGCTCATGGTGAGACACAACTTTATGCGTACAATATCAAACTAATCTGAATTTATGTTATAGTTATACTATACGTTCTCGTATCTCGTTACCTCGAAAACGATGTGACTCAGAACACTTCTTCATTTTGTATTTTCCACTCATTGTCAGATTTCCTAGCGGAACTTGCTCCAGAAGTTTTGAGTGGAATTTTGTGACAACCTGCATACTCTGCTCATCTTTCTTCTCTCCGTTCTAATCTACGAAGCACATAATTAGTCTCCTATCTTGCCAACGTCGGCCCCTCTATAATGTAATTATTAATACCCGATACGCTACAGTGTGCCGCGCAGCGCCTCTGCGAATCCACGACGACAGAAGCCGCCGCCGCCGCTTGTTCTGAGTGGTGAGTGAGATTTATTGCCGCGTAGCCATAGCGAAGGGCGCTGGAGTCTTTGATTTATGTCTCAACGCAACTACAGTGTAGGCCCGTGCACCTCACTGTTGGCAAAAAAAAAAATAAGAACAAGTAATGAAGTAGCAGGTGCGGTTAGTTACCAAAGTACACAACGTTTTATTTACTAGTGTTAACATGAGATCACCAGAACAGGTTGGTGAAATGTTCTCATCCACCGTAAAAATTGGAAGGAATTTCATGGACTGTGAAGATTATATCTCATAACCTGTTTCGTCTAGAATATCGAGGAAACTGATTACTTCAGCGTTTATTAGTTCTGCGTTTATTTGCTTTTCGTATTGCTCTGTGAGAATAAAACTGAATTGGACTGATTGAAACCGTATTTCTTTTTCATATTCTTGTTCTTCTTTCCATTTCTTTTACCCCTGTTTCTTATTCTTCTGCACATTCTTCTCCTTTTTCTCTCCTTCTTCTCATAGTTTTTTTTCCCCTTTCTATGTGCTGTTTTTCTTCCTTTTCTTCTTAATTCTTTTTAAAACTTATCCTTTCCCCAGATTATTATTTTCGTTTCAATTTTCTCCTCTCCTTCTTAACCACAAGTTTATGTTCTTCCTTTTCTTCGGTGGTTTCATGTATACTGATCCAAATTTTGTTATCTGCTACATTTTGTCGAATATTACTAACAACTCTTTCGTAGCACGTAGGTAAATAATTTTGGCGCAGAGTTGTTTCTGATGGAACCTTCTTCCCTATATATTTTTCAATAAATCCACTAAAGTGAGGATTTTTCACTTTATGCAACGTAATATTTGCATTTATTAACACCTTACACAAGTCTCTGAAGAACTCTGATTGTTTATTCGACAGAGAATATGACGTGGATGGCATTTCAGTTCTGTTCCTTTGCCGATAGTAAATCAATATGTGCCATATGTTTTTTGGTACTACAGTGTCTACGTAAAAATCTTGTTTCGTGAACCTTTATTTCTGTATTGCATAATATACAAGTAATATTTTCCTCGTTTTCTCTAAAGTACGAGTACCTGCTACCATATTCTTCTATTAACTGCTTGATTTTTGCGGTTTTTGTTTTCGGCATTGTTTTTCGTCGTATTACACTGCACTTCAATAATACACAATTCAAATTTAGAATGAACGCGATTCAATGACCTTCACTTCCTTTTCACTGCTCGTCTCCTTGTGTACTGAAACGTACTGCACGGATTCTACTCCGCTGTGACGTCAATGTCAACACTCCCGTTGTTGTTAACCTGAGTCCTCTACATAGCCAACCAAGGTGCGTTCTCTGAATAATAGTTCTTTCAGTGCCTACTCTCTTGTGAATGGCTCTCACGAGGTTCTAACCCTATATAAATCTCATTAATTCAACCGAAAGCACTCCAGTCCCTGTACTCTTCTGCTCGTCTCTTTCAGTCTTCGTTTCTATTCCACATCGCGATACAACAGCTGCCGTCATGACAGCCTTCTCGTCGCGATAAAGTTCATCACAGAAATCTGTATTCTGTCGTATGCTAACCTTTCATCATATCATATGAGTATCATGTCAATGTACGGACGGATTTCGTGTCTCCCAGTAAAACCAAATCATTCCCGAAAGCTTTCTTGTAAGTGGAGAAGTATATTTACTCACTTATTACAGTCCCACCTATTAATTCACCTACGTACCTGTCTAAGCTCTATGAACTTATTACGAAGGTATATATAGGGACATCATTTTGTTTTTACTAACATTTCCAACATTAACCTGACTATACCTTTGGATTAACGATTCAGAACCGGAAACACTGTTTGCTACCCCCTTCCACGACCGAAGTTTGACGACACTAGTGTAAAATACAGTACAAATAACTTTACTAGGTAGGCTATAGGAGGGAAGAAAAGTAGTGCATCCATCATTTTAGTCAGGTTTTTATTTAATCAAAATACAGTACATTATTAACAGTAGGCCCTAAGTGTTTTTACTCACTAACTGAACTATCCAATCGGACGTATTTATTATGCAATGTATACTGTACTGTCTACAGCACATTAGCATGCAATATTTACAGTTCATTTACATTTTAAATATAATCAAAATATGGATATTTAAACAAATTAGTCCACACCTGTGGAGTAACGGCTAGCGCGTCTGGCCGCGAAACCAGGTGGCCCGGGTTCGATCCCTGGTCGGAGCAAGTTTAATACGATTTCTTGTTGCTTTTTAAATGAATTCTTGTAGATAATTCACATATAAAAGAAGTAGTTTATATTCTCCTCTATTTAATATTATGTTATATTCGATTTTATTGCCTCTCTTATTTTACTTTAACGTATATTTTTTTCTATATTCATCCTGTAATATCCTCAGATTTTATATGTATCAGTATTATTTGTATCGTGTATTTATTTATTTATTTATTTATTTATTTATTTATTTATTTATTTATTTATTTATTTATTTATTTATTTATTTATTATTTTTTTATTTATTTATTTATTTCTCTGTATCAATAAAATTGTAAAAAATTATATCAAGGAGGAAAATGACTCAAATCGGTAAAGAAATAATAATCTAAATAAGTGAAATTTGCTATATT
Source organism: Periplaneta americana (assembly GCF_040183065.1). Classification (NCBI taxonomy): domain Eukaryota; kingdom Metazoa; phylum Arthropoda; class Insecta; order Blattodea; family Blattidae; genus Periplaneta; species Periplaneta americana. Next base: position 101,613,622 of record NC_091125.1, on the reverse strand, counting down.
TGTTAATGAACATTTTAAAAGAATTTTAACACTAAATATTGTTCTTGCAATACTCAAGCCCCTCGTATTCAAAGTTCGAATACCTATTACATGCAATGTATTACAGCTTATGTCCAGAGACTGCGTACATACTTGTACACACATGTTTTGGAGTATTAATTCAGTCCGTAACATGCGTTGGAAATGTCCCCATATTCTCTTCGAGGAACATGTTTACACACTTCAACATATTATACAACACACTTTTCAGAAATGCTGGAGTGATTTTATATAATTTCCGCGTAATTTACTATTTTAGACTGTTCAAAATATGATAATTATATTCATGTTCTCTTTTTAATAAATACACATTAAAAAGAATATCTGTACCTCAGAGTCATTCTGTGATACCTAAGTCCATTTTATCGACTTTAAGATACAGGCAAAAAAGACATAGGGTGCTATTCATAGACATTTCGCTAGCCCGCGCTACGAGCGTGCTAAACTAGCCCCGGCTATCGACTGGTTACTTGTATGGGATTCATATCATATCATATCGCTAACACTGGTTTATGAATACGAAAAACGTTAGTTCGCTGATCATCCACCTAAAACTCGCGTTAAGACTGTCTATGAATATGGCCCATAAATTTCAATTTTGATTTTCTCTTATAGCTGGTAAAGTTACAAACCTATTCCTTTCGAAAATTATAAGACATGCCTAGACGTAAATAGTTATGTGGAACTTATCTTAGTATATCCCTAATACTGTATATGATTATTTTATTTTGAAACAAAAGCATTAAATCCAAATTGGTCGTACCTAGGACTTAACAGAGTATATCTTCAAATAGTGCACTGGAAGGAATGGTGAACAGGAAAAGAGTTCGGGGCAAAAGAATATATCAGATCATAGACGATATTAAGATATATGGATCATATGAAGAGACGAATAGGAATGCAGAAAATAGAAAAGATTGGAGAAAGCTGGGTTTGGTGCCCTTGGGCAGAACACTGAATTAATTAATTAATACTTCAAAATAATAAAATTACAAACCATTTTCCAAATTTGAAATATTTAAAAATTGAAGCTTTTAAAAAAGAAATACATAAAATTATTCATGATATATAATATTAACAAATGTGTATATTTTTTTTACATTTTATTTCTGTCGACTATATTAATGTTTTTATTGAATATCACTGCCTTCTGTCTGAGTGTCAATTTATATTAATTGTGTTTTTCTCTGTCTTTTTCTCTTTCTTCTTCTTTTTTTTTTTGCTCTTGTGTGTTATTATTGGTTTGAATTAAGTTAATTACTGTACTTGGTAAACTGTCTTTATAAATTTTATGTTATATTATTGGCTAAGACCACATCGTACATGAGCCTGGCTCTTACGGTAGTGGCTAGAAACATTTTTGTTTTATAAATTTAACTTGTACTCACTAGCTAGCTAGCTAGTTAAATAAATAAGTAAATTAATTAATTAACTAATCTTCAGATAGGTCTCATCCTAAGGAATTCAGTAATGTTATGATCTCACAATTAAAAAGTTTGGACTTAACATACATTACCTCTGAGATATAGATATGTGGTTGAGTTAAATGAGAACAGACTGATGTCTAAGTTTTTCTAAAGAAAGTTTAATAATTCGAAACTTTCTGAACGTGTCCATCGTTTCATTATAGTTGTAACACGTTACTTCATCCTGTTTATACCAACTGTGTATTTTATATAGCACCACCTACCATCGAGGAGGAGCAAAAGAGGAGTTCCGCTACTTTTCTATATGATACAGTACACCAACGCCAATTTCCTCAAAATGAATTGTCCCTCTTCTGATACATACAGTTTTTTATGCAGCCTAAATTCATAAATTCTGAAAGTTATGTATTCACTTAAAATTAAATCAGATTTTTTATTCGCGATAAATGTTATATCCAGGATGATCACGCCGCGCCGTAGCGGATGAAAGTACGTAGCCATGTAGTCTACTATACTTTCTAGAACCTGATGGCTTCCCTTCCTGCTACACTTTTACTTAATAAACAAATATTTCTCGTAGCTTATGTACTGATCTGGCAATTCAATATTCACTTTAACAAACACCTCGTAAATTTATGTACAGGCCTTGATATTCGATAACAAATAACTTCGAAGAAATTTAAAATGAATAGCTTCGTCCTTCCACTTGGCAGCGTTTCCACTTTCAGGCTCAGTTTTACGAAATTGTTTTATCATGTGGTATAGTGTGTCTTTGCACTATGATGGAATGTCGGAATAATTACTAAACAATACATCCACACACATATGCGACGTATAGGCCTATGTCTTGCAAAGCGAACCTTTCCTAATGCGAAAAGCTATTTTTTTTCTGTCGTCAAAGTCCATCAAAATTTGAAAATTACTGTTGATTTGCATGGTTTAAGAGGTACAGGATAATGCGTCACTTTTTATAATTCTTCACAATAATTTTCTTCAAAATTGACTTTTTAGAGGAATTGTAGTTATGGTGGTAACACAAATATAGCCTGTCTTTGTATGAGTGTCTGCTGATGATTTTTTCTCTCTCTGCGCGAAAATCAGCCTGAAGGCAGAGATTTTGGATAATGGATCGAAGTAGGAGAGTATTTGTTAATTAGATTTGTTTAGTGAGTATAACTGTCTCTCCGTGTTCTGTTGATTGTTAAGTGGGACTACGATCAACATATTTAAATTTAGTAAGTACATTTTGTTGATTTTTACTCACATTTACTAAGTATGTTGTGTTCATTGTTAAGTAGAACTACGATCAACATGTTCACATTTATTAAGTACATTTTGTTGATTTTTACTCATATTCACTAAGTATGTTGTATTCATTGTTAAGAAGAACTACGATCAACATATTCACATTTATTAGGTGCATATATCACATATTCATTATATGAGGTCTCGCCATCCTCATTGAATATTATCACGACTACTATGAAGTAGGCTTGTCAATGTGTATTTTAAATCGAGAAACATTCATTCCGGCACCGGGAATCGAACCCGGGACCTCTCAGCTATGAGAAGAGTTCAACCAGCACCGTGGATCGTGTCCCGGCATAGCTCAGTTGAAAAGAGAGCTCAGCGCGCATAGCTGAGAGGTTCCGGGTTCGATTCCCGGTGCCGGAACGAATTTTTCTCGATTTAAAGGAGATTATTAAGTGCATTTTGTTGATTTTTACTCAAATTCACTAAGTATGTTGTGTTCATTGTTAAGTAGAACTACGATCAACATGTTCACATTTATTAAGTACGTTTTTTTTATTTTTACTCATATTCACTAAGTATGTTGTGTTCATTGTTAAGTAGAATTACGATCAACATATTCAAATTGTTTAAGTGCATTTTGTTGATTTTTATTCAAATTCACTAAGTATGTTCTGTTCATTGTTAAGTAGAACTACGATCAACATGTTCATATTTATTAAGTACGTTTTGTTGATTTTACTCATATTCACTAAGTATGTTGTGTTCATTGTTAAGTAGAACTACGATCAACATGTTCACATTTATTAAGTACGTTTTGTTGATTTTTACTCATATTCACTAAGTATGTTGTGTTCATTGTTAAGTAGAATTACGATCAACATGTTCACATTTATTAAGTACGTTTTGTTGATTTTTACTCATATCCACTAAGTATGTTGTGTTCATTGTTAAGAAGAACTACGATCAACATGTTCACATTTATTAAGTACGTTTTGTTGATTTTTACTCATATTCACTAAGTATGTTGTGTTCATTGTTAAGTAGAACTACGATCAACATATTCACATTTATTAAGTTGATTTTTATTCAAATTCACTAAGTATGTTGTGTTCATTGTTAAGTAGAACTACAATCAACATGTTAAAATTTACTAATTACATTTTGTTGATTTTTAAGTGGGACTATGCCCAACTTCTTCAAATTTACTAAGTTTGTTGTATTGATTGTTAAGTGGGACTCATTCAGTCATAGTGTTCTGCCCAAGAACAGGTATTTAACTTCAAATTTAGCATTCTCCAATCTTTCCTATGTTCTGCCTTCTTTTAGTCTCCGTATACAATCCGTGTATCTTAATGTCATGTATCATCTAATATTTTCTTTTGCCCCGAATTTTTCTTCAGTTCAACATTCCTTCCAGTGCATCCTTCAGTGGACAGTTTCTTCTCAGACAGTGACACAATCAATTCCTATTTATCTTCCTGATCAGTTTCAGCATCATTCTTTCTTCACCCACTGTTTCTAGCACAGCTTCATTTATTATTCTGTCTGTACATTTCACTTACATTTCTTTCAGTAGGTAGTTACAGGTCAGTTGATTAAATTTTACTTTTCATTTTTATATTTAATTTTAATATTCAGAAGTAAGATTGCGTTATTGGCTAATAACTTATTTATTTTCTTTTATATATTCTTTTTTTTTAATTAATATGAATGTTATGGAGTAGCATAGTTGCAAATACAAACTAGTTTTGCACAATATAATCCAGAATAACAAAATAAAATCACCAAACTTCAACGATTATCACTTCACACACTGCTAACAATGCATGAAATTTCACTTCACGCACTATGGTAGAAAAAAATATATTATACACAGATGATCATATTTTAATACTTTCATAGGAAACAAGGGCAGACATCATCTTATCTAAGAAAATCGAGAAAAATGCAAGTAAGTATCTTTCGTCGAACATTTGTCTATAATCCATCGGGATTTGGATTTTAACAAACCAGATACTTCATCGACAAATTACTTTGTTAATTTTCCGAGTGCTGATAAAATCTGAGTATTTATTATGCACATATTGGTAATGTTTTCAAGAAGAGTAGATATAGCGTCGTTATCTTTTATTCCTTTTCTAACATTCACCAATAAGTATTCGTTTTATAGTCTTATTGCCAGAAGCATTAAAACTTCATTTGATGTTCGTCCTGGGTGTACGAAAACGTAATGAGGTTTTATAAAATGTTATTCAATCCAGCTCAAGGGAATCACGTAATGTATGCACATATCTGATGAAGACTGGAATAGTAACATGAAAATCAAACAACGTAAGTTAGAACTGAGGTGATATACGACTTAAGTATTAAGACATAAAAACAAGAGAACAATCTCATAATTTAGAGTTTTAGCAACGGAGTAACCTAACACACTTGAACAATTTCTACCGTGTTATTGAATTAGTAAGATGAAAGATATTATAAAACCTGTCTCTTCTGAATGCTAAATAGTTTCACTGTACTCATATATAAGAGCAAATAACAAAATTCTCTCTTTCTAGGTTTCTATTTTTAGTGTATCTGATGAATTACCACGTCATTTACAGAACACTTATACTTATTTCATTTATAATTTAATTATAATTTCTGTACTCTTTTACTGCGCTCCAGAATTGTATCTGTAGTACTGGTTTTTTCTCTGAAAATTGATTATGAATTTCAGAACGTAATTGAATAAAACATTTAAGAAAAGCCAACCCATGACAGGCTAAATTGGCCCAGAAGGTGGCGAGGTTAAGGAACACTAAGACTGAGTAAGCTTTTATGAAAATAGTAAAAAAAAAAAAGGTTGTGTTTTCTTTTGTATGAAAATATTCCTTGCGCATTTACGAAGTATGTAAGAGTTTTTCTGCCTCTGTGTCTTCTTTGACGTCAAGGGGCGATTTTTATATAGGCCTGCTCCATATATCAGTATTGTATCTCTTTTCACAAATGTGCCTTTTTCTCGAAACTACATTTTTAGATTTTCAAAATATTCGATGTGCATGCATTGTTCGCCAAATTCAGTGACAATATTCGTACGTGTCCATGCATACATTATCTCAGATCTAACTTTGAGAAATGTTAATTATCTTTAAAACTAGCAGCTAAAAGATTATTACATAAATCAAAAATGTAAACAAAATGAATGTGTGGTTTTTTTTTAAATTATTCTGCCTAAACTAATTTAGATATCATGAATTTCTCTACGTTAAAATATTGAATCAATGTGCTTATGAAAAACATTAATTTGCTGTATTAAAATGTAATGCACATGGGACATTTTGATTATATCACTAATTTGTAACTTCGAAAATATCAGTCCGATTGAGCTGAAAATTTGCACATGTATTATTCTTACAGTAGCCTATATAACAAACAGTTAAATTAAATAATTCGCATTGAAATTGTAAACATTTCAAAACTGAGTCCTAGTGTCCTTTAAGACTGCCATCTTTACAGACAATCGGCATTTAATGGCAGTAGGGATGTCAGTCTTACGTGTCCGCCGCCTTTACTTCTAAGGAAATTCCTTTGGTAAGCATTTCTGTTAGAGGTTGAGCAGATCACACGGTCACAGTGCGGCTGGAAGGACTAGATCAGCGTTTCCCAAAGTGTGGGTCGCGACTCCCTGGGGAGTCGTGTAAAGAGCTGAGGGGGGATTGCGAGATGATTTACAAAATAAACAAAAAATTCCTGATTAACACATTCATGTTGTATTCAGAAACATAAAAGAAATTAAACTTAAAAATAAAATAAGGTTTTAGTAGTTATAGCTAAAGTAAAAAATATGTAATGCTATAAATGTGTTTGTTTTTGAGAAAGTAGCTTCTCAAATATGCGCTCTGTATTCAATATGTACACAATTGTATCATTTCAAATTTAAAGGAGATTTCTCGTTTTTGTTTTGATGGAAATCATAGGCATAGAAATTCCACTTCACACATCATCTCTGTATTCCTCATCTTTCACTGTTGCTACCTCTCGTCACTGGAACTCTCTGCCGCCTAAAGTCAAGGGCTGCCGAACATTGTAATCTTTCAAATCCAAGTTAGAAAATTATCTCATGACGAGTTGCCAAACTAATTTACTATTATGACAAAATGTTGTATTGCATGTTTCCACGTATTCAAATTTTTCTTTTTTATGTTCTAGTGATATTTAACTTTTTTTATTTATTGTTTTTGTTTGTTTTCATATTTCGCGATAATGGTAATTTATCGCATTATAGGTATATAATGCGATAAATTGAGCTATATATAATCATAATTTTACTTACTGTGTGTACCTAAAAATTGTATTCATTGTATGCTTTGTACTTCACTATTTTATTACTATTATTATTATTACTATTATTATTATTATCACTATTATTATTATTATTATTATTATTATTATTATTATTATTATTATTAATTTGTCTTATTTTCTTATACTTTGTATGTATCATTTATTTTGACCTGTTGTTCACATTTTATTATGCGTTTTCCTTTCTTTCTCTATGTTATATATTATGTCTGATTTCTACTCACTTGTTGTTTATATTATATTATTATTATTATCTTATTCAGTTTTGTGCGTAAAATTGTAGTGTACTTTGTAAATTTGTAGTGTTTTTTGTAACGCAGTTTTATTCCTGGTTGAGTGATACAGAAGGCCGTATGGCCTTAACTCTGCCAGGTTAAATAAACTATTATTATTATTATTATTATTATTATTATTATTATTATTATTATTATTATTATTATTATTATTATTATTTTGCATAAATACGAGTTTGCTAATGCAATCAAAACTGTAAGAGTTTCTTTTGCAAACTCGATGTATTCTTACATTCTTTTGATCTAAAACTAATCTACGCTCTGTGAAAAAACTATACTTTTAATCTTCCATCACATATTTTAATAAGTTTTTCCTTATTGTTTCTATTTTCAGCCAGTTATATGCAACTGTTAAAAACGGATTCAGTATCTATCTGTCACTGTCATGATTGTTTTGAGTTTCTTCTGGAAGATATTCAAAAAGTTGTTGTTTAAAGTTGTGCAAAGTTAATTGTATGCCCGCAAAAACAAACTAAGAATTTGTCATGCATTACGATACGCAGCTAAATTTTCCGTGAGTTCTTTAATGCACTGGAATGCATAAATTTTCTTTTTGACCAGTAATGTCTACCAGAAAACAAGTTTCCTTCTAAATCCGTCGATTTTAGCTCTGACTGTTATGTTAACATCTTGACTTCGTAAACTACTAGGCTATTTCAAGTGTTCTAAGTGTTTGAAAAAATATATCTAAGAAGCCAAAAAGAATTGAAATAGTATATTACGATACAAGGTTGGAAAGTGCTTTTTACAAAATCGAGGAGAAGTTTGAAAAACGAGCAGAGGGAGTAAAATTATCGTTGTTCACGATCTTACAGGCATTTTATTTTTCGAATGGGGTTAATTACTGGTATGGCAAACAAATGTCTCACTCAAAATTGGGTCGCATCTTCAAAACGTTTGAGAACCACTTGAATAGATGAATGGAAAAATCCATGACCCCATCGGGAATCGAACCCGCGACCTTCCGGCTTGCATAAAAGATTAAACTGTACCTATATATACATTATATACATAAGCTAAGGCCAAAGAACGGAGACATTCCGTCTTAAGTTCCAAGACTTCCCTAAGAATTTACACAATCTGAAAATCAATAAGTCCTTAGCTGTGAGGCGTTATCATAACATGTTTTTATCCTCTTTTTTTCTTCTTTCTGTAGGTCGAAAAGAGCGACACGACATGCTGCGTCGATTTCAGTACACTGACGTAGTGCAATATCGAAAATCCGCGTCCTTATAAACATCCAACATGATGGATGCTCGTTGAATTTACTTGGCTATGACTGAAGCGAACTCTTCTATATGGAATGTGAAGGAAAATGACCCGATTCTTCACTGTTTATTCTATTCCTAACACCACTACTATTAACGTCACTAATACAGCTACCACTACTACTGCTGCTACTACTTACTTACAAATTACTTTTAAGGAACCCGGAGGTTCATTGCCGCTCTCACATAAGCCCGCCATCGATCTCTATCCTGAGCAAGATTAATCCAGTCCCTAGCATCATATGCCACCTTCCTAAAATCCACTTTAATATTATCCTCCCATCTACATCTCGGCCTCACCATAGGTTTTTTCCCTCAGATCTCCCAACTAACACTCTATACGCATTTCTGGATTTACTCATACATACTACATGCTCTGTCCATCTCAATACTACTGCTGCTGCTACTATTACCATTATTGCTTCTACCACGAGCACTATTACTTCTGTTACTACAATCAATACTATAGTGCTAGCACTAATGAAACTAGGTTACTACTATAACAGCTAATATTATTTCTACTACTACTACTACTACTTTGCCACTAAAATCTTAACTACTATTGTTTCCACTATTACCACAATAATTACCATCACTACTAAAATTTGCTGTTATCGCCATTATCTCAATTACCAGGACTCATCACTACCACTGCTATTGCTACTGTATTTCTAACACTAATATTATTGTTCCTACAATTAGTGTAAATGTAGTTATTACTAAACTGTTACTGCCATTGTTGCTATACCATAATTACATCTACTTCCATTCGTTACTTCTACTGCTACAGCCACCACCATTTCTACTATGGCAATTAGTACATCTATTACTATTACTAGCATTATTATTACCAATGTAGGCACTAGAAAGTCTATCATTATTACTAGCAGTATTATTACCAATTATCTTTGAGCAACAGTAATAATTTTTGATCGGCGGGAAAAGGTACATAAGTCAAAAAAATAATTTTTCAGGATAGATTTTTTTTATTTACAATTAACTGAATGTAAGTATAATAATGAAATTCATGTATGTTGGTTAAAGTAACACTTTTTTCAATTTAAAACACAAGAAATTTTATTATTTCAAATATTATAAAAAATACTAGACTTATGTGATTAGGAACAACAGAAAAATCTACTTTTTTGACTTATGTGCCTTTTCCCGCCGACCAAAGATTATATAAATGACACTCGAGAGGAAATTAAACGCAGAATAAATACGGGAAATGCCTGTTATTATTCGGTTGAGAAGCTTTTGCCATCTAGTGTGCTGTCAAAAAAATCTTAAACTTAGAATTTATAAAACAATTATAATTCCGATTCTTCTGTATTGTTGTGAAACTTGGACTCACAGTTTGAGAGAGGAACAGAGATTAAAGGTTTCTGAGAATAAGGTTTTTAGGTAATTATTTGGGATTAAGAGGGATGAAGTTACAGGAGAATGGAGAAAGTTACACAACGTAGAACTGCACGCATTGTATTCTTCACCTGACATAATTAGGAACATTAAATCCAGAGGTTTGAGATGGGCAGGGCATGTAGCAGGTATGGGCGAATCCAGAAATGCGTATAGAGTGTTAGTTGGGAGGCCGGAGGGAAAAAGACCTTTGGGTAGGCCGAGACGTAGATGGGAGGATAATATTAAAATGGATTTGAGGGAGGTGGAATATGATGATAGAGACTGGGTTAATCTTGCAGAGAAGGGACCGATGGCGGGCTTATGTGAGGGCGGCAATGTACTTGCGGGTTTCTTAAAAGCCATTTGTAAGTAAGTATTATTAGTCTACCAATATAGGCACTATTAGGTATTATAAATATTGTCACTACCATCAGGACTTTGAAATATTACAATTATTACTATTACTACTGACACCAAAATAATGTTCTGTTATCGCTTCTATTAGCATTGGTACCAATATTGGCACTACTAACACCTTACTATTATCACAACCAGCTGGATCGCGTAGCAGTCATGAAGGAACTTAAAATATTTTAGGTTGTGCATTCGTTGTTTATGGTAGTGGTGATGAAGTCAACGCACAAAAATTCAAACATGCTCCCCCGTGCTCATTCTTTTAGATTGAATTGCTCTCCATTCAGAAGGCTGTGCAGTGGTGTAATGACAACAGATATAGTGCCCCAGTGTTTAGTGATTAACAAGCTGCGCTTCGTTCGGTAAATGACAAGATTAATTTAAAATGCAATCTCAGTTAGCATTAGAACTACCATTAGGAATCACTCTGAACACATAATATGCTTGACATGGGTAGAGGACACGCTGGAACCACCGGCAATGAAAGGGCTGGCCAGCTTGCCAAGGAAGCAGCATTTTATAGTTTAGTTAGACTGTGCGTATTCCAAGTGTTCTTTCTCGTTCATGAAAGACCGACGAAGAAGGAACATGATAAAGAAGTGGTATGACCACTAGAGAAGTACTATTTCACGATTGTTAATAAAAAGAACTGTTTTTCCCCACGGTTTCAGATCGGGTTAAATGTAAATTACTGGTACTCACTACATTGTTGCTTTCCAAAAATTTCATATTACGTAATAATGGAAACTTTACATTTAGAGAGAAAAACGAAGCATTACAGACCGTTTATCATAAATTTGATTGCCCTGTTTTCTGGAGAGAAAAATATAAATTAACGTCACATATATGCATGTAGTGTTACGCACTGTCCTCCTCTTTACAAAATATTTGTTAAACCTTGCTGTTATAAAAATATTTTCTGTTTCACTTGCCATATTTTTTGCAAGATTGCGAACGTATTTGTATTGTTATTATGCTACAACCCCAATAACGTTATTTGTAAATTTTGGAGTTTCAAAAATAATAAAACCATCACAATCACTACCACTACTATTACTACTACCAATGCTACTGCTATTCTTCATTTTCCTATAACTAATATCATTGCTTCTAATACTACTACTACTACTACTACTACTACTACTACTACTACTACTACTACTACTACTACTACTACTACTACTGCTGCTGCTGCTGCTACTACTACTACTACTACTACTACTACTACGATACTTCTATTCCATTGGTTTATGTAAATGTTCATGCAATGGTAATGTTACAGTAATATTTATTACTTACTTACTTACAAATGGCTTTTAAGGAACCCGAAGGTTCATATTTATTAATATACTTAAATTGAATAAAAAATTTGAACACTCAAAAAAATTAAATTAAATTAAAACACATTTACTGCACCTCTCCCTTTTTTATTTATGAAACAGGCCACATAATTTACATTCATAATGCGAATCTTTCATGTACTTAATATTTATACCTGGTGCATCAGATCGGCTTTTCTTTCCTTACTACTTGAAGTGAAATGTATGTACCGAGGGGGCGACTAATTTGTTTTCTTAAATCAGACCACAGTTTACCATTATGCGTACATCTTTAGAGAAAAGTGGTGTAACAAGAAGAACCCATAGAAAATGAATTTTTAGCCCATGGAGATAATGTAGACCAGTAGTCGTCAGCACTCGCTGAAATGTGCAAAGGGTAAGGGGAACCGTCCCGTGTGCCCCGTCGTGTAGCAGGAAGAGGTAGAGAGCATACCCGCTAGCAGCTACGAGTGCACCATGTGCATGGATAAGAGACGCTAGCCCCAGGGTGCTCTGTGCTGACGACGGCTGATGTGGACAATCCCCAATGGCCAGCAGATTTCACCGTATGATCGTCCTCCGTCTGGGAACGTGACCATTGCTCGAATATTAATGAGTTTCGCCAATAGGAAGTCAAACGTCTAGCATCACGAATACTCTTTAATACCTGAATTTACCTCCAAGTAAGCGTTCCCCGACTGGAATCAGCACATGTTCGAAAGGAAGGCATGCTAAACATTTTTATCATCCTTAAAAATATATCTCCCTTCGCCTGTTATGATCAGTGAACTTTGGATTCAACAAAAGATATGGTGACTCTTCAATTGCAGATGTTCTTTGTTTCTGTATTAAGTGTATGATTTGAAAATTGTTGTGGTTCAAGTTCTGTGGTTTTCCCCTGTGGCTGTGTTGGTAGGGCTATGAGACACAATGGGCGCCACTGAGCTGGAGTTTTGTTAGCTTCATCTCCACATGAATAGAAGAGAAGTCGAGCACTCCCTCACGTTTGTATTCAGAGCTGATTGAGCCAGCCCTGAAATAACTGTGAGCAGATTTCTTTCAACTACATCGGAATCGAGTTCACAAACTTAACTCACACCACAGACCTCTCACTCCTTTTATTGCAAGGATCTTCTACTAGTTATTTCTTCTTGTGAGTTGGACGTAATTGTTTCCCTCTTAAATTTTATTTATACCCTCTACGAGGTGTAAGAAAAGATGTTTTTGATAAACATGCGAGAACAATCTCTTGCCTTAAAAAATTATTAAATATAATTATTGAAAATAAAGAGATGAAAATGAATGAGGCTCTTTTATTAATACTTTTTGTACAAAAACGGATCTTATCACCATACATTTTTAAGATAATTTCAACCAGGTTTTCTCACTAATGGAATAGAAAAAAAAATAATTTTACTCACTATGTTTTTAACAAATTAATTCTATATTTTTAGTAGAATTTTCTGACTGCACGTTATAAAAAGTTTGCTCTTTACCATAGTAGCAGTTAGGAATATGCCAATTCACATCATCTTATCACAACTCATCTTGCTTTATCTCATTTCATCTCATCAGACTGCACTCATTTCATCTTATCAGATCACACCTCATCTCATTGAATTTCAAACAAACTCATCCGTGAACCAGAAGACACAGATTCAGGTCTGCCAACGCAAAATGGAGAGGAAGATCCTAGGACTCTCCCTCAGAGACAAGATTTCCAACACCAGACTCAAGCAGATGACAAACACCAGAGACATGGCACACCAAGGGGAGCGCCTGAAATGGAAATGGGGAGGCCACGTGTCGAGACTTCAAGGCTGCAGATGGGCGCATATTTCCACCACGTGGGACCCACGCATCGGGAGGCGAAACCGAGGAAGACCTGGGACCAGATGGGCGGACTTCTTCAAGAGCCTAGCTGGACCCCTGTGGTCCAGAACAGCCAAGAACCGAGAAGAATGGATGGAGATCGCTACAGTTTGCCAGTAACGAGTGAGAGTGCAAGTGTACACACACGAACGATGAACAAAACTTATATAGAACTGAATCTACCGTCATGCGGATTAGCTCACCGCATGATCTCTAAAGAGCTCCCCTTTTTAGGAGGCCATAGCCCTTCACGGGAAATCCAAAGGCTATTTCATTCATTCATTCATTCATTCATTCATTCATTCATTCATTCATTCATTCATTCATTCATTCATTCATTCATTCATTCATCCCACTGATCACACCACATGTCATTTCACATAAACTCACCTCATCTCACTTTAATCGTATCACATCTCATTTTATTTCACTTCAACTCATCTGATCACACATCATCTCATTTCACTACAATTCACATCATCCCATCTTCTTCATGTTATTTCAATTCAACTCTCAAGTCTCCCCATCTCGTCTTATCTAATCAGGCTTCACCTAATTTTACTACAACTTATCTCACTTCATTTAACCTCAACACATCTCGGCTGATCGCACATCATCTCATTTCACTACAGTTCATTTCATTTCATCTTAGGCTAACTATCGTATCTCACCTTATTTCAAATCGACTCCCTTCATCTCGCCTCATTGAATCGCCCAATTTCACAATTCATTCACCTCAACTTATCTCCTCTTATCACGCCTCATAGCATTTCACACCAACTAGGCTCACTTCATCTCATAGGAACTAACCTCACATTATCTGATCACACAGCAGCTAACCTCATTTTATCAACTGTAATCTCACTAGAGGTTTTAATTTATCTATAGAAAATCAAAACTCGAATGGGATTTATTTGACTATTACACGATTAGAAGAAAGTATATAGAGATTAGAAGTAACAAAGTACTCCAATACAATTAAATATTAATTGGCTTACGAAAATACAACTGTCTTCAAATGTATTATTGTACCATCTCAACATTACGCTAGATGGCAGTAGTGTTTTATGATTATGTTTCCTTGTTATCAGTTGTGCCAACTATGGAATCTTCATTGAACTCTGTGAACGGTTACTAGTAAAGAAGGCTTTGCTGATTCAGTTTCATTTTTATTAAAACATTTGCAATCCACTTCAGTCCAGAGACCTGCAAGAGAGCGAGCGCGGGATATCGTTATCAGTCCAGGAAGGGACTGACTGAATGAATAGCGATCATATACGAATAGTTCCGATAAATCACGAAGTAAGGCAACACACCGAGCGATCGGGTCTGACGACGAGCGCTCGGTGTTCATGAGTGTTCTTCCGGTAGCAGTACGCAGTAGGTGAATTGTAGGCTTGTCTAATCAGTACGTTTCATCAAAACGAATGTTGAAGATGATTCAATAGTATCGACGTCGATCTCAAGCAGAGGCTCGGACACCGTCTCTGTTGATGGTAAAAGATTACAAGACACGATGTCAAAAGTATATGCCGAAAATAAAGTTAAATCAGCAGAGTCAGAGTAGTGGAAGAAAAGGGAAAGCATTTACCTACTAGCTCTGCTTGGACTAAATTCGGAGAAGTAAGCGATAAGAATACCTTAAAGTACATAGGATTGTCCACACCTGTGGAGTAACGGTCAACGTGAAACCAGGTGGCCCGGGTTCGAATCCCGGTCGGGGTAAGTTACCTAGTTAACGTTTTTTCCGGGGTTTTCCCTCAACCCAATACGAGCAAATGCTGGGTAACTTTCGGTGCTGGACCCCAGACTCATTTCACCGGCATTATCACCTTCATTTCATTCAGACGCTAAATAACCTAAGCTGTTGATAAAGCGTCGTAAAATAACCTACTAAAATAAAAATATTCCCAAGTTAATGAGTAAAGTTCATATTACGTTCGAGATGAAACAAAATATATCGCTACTAATTCATTATTTGCATTTCATACTTCGACAGACATTTTTAGTTATCACGTATTAAATGTAATTTCTCGGTTTTATATACATTTTATAGTAATATAACCAAACATTTCATTTGCATTTACAATATTATCACGATTAAATTTGTGTCTCAGTTTGTTTTTGAAGTTAAATGTTAAACTGAGTAGGAATGAAATATATTTATACAGAAAATCATTTCAGGCTGTTTCAATCTAAACAAAGAAAAATGTGTAATTAATTAAATTTCCACTAAAATATATAATTGTTGAAAACAATCGAATGATTTCTATGATTATTCCATTGTAGGATTAAATCATTCGAATGCATAAATGAATTGTTCAATAACATTGCAGTATGTTGATTAGTCATTCTATACGTAGGCCTATAGCCTGAGAGCAGCGCTCTTTTTTCTTATCACCATGTAGGTCAGGTGTTTAATTTAATAAAGATCAGGGTCAGATACTGGGGCTGTTAGAAGAGTCAGTCCGCTACAACCAACAGAACATTCGAAGCTTATCATTCTATTTTTGCGTCATATGATTCTGAACTCGAAGCTCTTATCATTATCTTAAAATGGAACATATTCTGTTATGCGAGTACATATTTTGTGTAACTTCATACGGCTTGTTGTGGTGGTAAGCAAAATCAATGAATAATCAAGTGATATTGTGAATATTTCTATTATTTCGAATGGTTTTGATAATCAAATGAATGCATTCGATTTTTACCAATGCTGAACTACGTAGTACTGTAGCATACTGCTTCGCGTACAGTGGTTGAAGCGAGCGCTCGTTCCGACAGGGGAGCGATCCCCCGGGCGAGCTCGAGCGAGCGCAGGCCAAACCCGAGCTCGAGCGATTACACACGAAGTGCATTCGGTAAAACCGATCTCAGATATCGTTAAGCATCGCTCTCTTGCAGGTCTCTGCTTCAGTCATCCGGATCCCAGTAATCAACGTCATTTGTCAGATGATTTTCAATAAATCTTAGTATTAAACAATCTCTGACACGTGACTATCCATAATATCATATAGCAGAAGCTATAACAAACAACCTAAATAATATAAACAAGTGTTAGAAAAATTTTAATTAGGGATGGTGAAATAAACAAGAAAAGTTTTAATTAACGATGATGAAATAAAAAATAAACATGAATAATTTTAAAAGAAATCATTATTGAAAGTACAATTTTCAAATTTGAATGTTTTAGTGGTTGGTGGTTCAGTTGATGTTATATTGGACGTGTGCATAAAAGAAGTGAACTCGTTGATGTACAGTACATGGTGTATCCCTCAACTTATTCAGGATTTCCGAATGGTGCTCTTCATATATGACCAGTGATCTTTATTAATTCTTGTTCTTGAATGCCAATGCGAGTCATATTTGAAAGTGCTGTGCATCGACTGGAGTGGTTTGTAATTTTCTGTTTTTTTGACGTCCAGACAAGTGCAGTTTGAAATGTTGGCAATCAAAGAAACAAATGCTAGGGTAGTGATAAAAATAAACAAATGCTAGGGACGCAATAAAATTAAACTAATGCTAGGGACGTGATAAAATTGTGCGATAAGCGGCCATGATTGGTTGAAAGACGTCTTTTCGTACCGTTTTATTGGTCAAAAGTAGTGTGACGTAGTAAAAGTATAATAGTCTCATTAATTTCACAGCACTAGGTTTCATTTTATCTCAACTCATAGCAACTAACCTCACCCATTTCATTTCACAGAAACTAACCCCACCTCATTTCATTTCTCATCAACTCAACTCACCTCACATTAACCCACCTCATCTCTTCTCGACACACTTCATCTGACCCACCTCATATCATTTCACTTCAACTCACCTCATCTCGTCTCATCTGAACACACATATAATAACTCATTTCACATCAACTCACCTTCCCTTTTCTCAACTCATCTCATCTGATCAACCACATCTCATTTCATTTCAACTCAGCTCATCTCATCTGATCACACTTCATCTCATTTCATGTAAATTCACTGTATCTTATATCTGATCAGGCATAATTCACTTTCACAATAGTTCATCTCAACTCAGCTGATTACACCTGATCTCATTCCACCTCATCTCATCTCCTTCCATTTCATCTTTTCTATATAATGTTCAATATTGGTCACTGATCTTTATAAACATATTAAATTAGTTAAATAACTCTGGTCGTAGTTTACACAATTGTTAAGATGTCTCGTAAAGTTAGAAGGAAACTGTTATTAGAAATCCACCCAAGACATAGGTTTTTTACGTTTACACTGCAATACACTTCAATGTTTTAGGCGGGTATTCAATTTTATGGATAAAAATTAAGTTCATTTTAAAAATCTTCTATACATTGTGAAGAAAGAGTAACATCTTGTAATAATACCTTGTTGCTTAATGTTTGTCTTTAGATATCATGTTGTATATTATGAATTTTATTTTTCTTTAATTTTACTCTAATTTACAAATTTATTTCAGACAGTATTTTTAAGTTAATGTACAATACTGCTGTCCTGATATCTCGTGCCATGTTGACTGCTGCCACTACAATCTTAACTACTACTATTGACACAATTGCAACTATTAGCATTACAATCACTATAAGACTTGCCATTACCACCGCTATTGGTATTTCTAACAGTTGCTACTATTACCATCATTATTGCTATCTTTATTCTTATTACTGTTACTACGATCACTACTGTAGTGATACTACTACCACAGTCTAGTATACACAGTCACGAAGCTTGAGTTGTTGAGGATACTAGGAACAATAGACTGTGCCGGTACTGTCTCTGATGAGGTGATAGTAGCGATCCTAGTGGTTAGCAACTATCTATGGATGCATATTTCCTACGTATTGAGCTTCGTGACTGTATATACTAGACTGTGCTACTACTGTCACTAATTTGACTGTCATTAGTATACTGTGACTTCCACTGTTACTGCTACCATAATTATTTCTACTATTTTACTACTTTTACTACTGCAACTAGCACTTCTGACATTGTCATTATTCCTTTTATTACTAATACTACTAATATTATCACTACTACTAAGACTTGGCAACACTACAAATACTACTAGCACTGCCATCATTTGTACTGTTATCGCTAATATTGACATTACTATTGACACTGCTACTATTACTGTCACTATTACCAGAACCACATTACTAGACTACCACCACGTGCATTTCTAGTGTCTAAGCTGACATTTAAGGGACAAGAAAATGAAATTAATAAAAATAGAGAAGGAATTTTAAAGACAATTTTTCTAAAGAGTTTATCAATTAAGGTGAATATCAAAATGGATATTTTGGACGTAAATTAACATGTTGAACACAAATATTAATTCATGGAAATATTTTGGAAAAGAAAATAAAGCTCAACTACAATAAAACTTACATAAAGTACCAAAATTCTGATATATCTCCTTTAAACTTCACCTTTATGGGTGCTCCAAGCTATGTGTAAGTAGGCCTACTTACTTTTTCTATAGACGACTGAAAGTTTCTTTAAGCTACTTAAGAAAATGCAGTGAAATTATGTAAAAATGGTCAATGAGAAATCTACTCACATCAAAACTTCTTGTTTGAGTTGGGATCTTTGATGAAAACTGCACAATTAGTCGTGCTGTTTACATAAAGCGATTTAATTAAGAAGGCCTAGGAATCTGAAAGTCTCTTAACTAAATGCTTATATTTCGCGGTAATAAAACAAACGAGAAGTAACTCCTTTCCTGATAGGTCACGGGGTCGGTACCACTGGGTACAATGGATTAGAGAACGTATAAGTGCAGCTGACATTCAAAATGAAGTTGTATTATATTCCAATTTGAATTCAGATTTGAAGGCAGAAACCCTTATAATAAGGAAATTAGAATGTGTGCATATATTATATTATATAATTATTTTATTTCAGGGTCTCCATTTCAATCTTATTTTATTTAATCTCAGTATTAAGTTAGGCTTCCGTGATATAGCTACAATAAATATATGTAAAGTAGTTCTTTCATACACCTTCACTTTATTTTAAAGGGGACATACACTTTCAAGTACTAGTAGAAAATGGGTGAAAATCATTTTTTTCTCAGCAATGTATAAATCTGTAACCTTGAAATTTTTCATGTGCCAAATATATGCCATTTCTACAATTGTATGCTATTTTCAGATTTAGAATAACTATTACCATTACAGGTAATTAGCAATTCAAAATGGCAGCTGCATTTTGTGCAGTGAAATGCCGTTTCCCTAGTAATTTTCACAAATATCAGTATTTCTCAGTGATTCGTTTTTTTTATTTATTCGTAAATACCATATGAATAAAATGAGCTAGAATCTTTGAAATATCTTCACTAAAAATATTTTTATTGTAATTTCCACTTTAAAGCCAATTTTTTTAAATATTCTTATGTAAAAAAGTATTATTTTTAATAAACTTATAGTTCTAGGAAGGCTTGTTCATAAATTTAAATACAATTCTACGCAAATTTCCACTGCAATGTCGTAAAAATTATTTGAGTTATCAGGAAAACCGTTTGAATAAACGAAAGTTACGAGCGCCATTTTGTATTTCTGATAACCCGTAAAGGTAATTCATTCATTCTTTCATTCATAGTGTTCTGCCCAAGGGCAGGTCTTTCACTGCAAACCCAGCATTCTCCAGTCTTTCCTATTTTCTGCCTTACTCTTTGTCTCCGCATGTAAAGGTAATAGTGTCACTAAATCTGAAAATACTATACAAATTGCAACAATAGTGTAAATTCAGCGTATAAAATTTTAAAGATCTAGATATATTCATTGGTTACGAAAACAATACTCTATTTCACCAAATCTTCAGTACTTAAAAGTACATAAAGGTCTATGTCCTTAACTAAGTATTATATGTATGTTCGAATTTGAAGCATAACCGAGCCACTTGGCAGACCTTCTTCACCAACAGCTGGAAGGCGCTAGAAAATGTAGCTAATAAAATACTGATGCTAATCATACGAAACTATGAATGCACTTAACGAGTTGCTTTGATATGCGGCGAATTTTAGAAAATACGCAGCGCCACTCAGAATATTTCATATAGTTGCTATCCGTCTTTTATATTTTGCATAATGAGAAAGTGAAAATAATTTTCTAAATTTTGAACAAAAATGAGAAAATTGTTATCAATATGTAAAATGTGATAGACAACATTTTAAGTTTAAAAATATTAATTAGAATCTCTGATCTGTGAAAACCAAATTAAAATATCATCCAGAAAATGATTTAAAAGACCGTTTTTGCAAAACTTGCTAACTGCAAAATTTTCAAAATTGAGATTTTGGTGGATTAGTTAACATAAGACAGGCCTCTACGTGATGCTAAAGGCTTCTTAGGAAAATCTTATTATTTCCTTCACAGTAGTGTGTCAAAGTCTGATCGTTTTTTCAAAACTTGCTTTCTGCTACGAGATCTATAGCAAAACTTGCAGTTATTTCGTTTTTTGTGTTTCCTATAAAATTTAGTTTTTAGAGTTAGCAAGTTTTGCAAAAACCGGTATATTTAACAAATAATAGTCATTAACTATTAAACCACATGTGACTCAGTAAATTTGTGAGATAATTAGACAATAATTATAAATATTAATATCAAGATTCCTTTAATATTAATCTTAATTTCCAAAGAAAGCCTTTCTAAGTTTGCCACTACCTTGAAAATCTACAGCCTTTAACAGTACCGAAACCCTTGAAATTTACATCCACTTCCAATCACGATGGCTATTGGTTCAGCATTATAAACTAATTTTGAAAGTATTCTGTGTGTTACCCTATACATATTCAATTATTAATAAACTGACTAACTTACTGATAGAGACATTGCTTGATTTCATTACCTTTGTACAGCTGTAGCTTGCTTTCCATTTCGGAGTCTCGAATTGGTGACTTTTCATAGATCAATGCAATTGAAACTACACGTTGAAAGACCCGTATGTAATTTAAGCGTTTCATCAGAAGCTGTGAATAGTTTTACGCAGTTTTGAGTCGTAAAAGTTTGCCACTAACGCAATCTTTAACAGCACACTGATATTTTGTTAACCCCGCTCACTGTGAACAAATGTGGCGTGCCAACAAGATGAATGAGTCCGTGTATGGATTTTTGTGCTGCATTACAGATAGAGATCTACTCGACTGCTGCTGGTCTTGTTCACGTGCTTTGAACCAATAGCTTCTTGATTCCAACAATCAATCAATGTTCCCATTTAACACAGCTAGCTTTATCATTTCACTTGAGAGCAAAAGCTTTTTTTGTCTTATCTACTTCTAAAATTTGTATGTAGTTTATTACATAAAACTTCCAGACACATAATATTCTATTTATTTCTGCTATTTAAATACCTACGTATATCTGTCCGTATCTATCTGTTACTTATCTGAAAAGACGAACTATTTTCCAGGAGTGAAACGATTCTCAGCATGATCCATATGCGAGTGCTGAAATTACGTGAATGTAAAGTAGTCCTCACTCTACACGAGCTGCACACATTAGCGTCGTGCATTACAGGCGCTATGTTCGGTTCAAATTTGACGAGTTTGGTAAGACCGAAATTTGCTCCTGAGCTGCAGCTATTTAATGTTCGTTCGGAGCTGTGTCTTCTAGTTCGTTAACTTTCCCTTCCCTGCTTATCTTCATGCTTTAGGGCATAGATGGGCATCGTGCCTCACTTGAGAAATAATGCCTCACTGACCTTCACAGAGCTTATCGCTCTGAGTGACATCATCTTCACAGTCCCCGTTCCTCCCTCACGTAGGTCCTAGGCGTGGGCAGGTTCTATAACAGTTTCATAAGCAATATCAGCAGTGGCATAATGGCATTATCAAAGCAGTGTGTACGCGTTATAAAACGATTATTTTATGAGAAATGGAAGAGTTTTTTTGCTGTTTAGAAGGGGAGAACATATGATGTATGTTATGCTCGAAAATCCTATTAGGCATTAATAAATTTAATATACAACGACATTACTCCTTATGTCATAAAGAACATGCTGAATTAGAAGGTAAGACAAATTAAATGTTATTTATTGTACTATTCCGAAGAAAATCCATGATCTTAACATTTGCATAGTATATTAAATACGACATTATACCTTAAACACGCTGCATTAAAAGGTACGAGGAATTAAATCTTGTTTGTACGTATTATTTCCAAAATAAATTTATAAAAAATACCAAATGTGCGTAGAAAACGAAATATGATTTTCTGAAATTATTTTAGGTCGAGAACGTGCAAATCTATTAAGTAATCTTGATTAACTCCAGAATATTCAAGAAAATAAACATAGACAACGTGATGGAATATTATTGGCTAGTTACGCAATTTCTCGCCTGTGATTTAAATCAATTCAATGATGGAGAAATAGTAAAGAGGTTTATGATTAAAGCTGGCGAATTAATTTTCCAAATTGAATAAAAGTTTTCGAGTCTCTCACTTTCCTAATAATTCGCCACTGACCCCCCTAGCGATTACGATAAGGTGATGCAGGTCACACCAGTTTATATTTCCCATCCTACTCTGCAGTCTGCTCTCCTAGTAAACAAACTATTTCAAATCGAGTGCCTCACGTAAACGAAAATTGTGCCCATGTATGCTTTAGGGTACGAACACGTTGACAATGGGAGCCTGGCAGCTTGGCTGGTAGAGTAGCAGGTTGTTTTGGTGGAGCAAATGAACCGCTAGAATCGTATTATGAGTCATATGACACCGCACATTTTGACTCATGGCTGGTCACTTTACTGCTAGCTTATCAGCAAGTTGTAAGCTCCATGAATGATCTTAGTCATTCTTTCAGTTTGCAGCGCAAGTCTCGGCTTGTTGCAGAGTAGAGATGGTAAAAGTTGTTATTTTCTCGTAACGGTTCCAACTGTTTCAGTTCCTTGAATATACTAGGTTCCAAATAACAGTTCCGAAATAACAGTACCGGTACCATATGTAACTTGTGTGTAACTACAAGATGCACAGTGGCATCTTGGAAACGCACGGTTGACTAGTATCTGATGGAACAGTAGTATTTCGGAACAGGTACGTACTACTGGTGTGTAATGTAACAGTGGTATTTTGGAACATGCACGTACGACTAGTAAGTAATATAACGGTGGTATTTAGGACGCTAAATGGTCAAATACTTCCCTGTATGCCATGTGATGCAGTATGATGTCATAGTGAGCAGAGATGTGAATTCGTGGAAAAGAAATGTTTTCTGATGCCAAATTGAATTCGTAGATCAGGGTTGTTCGAAGCAGGAAATGTAATGCAATTTTAAATTATTTGTAAATTTTATTGGTCACGAAATCGAAGTGGATCCCAATTGTAAATGAAATCTAACCTATTCTTTCTCTTCTGCTCAGCTCAAGTTTACAATAGTGTTCAATTTCTCCAAAAATTAGTAAATAAAAGGTATAATCATTTCGGCCGTGCTAAAATTCATATTAATACCGTCATGAAGAATAATAATCTCATTGTAATGAAATATGAAAATTTACCGTTGTATTTTTGTAAATAAAAACTCTGACAATAGTCATGTTTCAACAGAATTTAGTTTAATTTCAAGAATTGGTAATGAAACTAAAATCGTAAATTATTGGTAAATAAAACATAGGCCTAACCTATATATTTTCGTCTCCCTTGGTAAAATTCACAATGTAGTTACTATACTCTAATACAGGCATTATGCTAATAATTGTTTGATAGAATCCTATACTCAGTAACATTAGTTTCAATTTAATATGCACATTTTTTAAAGAGGCTCTTCATATCTTTACTATTTATCTTTCACTTTAGATTCCAACATTTCTTTCAGTGCGACGAAAGGATTCCCAATTCTGCTTTCAAACAGTGGCGACAACTTATGAGCTCTTGGGAT